>NC_043703.1:154356404-154648820 GCF_006229205.1 Suricata suricatta
AAAAAAAAAATCATGGTTTGCTGCCTGGAAACCGAATGCGGAAAAACGACGCTTCACAGTGGGGCCTTCAAAGCAGGAACAGCTTGTAGAGTGTTACAGGAGTACGCTTATAGTCTACCTCTGAAGTCGGCTCCATGATTGTTTTTAAAAAGCTGTGTTACCTTTCACTCAAGCAGCAGAAAGAGCAGGGCGCTGAGTGGACCAGTCCTTCAGAAGCATGTGTCTTGGCCACCCTCTCTCCTCCCTGTCGCTTCATCATCTTGGATGTGAGCCTCGCCCACTTGGTGTGTAGAAGGGAACCTTGAACTGGAGGAGACAGGATGCTTTGCTCAGTGTTCTTTCCTCCACATACATTCGACTCTTCTTCATCTCCGTGTCCCAAACACCTAGAAGACCCCAAAATGTTGACTACACAGCCTCTCATTTTCTCTACTCCCTGTCCCTTTCTCCACTCTCCAAGGTAATTGAGTAGGTAACCCTCTACTGAGGGTAGAGGCAGTGTCTTACAGAGCAAAGATAAGAATAGATAATGATATTGCGATGTTCAATTACCAGAAAATGTAGGACTGAAACCTTCACTGTGGCTGGTAATCCTCTTAGGCCAACTTTGCATACATCAAAGAGAGACTTAATATTTAATTATCCTCAAGGTGCCCAAAGTAGTGGCCCTACAAATCAGTGTGTTGCTGGGAAACCAGCCACGTCCTGCAAAATTAAACACAGAGTCTGTGGAGCCTCCTGCCTCACTGGTTCTCAGAGAGACAGTGATTTCTAGTTTTCTAATGATTAGTTAACAGAATTAAAAATTCAGAGGCCCTCATTTTTCACCAGCTTGAGAGGCCTTCCTTTCTATTCCAGAAAAGTGCCCCAGCATGGAGGACAGAAGAAGAGAAGCGGGGAGGGAGGAACGTATTGTATTACTTCCCTTGGTACAGTTTATCTGAATTTTTCGGGTTTTGTAATTTTCTAGTTAACTGATGCATGAAAAATATGGGTCAAAATACGGATGTTTCCTTAATAACTTCCATACCCCTTCACTGTATTGTTTTTTTCTGTTTTTGTATAAAAAGGGACATGTGACTTAGGGTTGCATCTTTTAAAATTTCCCTCTGTCTGGATTTCTGGTTGTAAGCGATCACAAGAAAAATTAGTCTAAGGAAACTTCTAATCTTATTACAAATTCATGCATTTTGCCTACTTTGAAACATGCAAGGGCATATTAATTCTGCTGGTCAAAGGCCAGTTTGGCTTCATTTTGCCAAAACGTGAACAAAATACACACTTCTTTATCAGAGCTCAGACCGGGAGCAGGGGAGCAGGTTCAGGATGCAAAGCTAGGTTTTGTTTCCTATAAAGAATTTACTGTTCCCTTAAATGGCTTCAAAGCTAAGACTCACCACCCTAAATGATTTGCGTAATCAAGTGTAGGATAAGATTTGATGTTAAAAATAGACGTGCCCACACACATATAATATGTCCCCCACATACGAACTATCCACACATGTACCATATCCTTAACAGCCATGGAAACCGACTCCAGGAACCAGACGAGACTTTCATTCAAAAGCGTGCCAGTTCCAAAGTCACATTTTATAGAAAAGGACATGATGTCCAGAAAGAAGTTACTCCCTCTGATTTTAGCTTAAATGTCACCATTTCTAAAATACTGCATCCTAAATTAGGCCCCGGTCACCATTGATGTCATAACCTCTTACTTTTCTTCTGATCACCACTCTCTGCTCACTTCTCCCCGCCTGTCCTTCTGTCAGTCTATTATATGATCTCTTTCTTCTTCCATTAGAATATAAATAACGTGAGGACAGGGATCTTACGAACCCGCAGTAAGTATCTGTTGAATAAATGAATATTCAATTTTTAGACACTTATCTAAGGTCACCCTTAGAATGGCAAGGCCAGGACCCCTGAGCTTCAGTCTTCCATCCTCACCGTGAATGATGAAGGCCCGGACCAGGCTGCTCCACCCTTACATGCAAGATGACTCGCTTGGAATGATGGAAAGGTTTCCTTGCAGTGCAGCCTCGTGCTCTTAAGATTCACACTGTTTTATATTACTTTGCTGTACTTTGCTCACAGTGATTTCTGGCCAGCCGGCTGCTGTTCTTATGGAAGCAAATGAGTCACAAGCCTGTTTGGACATAAGCAAGAGATCTGAAATGTTCCAACAGAGCTTGATGTGCCTTTTCGGGCTGAGAGAGCATCCATGGTACTGGGTTCTGCAACTATTTGGAAACCTCAGAAGGCCTCTCTTTGTGAATTAGGGCTCCTTTCCTTTAGAGATACTCCTCCTTGTGATGGGCATCATGGCGGGAAGAAGAGAGGTCTGCGGTATGCATATTAAGTGCACATTACCGCATGTAATCTTTAGAACAGCTTGCAAAGTCGTTACCATTCTCTGTTTAAGACAAGATCACATATCCAATTGAGGTCACCTAGCTTGGGAACAAGGGTATTGGAGTTTGAACCCGGTTCTGTCTGATCTCAACGGCCATATTCTTGGCCCTTTACTCCACCTCTTCCCGGGAAGATCCTGCCAGGGAACGATCCTGAGCTCTCACATTTGGGTAGCACTGGGCCACCCAAAGCTCTGTTCATCTTCTCTTTGTGCTGGGACTGCCAGGACTGAGTATGACTAGTGAGGAGTTTGGTTCAGAAAACAGAGAGCATCGCTTCACCTCATAGCATTTCTCACTGGCTCAGTACGGAGCACTGTATGTTCTCTGCTGCTCAGTAAAAACATTCTGAAACACGCCACGCCTAAGAACTGTTATATGTAAAATAGTCATTGAAGATTCTCCCAGCACAGGTTATGCACCATCCACTGTATCCTCTGGGGATAGACAGAGAGACCAGGCAGTTGGCAGGGAAGCGTCTGGACGCTCCACGCAGAACTGCATTCACACCCAGCTTCACCACTCACTGGCTCTGCGGCTTTGGAGAAGTTACCAAACCTCTCACAACCTCAGTTTCCTCATCTGTGAAATGGAAATAATGTGTGAGTGTGAAGATTACACGGGATGATATGCATCAGTCTCTGACTCCAGTCCAGGTCATTGTCCCCTGTTAGTGTGGGGATTCCGCTCCAGGAGAGCACATAGAAATATACGCAAAGAGGTCCATGCCCGAAGGCTCTAGACGCTACGATAGAAGTCTGCACCTGCAGGTGAGTCTTGGGCTGAGTGCAGCGCAGCAGAGCCCCCAGGGTCCTGGCGGGTCTGACCGTTATGGCACAGAGCCCGCATGGAGGAGAGACGCGTGAGAGGCACCGCGATCAGAGATGCAGTTTTAGGAGAAACCCTCGACCTCTTCCTGAAGGATGGGCTGGAGGGTGCCAGGGAGGGGACAAAAGCAGGGGTCAGGTTGCCCAGACTTGGCCCTGAACGTGGTGCCAGCTGTGAAGATAGAGGAGGGTAAAGAAAGGGGCCCTGGTGACTGCTTAGATGTGGGGGGACAAGAAACACATTTGGTGGCCCTCTGATGTTTGCTTAACTTGTGACAAAGTGCCTGAGGAGAGAGCAGGGGACCCACTGGTTTTGTGGAGGAAGACACTGGAGGTCGGGGCTGGTTTAATTCTAAACGACACTTTGGGGGGCGAGGGTGGTGTGGTCAGGTAGAGAGACCCCGCTCATCCCCTTCACTCGGCAGACCTTGGCCAGAGGCTTGTGCACATCCTGGGCCACAGCAGCCTCTTCCTGGGCTGCACACTTGGGCTTAGCAAGTGTCACTGGGCGGGGCTGGTTCCTCCAGCCCAGGGTACTGCCCCCCCCCCCCCGGGTCAAGTCACCTCGGGACCCACATGGGCGCTGTCTGGAGCAGGGGAATCCCCTCCGGGGCTTCATGCCCCAAGGAGCAAGAACCTCAGCCACCACGTGGGTCATGCTCCTGACCTCGTGCTCACAGCGCTGTCTCCTCATCCCTTCTAGGGACTGCAGAGAATGGTGGAGGGCGAAGGGGAGAAGAGGCAGGAAACATGGCAGCGCGTGGAGGTTGGGGATAGTGAGGATGTGAGGTAGCTGGGGCTGATCTCTCTTGTTTTGTTCTTTTAACTCTTAGTTTTGAAATAATTTCAGATTCACACCCCCTCCCCCCCACTGTCTTAATCATAGAGACGGTGTAACAACTCATCGGCTCATAGGGAAGGTAGGACTATGGGGATTGACGTTAGTACATTGAGAATCGTCCTCATTATTTTCCATTCACAAAGGATGGTTATGTGCATTAATATTGATTTCATGTTCACACGTATCTGAAGATCAAATAAGCCACCTTGTCCGTGCCTGCGGGAAGATGCAGCGTTCAGGAGGAGAGCCTCAGCTTACGACAGTCATGCTCACTGTCCGTGGCCACGGGCACATTTCGATACAGCGGTTTTCATCTAAGCATAGGTGACTCAGTCCACTTTGTCAAGGACAGTGACTCAATGTCTGATAAGGAGGCTGTAGCTACTTGACAAATTGACTTCCAGCAGGGGCTAAAGTCACCTCATTCAGTGAGGACAGAAGCATCGCTTTCAGAGACAAAAGGGAAAGAGAGATCTTTATGTTCGACTCACATGTGAATTTTGCCCTGTAAAATCCAGTAATGGGGGCGCCTGGGTGGCTCAGTCGGTTAAGTGTCCGACTTCGGCTCAGGTCATGATCTCATGGTTTGTGAGTTTGAGCCCCATGTCGGGCTCCCTGCCGACACCTTGGAGCCTGGAGCCGGCTTCAGATTCTGTGTCTCCCACTCTCTCTGCACCTCTTCCAGTCTCTCTCTCTTTCTCAAAAATAAATAAACATTAAAAAAATTAAAAAATAAAATAAAATCCAGTAATGTTCAGTTAGAGGCGTCTGTATGGAACCTCCGCTAACTGTAGGGCACTCTGTTCACCACCACCGCCACCATCCCCTGCGCTCCCTGGGGAGAGATGGAGGCATACATTACTTTCTCTAAAATCAAACAAAACATAGAAGAAAACCTTATGAGAAATTGCTAATCACTTGTCTCAAGAAGGCATGCTGTCAAGCCACTGCAAATCCCATATTGTACGAATAACAAATTCTAGAGATGAAAGTTAACCCAGGATCCCATTCTCCTAAAGCAGCCACACTTTGTGTTCTTTTCCTGTCCCGTTAATCTATCAACCCGATTCTTATTAGAAGAAATCACAGCCTGTATCCTTGTTTCTGCTTTTTTATATGTAGCTATAATACAAATAATACCTGTCATTTATTATGTGCCTACCATGCGCCAGTCACTTTGCTGGCTGTTTCATTCACACATTCTTATTTAATAACCAGAACTATCATATACTATGTGTAATCTCGTCTTACAGAAGAGGCAGTGAGGCTCAGAAAGTTCCAGCGACACGTCCAAAGCATGATGTCTTTCCGTGCTACTTTGACTTTATCAGCACTGTTTTGAAAACTGCGTATTTAATCAGATTGCCCTTTTGTCATTATTTTACAGTCTCCTCAGTGAAGTATGTGGAAGCTGTTGCTGGCCACCTCTGGCTGGTCTTCCCTTGATGCTAAAATATGTTCGATGGCCATTTCACTGTAGCTGTTTCCATATTGTACTGCTCACACTTCCCTGAAGTGGATTTTGGTGCTGGGAACACATATCCGAATAGGAACTGTACTACCCTCTGGAAAAGAGAGAATCTGAATCTTTCCTAGATCTGCATTCATGTTCGCCTGACATCTTGTGTCCAGATATTGTGGAGAACTTAAATTCCCGCGGGATTAATGTTGATCCTACGTTCCCATGACTTCTGCCCGCTCTGAGACCCATTGCTTTTCTTCTACTGACTCAAAACAATACTTCCCTCTTTTTTTTTTCCCAGATAACTTGTCAGTTGTATGACATAGTGATTTTCTTCAACTTAAGATTGTTTAATTCTCATAACCATTAATGAGCAGCATGACTAATTGTGATAGGAAAATATATTGGGCCAAACCCCATGTCCTTTCAATTTGAAGAAACTTCTTTAGCCAGTTTTTAAGATGAAGGCTGTGTGTGACAGATTCTTTTAGTTTTCCTTCCCTGAGAATGGTTTCATTTCCCCGTTTTTTCCTAAAGGGTAGTTTTACCATAGATAGACTTTGTAGTTGACAGTTCTTTTAATGCTTGCGAAATACTGTGCCTCTTCGTTCTGGCCTTGGTGGCTTCACATAAGCAATGCACTGTTATTAAAATCATCATCCTCTCTCTGGGTGCTGTGTTGTTCTCTCTCTGGCTGCCTTCAAGATTTTTTTTTTGTCTTTAATTTTTAAGAGTTTAATTATGATGTGTCCAGGCCTGAATTTCTTTGGGCTAACTAAGCCCTGTTTGGGGTTAGCTCACCTTCTTGAATCTATAGGCTGATATCTTCCACCAGATTTGGGATGCTTTTAAATGTCATTTCTTAAAATACTCTTTAAACTCCACCTTCTGTCTCCCTTCCTTCTGGAAGTCTGAGGAGAAATGATCTTATCCAGCCTGTCTTGTGATTTTTGATCAGGAGTCAGGAAATACTGAGTCTGAGTATCCTTCAGTTGGGGGAGGAGATGCCAGACCCCGGGCATGTGGCGTTCCTCCAGTCCTGGGTCCCAAACCAGTTAACTTTCCTTTTACCACCTTTAAGACTTTTTTGTTGTCTCCCTTCATTTCCAAAGTTTATAGTTGTGCTTAATAGGGGAGTAGGAAAAATGGGTCAAAGCCATTTTGTTCAGGCTGGAAGTCCTTTGCATATGTGTATCTTTCTACAAAAATTAATTTTGTTTTGGTTACCTGAATTTATTTTTAAAACCTTATAGGATATGATGAACAAGATGACTTTATGTTATCTTGGTAAATTTAGATAAATTTAGATAATATATAGACATAAATCACCTGTATTTCAAAGTACAGTCAAACCTTGGTTTGCAGGCATAATGTGTTCTGGAAACATGCTTGTAACCCAAAGCACTTGTGTATCAAAGCGAATTTCCCCATAAGAAATAATGGAAACTCAGATGATTTGTTCCACAACCCAAAAATATTCATATAAAAGTGATTACAATATTGTAATCTAATACAAAATAATAAAGAACATACAGAGTGTAAAGAAAAATAAACAAATGAACCTGCACTTGCCTCTGAAAGCCTCCGTGGCTGGTGTGCGGGAGGCAAGAGAGGAAGGTGATTGTGCAGGACGACTCTCACGATCACTGATGAAATCACAGCTTCTGTTGGCTCAGTGGAATATTTTTCTTTTAGTGCAACTTTAACAAGGAACCTATCCAATGACACTTGCCTTTGCCTCCTTTTGAGGATTTTGTGGGAATGTGACATTGCATTGACGGTTACCCACAATCCCACAGTGAGAGAAAGAGAGAACATTGGCACAGCTGTGATCGTATTTGGTGTCACAAACTCCTCGTATTGCAAGATGTCGCTCGTTTATCAAGTTAAAATTTATTAGAAATGTATGCTCTTCTTACAGAAGACCCACAGAGCAAGCTACTCAGAATCAAAGGTTTTACTATATATAATGATTATCTGGCAACGTGTATTCTTTCTCGTGTTAAATGTGATCAAGTCCATTTTTAGGCCCAATTTTCTTCTCTCATGTAAGGTGAAGTTTTTGCAGCTACAGTGGTAGAGAACTTAAAACTGCTCTTTTTTTATTAAAAAAAATTTTTTTAATGTTTATTTTTGAGAGACAGAGCACAAGCAGGGGAGGGACAGAGAGAGAGAGAAACAGAATCTGAAGCAGGCTGCAGGCTCTGAGCTGTCAGCACAGAGCCCAATGCGGGGCTCGAACCCACGAACCGTGAGGTCATGACCTGAGCTGAAGTCGGAGGCTTTATCAACTGAGCCACCCAGGCGCCCCAATCTTTTTTTTTTCAATTGTTTATTTGAGAAAGGGAAGGAGAGTGTGAGCAGGGGAGGGACACAGAGAGAGGGAGAGAGAGAATCCCAAGCAGGCTCCATGCTGTCAGCACAGAGCCTGATGTGGGGCTCAATCCTATGAACTGCAAGGTCATGACTTGAGCTGAAATCAAGAGTCATGTGCTGCACACAGGTGCCCCTAAAACTGCTTTCTTAAGAGCTGAGCAACTTAAAAATTGAAACCCTTCATGATGTGAGGGACTGTACAAATGTGCCTACACAAAATAGGTAATTGTATAAGTTTCTCTATTTTTCACATTTGTATTTTAAACCTGAAGTTAATGCTCTGAAAATGAAGTTAATAATAATTGAAATGGCTAATGAACTTTCAGAGGAAAATTTTTCCTGACAAAGGCACACTTTAAAAATGTCTGTGTACTCAAAAAGGTGTTGTAGAAAGAAACTCATTGCTAAATACGTGTTAAAAATAAGAACTGTTATTTATACATTAATAGAAAAACAAGCATATAAAGGTTTAATTTACAGTTTTTTATTTTATTTTTGTAATGTTTGTTTATTTTTGAGAGAGTGAGTGAGAGAGACAGAGTACAAGTGAGGGGAGGGCAGAGAGAGGCAAAGAGACAGAATCCAAAGCAGGCTCCAGGCTCTGATGAACTGTCAGCACAGAGCCCGACGTGGGGCTCAAACTCACGAACTGTGAGATCATGACCTGAGCCAGAGTCACACACTAAACTGACTGAGGCACCAAGGCAACCCTAATTTATAGTTTTTTAAAAAAAATCTTTCTCTCCTTTTAGATAAACCACACGTCCTAAACATTTACAGGCTATTAATAGTTTCTGAAAAGAAATCTAAATGATCTTGGGGTGCCTGGGGGGCTCAGTTGGTTAAGCCTCTGACTCTTGATTTCAGCTCAGGTCCGGATCTCACGTTTCATGAGTTCGAGCTCCGCATCAGGCTCTGCACTGAGAATGCAGCGGGATTCTGTCTCTCTTAAAATAAAAAACATTTTAAAAAATCTAAATGATCTTGAAAACAAGAATCCCTTTTTCCTAATCTCTTCCTTTTCATGGTATCCTCAGCAACCTATGTAGACTCCACCGTTCACGTAAAAGAGCAGCCGCTTGTTACTAATCACACAGTGGTTAATTAAGAAAACGGGCTGACCCTGCCAGAACTACAGAGCCATCACTCGTTTTAACTATTTTTAAAACACTAAACTCATGGGTGCCTGGGTGGCTCAGTCGGTTAGGCGTCCGACTTTGGTGCAGGTCATGATTTCATGCTTCATGAGTTCGAGCTCCATGCCAGGCTCCTTGCTGACAGCATGGAGCCTGTTTGGGATTCTGTCTCTCCCTCTCTCTGCCCCTCCCCACTTGCTTGTGCACACACGCACTCTCTCTCTCTCTCTCACAAAAGTAAGTAAACATTTTTAAAACCCCACAAAACCTTTTCTACAAATAAGCTATGAAAACTTGGATTGTAACTCAGACCAAAGCAGCCATTAACCCGCCCTTTTCCCTCCTGCGGACCTTCAGGCACCTCCTCAGAACTTTACAACTGCAGAGCTTCTCAGAGCCCATTTTCGAGATGAGGAAAATGGGACTCAAAGAGAGGGGCTGCGCCAAAATCACACAGCTAGCCACAAGGCATTACTGGTGGAGACATGACGTCACGGCGCAGGCCTCCTCTGACTCCCGTTTACTGATTCCCTCCTCAGTGGTCAGTGATATCCTCAGTTTAAGCCTCATGTCTGCCTCCAGTTAAAAAAAAAAACAAAAAAAGAGCCAAAAATGTATGGCAACTCATGAATATTCAGCATCGCCATCCTGTGCTACAATATTTTATAAATGATGAATTGTCTTCACTGATTTATTTGAATATCCATTTGTTCATACACTCAGTAAGTACTCTGTGTCTACTGTCTGCTAGGCATTATCTTAAGGAGTTGGGATAAACTGGTGAACAAATAAGTGAAAGTCTCTGTTTTCAAGGAGCTTCAATTCTTATGGGAGAAGAAAGGGGAGAAACAAAGACATATGAAATATCTCTGATCCTTGTAAATGCCAAACAGGGGGAGGGGACAGACGGTGTAGGGCAATTCACTACTTGAGGTGGACAGTTACATAGTTCGTTCCCTGATGTGGTGACATTGGAGGAATTTGAAGGAAACAAGTGAATGCACCATCCAGATATCTGTAGAGAGAACATGTCAGGCAGAGAAAACAGATCGAAGTTCCTGAGGAGGAGGCGTGCATGGTGGACACAGACCACCTGAGAGACCCTGAGCCTGGAGAGCAGTGGAAGGTGGGAGGTCAGGTAAAAACAGGTGGATGTCTTAAGTTTGGAATTTTTTTTTAACATTTCTTTATAAACAGGTGGGAAAATATTGCCGAACTCCCAAATAGACCACCTATTTAAATAATTCAGAGCTTGCTTGTCTAGCTTATCGAGTCTGCTAATTCCAGAACATTCTAATCTGATCATAATTACATGTTGGCTGTGCCACTTGCCAGCCATGTTACCAAGACAGATAAGCCTGTTTCTGCATCTATAAAGGGAGGTTGATAACAACTGTGCTCGGGGCACCTGGGTGGCTCAGTCAGTTAAACATCCAACTTCGGCTCAGGTCATGATTTCGCGGTTCATGGGTTCGAGCCTCACACCGGGCTCTGTGCTGACAGCTAGCTCAGAGCCTGGAGCCTGCTTCAGATTCTGTGTCTCCCTCTCTCTCTGACCCTTCCCTCCTTGAGCTGCCTCTCTCTGTCTCTCAAAAATAAATTAAGGTGTGGGGATATAGCTCAGTGGTAGAGCATTTGACTGCACATCAAAAATAAATTAAAAACATAAAAAAATTAAAAAATGAACAATAGCTATGCTCTTCTCCACCCCAAACAGTTGTAAGGATGAACTCTTCTTTGGTCATGAAATTATTTCAAAACCTACAAAACACTTTTGAGTTCTTAGTCCATGGAAGAATGATGTGGGGCTTTCAAGCAGGTTTTGATCACCAGGTCACTGTGTGAGCAGGATTCCCCTAATAATTAGTGATAATTTCATAGTACATATCGAGTTTTGTGAGAATGCAGACTATATGCTATGACTTTTTCAGGTGGCTACTTGGGATCAGAGCCAGAATGACTATGAAATTAAATGCTTTGTATATATGTATTTATATGGAAAATTTAGCAAATGTACAGGTGACCATCCATTCTCATCTTTTCAAGGCATCTGTCATCTGAGTCTAATAGACTTAAATGCAAAGCATCTGTGTTAAGAAAGGCTGGGGAACAGGACCCCAGCTTTCAGCTTCGTTTTCTATCTAAAACTGCTTTCTAGCTTAACATAGCAAACATTTCCATCCACAGAGGTTCTGGAGATGGGATTCGTTTCAGGACTGCCTCACTATAAATAAAGGAAATATCATTCAGTTAGGCAATGAGAGAAAGAATTAGTGTTCTTGACTTGATCAAGACTCCATTTGCACCAGAAACTGAGATGCCAATAAAAGATATTTTGCTTTATGTTGATGTGTAACAAAATTCATGACAAATACACTTCAGTGAAATCTTCAATTTCAAATTAGAGAAGTTTTCTAAACATGAAGACTTAGCATTAATAATGCTAAAATGAAAAGTTGAAGTGCATCGAGGATAATTTCAACTAAAAAAAATTGGCAAATGTTAAGTAAGATGAATTATTGTAGTTTCATATCAAGTAATTCTGTGTTTTAACTTAACATATGTTAAGAATCAGTAAGCCAGTCCTCTGGAAATACTTGTTTAAATGTATTTTTGTAAGGAACGTTAAGAACCTTCCTGTGATTTGTTCAAACAGCCTTTAACATAAATGTTTTAAGTTGCATAAGGCTCAGAGCTTTTGAAGGTTTTTTTGCCCTGGGGAGGTGAGGGTGTAGTGTTAAATCGTAGCTCCCAACACATTGTAAACGTTTTCGAGACTGTCCCCTCAGAGTCCTCAAATGTGGATCCTTCTGTGGACCAGCTAAGCAGTCTCTGCCACCAGCGTCAAGCCTGTCTTTCCACTTCCAGGTGGACGTAGCCGACGTTGAGAATGAAGAAAACCGCTATTCTCTCTTCGTGGAGCTCCTGGAATGCAGCCGCCAAGAGGTTGAATTCCAGCACTTGGCTTTGCTCCTGCAGGCCTGGCCGCCTATGAAACATGACCATGTGTGAGTGTTCGCCAAAAGTTACATCTCTTTTGTCTGCTCTCTGTTTTTACAATGTCGGTACCTTTGAAAAAGCCGATGCAAAGAAATATATAAAATCAGCATCAACCTTTGGGAGAAATTAAAATTGTTTGTCTGATTTTTTGGAAATATTGCTGTTCCTTTCCATTTCTCCTTGCCCCTACAGCCAAATATTTTATTCAGAAATATCAGACAGCACTTAATAGTAACATCTGATGTGTAAGTCTGCAAAATAATTTTGTTCCAGTATTTTCACCAGGAAATGTTCTGAGTCTCTTTTAACACAGCTTGCAATGCTAACTTGAGAATCCATGTGGAATAAATGGATAGTTCCCATTTATTGAGGACACACAGTGTTATGTGCCATTTACATTTATTACTAATTCACTCAGTAAACCCTACATGGAGGGTGACGTTACCTAATTTGTTTTTAATTTTTTTTTTATGTTTTGTTTAGTATTTGAGAGAGAGACACAGTGCAAGCAGGGGAGGGACAGAGAGAGAGGGAGACAGAACCTGAAGACAGGCTCTAGGCTCTGAGCTAGCTGTCAGCACAGAGCCTGACGCAGGGCTTGAACCCATGAACCATGAGATCATGACAGAGCCGAAGTCGGGCACTCAACCGACTGAGCCACCCAGGCACCCGACGTTTTCTAATGTGATAAAGAGGGAGTGGGAATTCAGAAGTTCATTAACTGCAGGCCCCACGTGGTTACTATGGACGAGACAGAGGCGTCACTTGACTACCAGCCACCTTCAGGGCCCATGTTTCCTCCATGTCGTGCTGGGCTCCCCGCTGCCGCTCAGGGCCGCACGCGGTGGTCACGCGGCCCCCGTGATGTCAGCCAAGGATGCCTGAGGAGGAAGGGGCCAGCTTTCTTCTGGGCACATATGCTGGCTGTCATGAACTGCTGCTCCTCGTTGGCAAAAAAAAAAAAAAAAAAAAGGTTTATTAAACTCTCTTGAATTTAAGCAAAGATATTTACTTTCTACTACATGATGAGAGGAGCCCACTAATAAATGGGGAAAGGAAAGAGCAGATAATTCCTGTTTGTTACCATTTACATACTAGAAAACTGTCTCGAGCCTCACTATCCCCAAGATGTTGTGGAATTTAGGATATTGCAGAAAAATGAGTCTTAGAAAGGTTAAGTGAGTCACTCAAAGCTATACTATCAGTTACTCAGTTAAGACTCAGTTAAGAGAAGAGCAAATCCCAGGCCTTTTATGCTCCTTAGTGTGTTTTCTACTCTATGACACAATACTGCTTAGAAGTAGACTGAATTTTAAATGGGCTCTCCAGACAGCAAAATTCATTACACTGAGCAACTTTGCTACTTATTCAAATGCTATCAATTTCTTGTGATTTTTATATTTCATGTCTTAAAAGTAATGCTATAGTTTGTTTGTTGCAAATAAAGCTATTTTATGTACTTCCTAATTGCAAAAAAAAATACTATGATGATCTGTTAATTACAAATTCTTTTAGAAGGCAGCTGCTTACTTCTCTGCAATTTATAGCCTTTTAAACCGACTCAGATCAGCTTTGAAATATATAATTATGCAGACTAAAAGTCATTTGTAATGATCGTACCTCTAAGATAATCTTGCATTTTAGATATGAATATAGTAACAATCAAATTACATCACTAAGATTATTTGGGGTGGATTTCAAAAAACTACATTGCTCACTTACTTTTTTACTTTAATATAGTCATCATACAGATCACACAAAGAATGTTTTTTTTCTGGAGGCCAGTCTTTAAATTCAACAACTAGTAGTATTAAAAAGTGATTGGGTATTGGAGCAGGGGCCAAATAAAGAGAAAGAATATTGGACTGAACAGAGGATGAGGCAGAGAGAAAAATACCTCCTGTATATAATAAATAAACAGTGCATGATCTCATTTGTACTTCCAGACATGCTACTGAGGTCTCTGTTGAATAAACAATGAAGGACTTTAAGTGTAATGCTATGGAATTTACTATGGCTATTTTAATACTTGTGGCAATTGCATTTGGGGTCAATATATATATATATATATATAGAAAGAATTAGAAGTCTTTTCTATAAGTATTATGTTAGTATGGGTGAAACAGCTGCCATTTAAGATAGGGAATTTTAAGCAATGTATAGTGATATTTGAAAGAGGAATTATTTTTTCTCCTATTGCATCAAATAGAGTCAAAAGCCTTTATGTATGATAAGCAGATTCTTAAATAAAGGGTTATGAAAATGAAAAAAAAAAAAGAGGAATACCCACTGTGCCTCTGTTCCAAGTGCCCGCCTGCCCCCCGCCTTGCCCAGCCAGCTCATTGCTTGGGCCAGCGCACATCTCTGTGCCTCAGAAGCTAAAGAAGGTTTCCCTGAAGATAAATTATTCTGTGAGCAGTTTTTAAGGATTGCCAACAAGCATCTAGAAAAGACTCTCTACCATCACCCTAGGAGGAGACTGTGAGGAATTTCTGAGGCTCTCCACAAGGAGAGCAGTGGTTTTGTTTTGTGTCCGACCAAGTGGGACGTAGTGGCCATTTTGCGGCATAGACGCCATGCAGATAGGTAGCATTTAAGATTAGCTTCTCACCTTCACAGTTTGAAGCCCGGCAGTACAGGGTGTCACATTAACGCCCTCGGGTTTCCGTGAGGCAGTGTGTTGAAGCAGCGTTTCCACATGGTCCCAGCTGTTGTGGCAGAGCTGGCCCGCTGCGCTCGCTGAGCCCCCGTCTGTGCACTTTCCAGACGACTCTCAGGTCAAGAGGATGTGCGGTAGACTCGCTAGTTAGATCGTCAGTGGTGCTTTGCTTTTTAAGACAATGATTAGGGTTGGTTGTAGATTTCTTCATACCCTCAAAACGGATCTCTCCGTCTAAGGAGAATTTTCGAAATCAGAAAACGACACCGTCTAGTAGAGTAGCTTACTGTGGTTTTTCAGTTTCTTGTACTTTGAGGACAATGGCCATTCCAGATCCCTGGCTTACCCACGCGTAGTAAAATCAGCTTAATCACTTAAGGCATTTATTGCTTTTTAAACATTTAATGCATTCGCAGATTTTTAAAATCTTGGTTTTTGAAGGTATAGTCTTTGGTAGCCAGAATGAAGTGAAATTAGTAAATTGCTAACCTGTGTTCTAAAAACCTTCTTTATGAAATCATTAGACTCACAACAAAGCATTGCCGGCCTGCTTAACCCCTCTGACCAGCTGTGTCTCCATCCGTGAGGGTACCTGAGGACAAGTCGGAGAAAGTGGTCCCTGGCGGCTTTTCTCCTGTCCCGAAGTTGTGTTTTACCACAGGACATCGTATGATAGGACACCTTACAAATAGGCTCTTAAAAGTACTTCTGAGTCCCTTTTCTGTGCCCAGATAACCAAATGTCTGACTTCACTTCCAAAATCACCGCCCCCCCCCCGCCGTAAAAGGAAGAGGGGGGAGAAAGCAGGAAAGGCAGGAGGAAGGGAAGGACAGTGTGACAATGATTGAACGTTGCCAGTTAGCACAATAAAGGTAAAAACTAAGAAATCTGCTCCATCCACATGATTGCGAATTTACTGGAACCAACTTTGGTTTTTCAGTTTTATCTCCCTGTGGGGAGGTACATGGGAAGAATAATAGATTCGTGCTTAGGGGAGATTTATAGTTCCTATCCAGTGTATCGAAACTGGCTGGTGAAAAATACATTTCGATAATTGTGGCCAAAGCCACATGGCCCGTTGGGGTGCCCCGCTTCGGCAGGCCAGCATTCCTGCTGCGGTGAGGCGGCTGGCAGAGAAAACCCAGGAGGGTGGAACCAGACTTGGAGAGGGGAGCAGAGGCTGAGTCCTCCGGCCACCAGACACTCTCCGAGCTTGTTTGTACCTTGAATAAGCAGGACTCTTTGTCTTCACACATTGTTCGCTTGAGCTGAGACACAAAGGCTTTGCCAAAGGCTAGTGTTGTGAGTCCCTTTGCCATTGTTACACTGGACATTTTTCTTCAGGGACGAGGGATGAAGGCCTTCCAAGGCGAAGAACCATCCTTAGGTTTCTGTGTCTAGAATCTAGAGCCATGCTAATGAGACAACAGACTCTTCATAAATAGGAAAGTTGTTTTAAAACGTTGCAAGTAAAATCGGTACCCTGTTCCTAGGGCCATGGAATAATGTACCTTTACCTGGTCTCTCGAAATGTAAATCGTGACGTTTGTATGAAACGTGAGGCCATGACATCCGGAGGAGGGAACCCGAAGGCGAACTTATGTATGCTTTCATGATTCAGAAACAAGGAAGCTGTGACAGGCACGGTGTGATCTCACTGCTGTTGCCTCCTTGGTCTGTGCGCAAGCCCACATCTGCTGCGCCCTTACTGTCCTTCGGCCCTGGCCCCTGCGTGTGTCATAATCGTGTGATAAACAAAAGCCAGTGTTCAGGCAGCACATAGTGAAATGCGCCTGCAGTTAAGAGCAGCAATGCACAATTACAAACATCATTCACTGAGTAACGCAGTTTTGCAAGGAACACATTCAATTGCTCTTTCAGAATGAAAATGAACCGAGGCCCAGAGAGGGTGGGTGGCTTCCCCAGCACTGAATGACCAGGCTGAGAGCTTCCGTGACTTCCCTGAGTCACCCGAGTAGCAAGCCAGGGAGCCAGCCTGGGGGCCCGGGGTGCCGTGGCCCCAGGGCGGCCTCTGCTCTCTGTCTGCCCACGGCCTCCACGCTACTGGGCACATGGCGATGCTCCAGCCAGCCGTGGCCTCTGTAACATGTCCCCCCTCCTACAAGACAGGCTTGAAGGAACACAGCGTCTACACTGTGACTGCCATTTGCCCAAAGCATTTCGCTTCAAAAGGTGCATTTCTGGGATGCCTGGGTGGCTCAGTCAGTTAAGCGTCCGGCTTCAGCTCAGGTCATGATCTCACAGTTCGTGGGTTCAAGCCCTCTGTCAGGCCCTGTGCTGACAGTTCAGAGCCTGGAGCCTGCTTCAGATTCTGTGTCTCCCTGTCTCTCTGACCCTCCCCTGCTCATGCTGTCTCTATCTCTCAAAAATAAATAAAATATTTAAAAAAAATTTTTTTAAAGGTGGCATTTCTTTTCTCTCTAAAAACTTTGTGTGCAGTTGTTACAGTGCGCATCATTCATTCCCGGTGCCCCGCGTGTCTCTCCCTCAGGCCCAGCATCGCCGGCAATCCGTGGGTGAGACTGGCGACAGCCATGCTGACCAGGTGTGCGACGGAGGACAGGGACAGGCTGGGGAATGAGGTTCTGAAAATGTGCCGCTCATTATACGGCACCGCGCAGATGCTCCCCGCAGAAGTAAGTGGATATTTCAAGTGGCTTTCCCGGGGGAGGGGGCGTCCCTTGTCCTCACCCAAACTCTTCATTAGAAGCAGTTACCAGTGACCGTGCTTTGTGCTTGAGGGACACTTGGCTGAAGTTATCCGTCGGCAAAGGCCCCTAATGGGTAACAGATCCAACGAAGAAAAGCCGCACTGGAAGGGTGCGCTGAGGTCGTCTTCCCTCTGCCGCAGTTCTGAACCATAGCGCCTTTGCCAGGTCCTTCTGGATGCCCTTTCACGTCTCACTCGAGCTGACGTCCCGCGGGGCCTGGGTAGCCGCCCCTGCGATGTCTCTGCCTGGACCAGCCGGTGATGGGGTCGGGGGGCGTCAGCACCCCTGGGCCGGTAGCCAGCCACCCTGGCTCTGACCGCTCGCTCCCTGCCGCTGTCGTGGTGAGACCCCGTAAGGGATACACAGCGTGTATCCTCCGTAAACACGACCCAGCCACCTCCATCCCGGCCGTCCTTCCCTGTGCCACCCATGATTTGGCTGTCACAGAGACGTTTGCTTCCTATATATGTAAGCACATATTAATTATAACTCCATGCTGTGAATCTGACCTCCACAGCGTGTTGTTTGAGCGACTTCTGCCCGTCTTGAACATAAGCATTTGGATAATGGCACTAAATTGATCAGTTGGTTTTCAAATTCTTACCACAGAGGAGATAAACTTGAAACTAAAAATTGTAAATAGGATTCTTCAAATCCTCACTGTAATCGCTCAAGGAAAATATTCTCATGGATGTACAGTTAATGGATTGCTTTCTGAATGAGGGACTGGCTAAGTGTTTTCTGATTGAACTTTAAAATATTTTCTCCATTTCAGGAAGGTTTCCAACCACCATAATGACACAAGTCTTCTCTAAAATGTTTATTTATTTTTATTTTTTTAATGTTTTATTTTTGTGAGAGAGACAGAGAGAGAGAGAGAGAGACAGAGACAGAGAGGGCATGCATGGAGGAGGGGCACAGAGAGAGGGAGACACAGAATCCGAAGCAGGCTCCAGGCTCCGAGCTGTAAGCACAGAGCCCAACGCAGAGCTGGAACCCTGGACTATGAGATCATGGCCTGAGCCGAGGTGGGACCCTTAACTGACTGAGCCCCCCAGGCTCCCAGTCTTCTATAAAATATTTAAAGAACCATCACCAGAAACAACTTCTCTTTACAGCACAGCATGTGACCTGCTGGCTCTGCTACTTATTTACCTGTGACCCTGTGCGCTATGAGCACCGGAAAGGTGGGAACCATGCCTGTGGATCATTACTCACATGCGGCAGGATTCACCCTCCCGCATGGAGCAGGGCCTCTACACAGCTTACTGCCCTCACCAGGGTGGGTGGAATGTACGTAATGAAGGGCTCACCTTTGCCTTGTTAGGTCAGGATCAAATGCCGGAAGTGCCAGTTCTGCTGGCCCTGGGTTGGGGCACATTATTTAGGACAACCTGTCTATCACAAGTGTGTGGTAATGGCAGCAACGAGCGTTTGCTAGCTCTTTGGGGCTTCCGTTTCCATCATCTCACTGAACCCTCATGACCACGGTGAGGAGGCTCCTTGACCTTCACTTAAGAGCTGATGGAATCGAGGCTCAGAGAGCAAAGGTCTGGCTCAGGGTCACTTGGGCACCAAGGAGCAGATCTGGTCGTCCAACCGAGGCTCCACTTGATGCTTGGAAAATAAACGCTTCCAAGTGAGCCATTCTTCCTACGCTTGGCGTGTTTGCATATTGAATGTGTATGTTTCATGTGGTCGTGTAAGTTTCATTGTCATTTTCTCCCCTTGTCTATGAGACTTCCTTCAAGAATAGCCTGTAGTGCGCTGGCTCTTGATTATCAGTGTTTTAGAGGTAAGAGTGTTGAGGTCTCTATCATTCCCTGGAGAATTTGGTTTATTTAAATATCCTCATTGCTCAGGTTTCACTACCGTTAGTTCTGAGGCGAGGAATGTCAGTTAGCCGAGAACATGGCCACTGCATCTTTGACCTTGACATCATACTATTAGTGAAGTAACTGAGGTTCAGGAACAGTCACAGGTGTTCTATCTGGTGGCCACCTGGCAGTGGGCGATAAGCACATCTGAGTGTCCAAAGCGGAAGTGAGAGCTGTCAGCCTTGCATGTGAAGTTTAGGGGTGACCTTCGAGGACATGCAGGGAAAGGACATTGTTGTTCTTTTTTTATTGACAGACGCATAGTAAGTTATGCTCCGTTTCCTTTTTTAAAAAAAGGACTTGGTGATTGAATGATTCAGCTCCCTGATACGCTACTACAGCCAGGCGGGGGCACTTTGACAAATGGAGCAATAATTTATTTACAGTGGTCGCGCTTGATCTTGGAATCATCGGACCAGTGACTCCCGAGGGTTTTAAGGAACTCAGAATGGACAGCACAGCACCCGAAGCACACGTCTATTAGAGGATTCCTCACACACCAGGGAAGGGGATGGGAGCCTGGTTCTTTGTTGGGACTGGGAGCACCCGAAGAGCAGGACCCCTGGTGATGCATGAAATTGCCCTCTCCTTTTCTGGACTGGGCCACCACGGGAGCTGTGGCCACGAGAAATGCATCAAATGCTGGACCTCTCTCTTCTGGCCCCTGAAACAAACCAGGAGTTAGACCGTGTGATCTCCAAGGGGACTCTAGGTCTGAGTATTCCCAAAGGTCCCCAGGCCTGTGAGGAGGGTGACCCGAGGCCATCCGTTTACACAGCACATAATCCACGACTTTTCCATCAGCCCCCAGTTCTCTTGGGGCAGGGAGGAAGGTACTGGATTAAAGCCCTTGTTGAAGTAGGTCATTATCGCTTCTCTGTTCCAGTTTGATAAGATGAGAGATAATTATTATCAAAGCATGGTGTTGCCACATGATTTTTCTTTGTTTTCCTTATGCTGCCTCAGTTCTGTCTTGTAATTGGGTATGTTTATGGATTTTTTTTTTCCTGAGGATGCCGTGAATAAAAGAACCTTGCAAATGTTAGGTTCTATTTTTATTGATTGTTACATGTGCTCAAATGTGAGTTAAAATTGTTACAAAGGAGGGAACATTGTAATTAAGAAATGGAAATGTCTTCTTAAGTTTATTTTACCACATTTGGAAATTACGTCGTCTAATTTCAGAAGCGCATGATATTTAATATCACTCTGGTGGTAAAATTATCCACGACTCACTTTTTTTAAATCTAGTACCTTTGGTTGCTCTACTCTGTGGTTTACAAAGTACTTTTGCCCAACTCTTGGACAGGGTGTTGCATCCACATTTTCCATAGTTAGAGATTTTTTCTGTTCTTCGTGACTCTTCGGAGTATCCTTATGCGATGATTCCCATTGTTCACGGCACTTGGTTACTTCCCGCCATGTTGGTTTTGCTAATAGAAACTTTTACCAGAAAGATAAAATCAGTGTTGCTCAAAGATCATATGTCTACAGTCTTGAGAGTTCCCTATCCTTCTTAGCTTGTATCCATGGAAATAGAGGAAGCATTTTCAGGAATGGGGGATATTCAGAGTTAGATACTAGCAGAAAACAGATTCTTGGCATTTACAGATTTAAACTCTCAAGTTCCAGCTATTTGTGACTGACCCTGGAAGTCCCTGGTTTTGCTGAAGCACAGCTGTTAGAGGCCCAGGTCCCCTGGGTCAGGGTTTTGGGAGATAGACGCCCAGCTACTGAGTGAGCCTGGCCAGTCTGCAGCCTCTACGCCTCAGTGTGATTGTTCTCTCTCATGGTGGAGGTACTTTTGATAGTGTCTGGAATTTGATTAGCAGATCAGACAACCTGCATCCCTGTACCGCTCTGCCTTCTGCTCCTGACGTAGGCCCTGCCACACGTTTGGGGGCAGGATACCCGAGGATGAGCAGGAGGGCTGTGTAAGGACAGGAGGACTGTTAATGGACGGGTCCTGCTTCTTTGACAGCCATCAGCCACAGGGACCATGCCGTGGGGGCATCACCGTAAATCACGCTTGTGCCGGGTTCTGGCCTGGCTTTGGGCCAGACGCACCTCTTCAAGGCCTCTCGTTCTGTATCCTGATGGCCGGGCAGGTTTGAGCTGGGAAGGTGCTGGTGAGGTATTTTCTGGTTCTCTTTGTGACTTCGTCCTTTCTTAGGACTTCCCAGATCCCCCCTGTAAATCTGAGAAACTCGTCTTGCAACACGGGAAAATATCAAAGAACCCAGTATAGTATTTAAATATTGAGTCAGTGTTTAGCCAATAGCTGTTAGCTTAGAGATAGAAAGAACTCAGTAGCTCAAAAAGAACTCCTCCGTTCTTGGATGTCCTTGACTTTATACTTTGGAAGTATATTTCCATCAGCAACACCATCATGGCCATAAGTAAGCAAGTACCATGAGCAATAGCAGGCACGACACAAAAGCATTCGAAAGAGTCATGAAGAAGAAACAAACTTCTAACTGTGGGCACGTAGTCAGGGGATGGGAAGTGGGGATGAAGGGAATGGGCTGTCCCTTTAAGTACCGTGTCCTAGACAGTCAGGCAGACATACTTGAGCATAATCTATCCATTGTGCCTGCTCAGAGGGGCATATGGGGCTAAGGTCAGCCGAGTGATATGCTTACTCTAAATGCCATAAATTGCCAAGAAATACCTGTTTACCTGCTACAGAGAACTTCGTGAGTAAGCAAATAGGAGTGCTGGGAGGGAATGATACACAAATAGTTTTAGGTATAGTATCTACTGAGCACATTTGGAATACAGAGAAGGGAAAACATTCTTGTCCTCAAGTGAGGCAGCTGAACAAATGAATAATTACAGGATTGCAAGATGACAAATAGCGTGGGAAATATTGACCAAGTAGAATTGAAATGTAGGAGTTGCCGAACGTCAGAAGTCTGAGGCGGCTGTGTGGGAGATGACGTTTTCCTGTGCCCTTTCCAGCTGAGACTCAACGAACCAACAGGGGTCCATCAGAAAGAGAAAGGGCAGAGGTCCCTTCCTGCGCCCAGACCCAGAGCTGTGCAGGAACTCAGCCCTGCAGCTGCACTGCCGGCGCAGTAGCCACTGGCCACGTGCGGTTATTAAAACTTTAAGGAAAATGGAATAAAAATGTAAAAACTGAGCCTCACTTGTGGCAGCCAGATCCCAGATGCACACTGGCTGCATGAGGCTCCTGGCTGCCATGATGCACAGAACATTCTGTCGTGGCTGCCTGGTCTCCTGGGCCGCAGTGGCTGCCTGGTCTCCTGGGCCGCAGGGTCTGAGCGCGAGGAACAAGGAATGGGCAGGTGGGGAGGCGTCGCTATGATGTTCCTTGAGGAGAAGGTGGCAGGGGACAGAAGCAAGTTGGTGCAGGACGGCTGCGTGAAGTCCTCGTGGGCGACGGTCTGCGCTTCATCCGCCCACATACTTGCTGCGGGCAGCTCTGCAGTTCTCCGTGGCCCCAGGGCTGGGGAGGGTCCTCTCTAGGACTGTGTGCTTCAGGGCCCCCAGAGCGTGAGGCAGGATCCATGAGGCTTGGAGTGCCCGTTTTACAAACGTGCTCCCCTGCAGGTATTGATCATTTCCACCCAAGTTCACGCAGCACGACCTTCCAGTCTGAAACTGAAGGCCTTGCTGATTTCCAGCAGAGATGTGCCAAGGAGAAAGGGAAGAACACCCCAGTGAGTGGGATTCTGAAGACGCTTTTCTCCTGGGGGCTTTAAATAGGAGCTTCTTCGTGTCACCCTTGTTTGTCTAGGCTTTATAATCATGTAAAGAAAGTATTAAAATGTCATAAATTTGAGTTCTTCTTCTCTGAGGTGCTGCTGTTGGAGTAGCATAGGACAAAGACCAGTGCCCCGGGGGGCAGGGATTCTTAGTTCCTTCAAAATCAACCTGTTTTGTAGAACGGGGTTGTACTCACTGCTGGTCCTTGGTCCAGATGTTCTGTTCTTTCTATTGTAGCTACAGTTAGGATGCCGGGGGGCATAGAGCTCAGCAGAGAGGAAGAGCTTGTAAACATACTGTCTTTGTTCTTATACTTTCGTTGTGAAGGACTATCATTTATTATCTTATATAAACTCTTGCTCTCTGATAACAGGTTCAGCCAGAATAATAAAGGGCTGAGAATAAAATTAAATGCATACGTGGAGATCTAAATGCAATTCTAGTTTTTTGAAAACACTTTTCATGAAACATTCTGTTCACCTTGACAGTAGAATTTTAAACAGGTTTTTAAATATTTAAGTTGCTGATTTTTATTGTTGCAGATGATAACTGGATCTTGTTGATAATATTAGCAACCGGTAATCATTTGTATCATTTAAGTGTCTCCTCACATACACACACATGCATGCACAAAACTGCAGACTAGCTTTAATTACCTCCATTTTACTTGTGAGGAAACGGGCTCTGAGACATTAGGAGCATAGATTACAGTCCTGTGTCCATCCGGTGGGATACCATGTGGCCGCCAATCACAATGTCTGGTGAATGTCGGGTGAGTATCTGATAGCGCCGAAAGGTGTTACAATATATGGTGAAGTCAGTGAGGCAGGTCCAAACGCTAAATCAGTGTGGTCCCGTGTGTGATTTCGACACACGCCTCCCAGGAAAGGTGTGGAAAGACGCCGCCAGACTGGCGCCTGGCACACGGAGTGCCTCGTCCGGACGCGCTCGCTCACCTGCACTGTTGTGGTTCCAGGGCGTCAAGGAGCTGAGCTCCCTGCTGCTGGGCCAGTCGCTGCTGCTCCCGGGCCTGAAGCTTCTCCTGGAGAGCCGGGACCAGAGCCTGCAGGCAGTGGCGCTGGAGCACGTCACCGCCATCGGCAAGGTATCCCCGGGGGGACTCGCTCGCTCGGGTTTCAGAGAAATGAATCAGTGTTGTCATTCTCAGAAATGACATCCATGACTGATTCAAGACTGTTTTGTCCACACTGTCCTCTGACCACACTCTTTCTGTTTCGTCTAAGGAGTAAATATCTGTTTATTCTATACGTTGTCTAAGCTCCTCTCATGAACCAGACTGTTTTGTGCTAAGGGTACAAATCTGACGATGAAGCGGTTTCTCTCGAGAAGCCAGTGTGTTGTGCCCTTCCAGGAGATGTCAGAGCGGCCCGGGACGAGGGGCCTTGTCCTCGCCCCTCGAAATTTGGGTCATAGGAATCGGTCGCATCAGGCAGGATTCTGTGCCTGGGTGTATGTGTTTGGTTACCTGCTAATTAAAGGCGAGACGGAGGCTCTGCTCGTAGTGTTTACGGGCACCGTCTGCAATCTCAGGCCCTTATTTCCCCTGGCAAACTACCGCGCCCTTGAACTGGGTCCCGGCTTGAGGAATGACGGGCGGAAGTCCAGGCTTGAGATTTCTCCCTCAAGGCTGGCTGTCTTGTTATCATGATTAAGGAAGAAACTTTCGCTTCCCTTTTAAAATCTTCCACTTTAGGAATAGGTAGCTCAGGGTTGTGTTTTAATGAATTTCCACTGTATGTTCCTTACTGACACGCTTCGTAGGGAGACCGTTTTTTCATTGGAAAGTGTGTGTGTGTCTTTGTGAGTGTACACACACACTACACACGCAGATAGAATTTTAGATATGTAGATATGTGTGTATACTCATGCACATGTGTGTGCACACACAATTACGTTTAGTTTTGTTTTTAACAAAAATGTAAGAGGATGTTTTTTAGGAGCCAGAGAGGAAAAGAGAATTCTGGAGCCGAGGTACATACTTGCCAGACAAGACTGTGAAGAGATTTAATGACAGCGGATACAGAAAGTTAGGTATACGGTTACAGAAAGTAGACAGTAATTGGATTTGGAAATAGTCATAATGAGCAAAATGAGAAAAATCTGATGCATTTATTCGCTGAGAAGTATTTGTGAAATAATACAAAGCTTCTGTAAATATTTTTTGGACCACTCTTCATTATCACTTTGGATGGATCGTTAGCAGGGGCCTCTTTGGAAACAAGACATTAGTAGGGGGTACGGGGGACCTGTCTGCCGCACCCCCCCGTCCGTCTGGGCTCAGATATACCCTGCGTTGTGTTGGGAATTGACAAGAAACCAAGAATTACTGTGGGTTTTCCCGCTTAGCCCATTCTTTATTGCAAATGTAAGAAACTAGGAAGAAGGGAAAAACAAGAAAAATAAGGCTGCGTATTTTCAGTGCTTTTCTTCTCCACACTGTCGTCCCCCGTATTAGTGTCTCTGCTTAGGCACTCCCACTAAGTTTGCCCTGGGCCTCTTCGAGAAGACCACAGTGATGTATTATCCACCACCCTCCCGTATCCATCCCGCGTAGATCTCTCTCAATGCATCCTCAATTCCGTAGGCGAGCGTATCAGGTTTCATTTTAAAGACTCTTCATCTCAAATGCATCTGTCAGAACCACAGCTAGAACTGAGGCTCCCTAACTGCAGCCTGGCCTTGCTGCACACACACTCCCATACCCCGCCACACGCACCTCTGACACTCTCACACACGCCTGACACGCTCTCACACTCCACACATACAGCCGGACACACTCCCACATCCCCAACACACCCCACACACACCCCTGACACCCACACACCTCACACCCTGACACACTCCCCCGCACCCCTGACACACGCTCACACACTCCACACATACCCCTACCACCGGCTGTCACAAAACGGACCAAGTGGGAACATTGCAACACCCAATCCCTCATAAGTGGTGCCGAGTCAGCTCCACGCGCTTCCGTGTGGCGGGCAGCAGTGCTGGAGCCCCGTGGTTCTGGAACAGCCTGCGGGTGGGTGGTGTGCCCAGGGTTGTGGTGATGACACCCCAAAACCTCTGTGGCCTCCCGATGTGAAAATCACAACCAGAGACGTCAGTTGCTGGGATGGGTGACTTACAGACGGCGGAGACCCTTCCCTGGGGGAGTTTGGCAGGGACACTTCCTGTAACTTCCCCACGCTAGGGTCGAGTGTTTACGTTAGGCCGGCCCATCTGCAACCTTAAAATGTGTTCACAGAAGCGCTGGGTGTCTCCACCCTCCAGGGAGCCCAGGTGTGGCAGGGTTGTCTAGTTTTTAAAAATTTTTAACTTCTTTGTTTTGAACTCATTTTAAATTCGCACTCAGTCGTGGTCTCCCGTGTACAGCGTAGCCTCTTCGTCCGGCTTCCCGGATTGCGCCCTGCTGCACAGCTCTCGTGCAGCGCTCTGACCAGGACCAGCCCGGGTCCGATCTCGGCCTTATTCAGACTGCGGTGGTGTTACAGGTGCTCGTCCGGTGGGAGCAGGTGTGACGTCCTGTGACGTCCTGTGCGGTTCTGTCCCATAGAACTTGTGTCACCACCACTACAGTCAAGACGCAGAGCAGTCCCACCCCAGGCACCCCTCGTGGGACCCGTTGTGGCCACAGCCACCTTCTCCCTCCACCTGCACCCTTCCCCCCAGCAGCCTGGGACCACTACTAATCTGTTCTGCACCTCTGTCCCTTTGTCATTTCAAGAACGCTCTATAGATGAAGTAAGAAGTTACTCCAGTTGATCATTGCTCTCCCAGCACCATTCAAGGTCATGTGACCCTTCTCTAAGGGCCGAGTTTCAGTGGGCCTTCCTACAGGACTCCTGACTCGCTATTTTTATTTTATTTTATTAATTTTTTTCTATCTTTAAATTGTACATGGTATTGCAATGAAA
This sequence comes from Suricata suricatta, assembly GCF_006229205.1. Lineage (NCBI taxonomy): Eukaryota > Metazoa > Chordata > Mammalia > Carnivora > Herpestidae > Suricata > Suricata suricatta. The sequence goes on from NC_043703.1 coordinate 154,383,396, forward strand.
AAGATAGTAACATTTGGTTTCTTTCTTTCGTTTGTTTATTTTGCTCTTCACTCTGTCCATTAGCAGAGGGCCTGAGTTCGTTAGTAACCTCGGTTTCTCCCTTGTGCTCGTTGACGGTGGTTCCCGTTGACATTAAAAGACAAAACGGAGGGACTCCTGTGGTGGGCAGCGGCTCCCACCCGGCACGTGCATCCTGGTGGGAAGATACCGCCACGTGCTTGCTGTTGGTGTGTATCATTTCTCTCTTGGCTACAAGAGGGTGACAGCGTTGCAGGTGTTTACAGCTCAGTGGACGATGCGTAAGTGCTGATGCCGACAACTGGACTGAGTTTCTTCACTTCCTCCTTGAAGCTCTTCTGAGATTGCAACCTCTAATGTTTATCTGGCAAGAAACCTCTTACAAATGGCCAGCAGCCTCTGTCCTGGAGCAAGAGACGGTCTCTCTTAGCGATTTTAGTGTCGATGAATAATTAAAACCCTGATATGGTACGCATCTTCCTCAGCCGACCGTGGGGTTACCTCCCAATAAATCCATAGCAAGTTGGGAATATTGTGAGTCGAAAACACACTGCTCGTCACCTACCAAATCCCAGAGCTTAGCCTGACCTGCCTCACACGTGCTCAGAGCACTTCCTAGCCCACAGTTGGGCAGATTCATCTAAAGCAGAGCCTGCTTTCTAATGGAGTATGAATGTGTCCTATAATTTATTGAAGATTGTCCTGAAAGTGAGAAAGGGGACAGCCGTCCGGGTGCAGAAGGCATGTCACTGTGTCAGTTGCTGACCCTCATGATCACGGAGCTGACAGAGAGCTGTGGCCACTACCACCAGCCGGCACGACGAGAGAACCGTACTGCATGTTGCTAGCCCAGGAAAAGATCCAGAATCGAAGTGGTGCTTCTATGGAACGTGTGTTGCTTTTGCATCACTGTGCAGTTGAATAATTGTCAAGTGTCGCAAGTCAAGGGCCGTCTGTGTGGAATGCTGGGTTCCCTTGTCCATCAGCCTGCGTGAGCTTCGAGCTCACCTCTAAAACCTTCTCTCCAAGGAGGATTCTAATCTTGTCTCTGGAGTATTTTCTACTGGGAAATTCACTTACTCATTTCCTCAGAGTAGGCAGACATTGATTTTTAAGAGTCACTGTATCCTGAAAATCCCCATTTCGGGATTCCGGACTTGTAGCTTCTGTCCTCGCTGCTTCCTCCTCTCTGCCCACCACCTCTGCCCACACCCTGCATCCCGGGACCCGTCCTGGACCGCAGTGCCTGGTGACAGGAGAATTCGGGCACTTACACGGGAACGGTTACAGACCTCATCACCTAATGAAGCACGCCTCTCTGAAGCTGATGATAACCCGTGTCTTTCTGCTGCCAGCTCTTTGCCCGGCATTGCAATAGGCACATCCTCACCTTATCTTCTTACCAATCTTGGGCGAAGTTCGCATTCTCGTTTCACAGATGAAAACCCAGACCCCAAGGCCATACAGCTGGGAATAGCTGGAGCTGAAATTTAACCCATAGATCCAGTGCTCAAAGCCCATAATGCCTCTTGTTTTCATGTAACGAGGCAGACCGTCTTATCCTGGAAACGGGTTGTCTCTGCAGAGAAATGAAATTGCTGAGAGCGTCTCAAATCATATCAGCTCTGAACTGGTCTAACAAGCTGCCCACGCTCAGGCTTCCGCTTTCAAACCCACCAGGTCACCTGGGTCTTGACCGAGCACTGCTGAGGGCTGAGAGCTTACCGCCTCCCAGGGTGCTCTGGGCCATTTTTTTTTAATAAACCTCACGGTAAGAGAACACGTCCGGATTGAAAGCTGCACTTTACTTTGAACATGCTGATCTTGGCCCTGCCTGATGGAGTTGCTCAGAATTAGAGACCTCTGTGGACAGCCTTTCACATACTTAGTATTGGTGATTCTTACCTTCTTTCATCTTGCCTTGAAGGCACTGGAGCCCACGGACATTGCTTACACTGCTCTGTGTCTAGGTTGGAGGAGGGAGAGCCTTAAAGATGCTCAGGAAAGCATGTTTGGATTAACATTGTTATGCAAAGCCAAGAAACCTTTCTCTGTCCCCTCCTTCACTCCGTCCAGGCTTCCAACTAGTACCACCCAGAGAGCTCCCGCAGTACTGCCTTCTCACAGTTCTCAGCTGGATGCCTCTGGTGACAGGCAGCTCACTGCCCGTAGGTTAATCTCTTCTATTGCTAGGCCTTGTTGGTGGTTGGTTGACTTAGTGTGAACAGAGGTTTTAAACATCCGTTGTGCACGCCCATTCCTGTGTGCAGGAGTGAGGAGCAGGCAGCACGTTTGCAAAGATGACATAAAATAACCTCCTATGTTTAAAGGAATTACACGCAGATTCACGTGTGAAATAACAGCACAAGAAATGAACGTGGGAACAGGATAAGGACAGAGCGTGGGACCAGCCACACTGGGGCCCATGATGCAGCGTCTGCTGTGCTCATAACCGATCGGGCTTGGCTTTTCAAAGATTCTCTCTCGTTGCTAGAGCAGAGGTTGGATGACTTGTCCTAATTTTGGTTTCAGAAGAGGCATGCTGTTAAATCCCACGTGAGGGGAGGCTGGTATTTATGCCGAGAAGTGGAGTCTGAATATCTTTCAAACAAACAGAAAAAGAAAGCAGCCCTGCAAGCGTGTCCTCATCCGAGTACACGCTCGTGCTGCCCTTTTATTCTCCTGCCCTTGCAGTCCATGTTTAATAACTTTCATTAGGAGCAGTGTATGTAAGAATGAGACAGGAGCCCTGTCCTCCAGTAAACAGGGAAATAATATTAAATAATCTTCTTTGGAGTAATTGGATTGAGGCCCTGCATACATTACGCTACCGCGTTTCAGCTTACCTCATTCCTGTAATTACTCTTAGTTTTGTACAGATCCATAAAATCAAAGCTTTTAATTCAGAGAAGGTTCATTACCTGTTGTTGAAACCAGAATTAAGAAGATAACATTTTAATGGCTTGGAAGACAGTAGCACTTTGTGCTTTAATAGATTTATTTCCCAAAACCTGCAAAGTTTCTTGTATTCTCAAAAATTAATTACTGACAGAAGAAATAACCAGTGACCGAGATGGCAAACATTTACTCATTTTATGATAGACGTACGCCCTCCCCTTCTGGAACATGCTTCATGCCTGGTTTGTTTGACTGTACCAACTTCGGCTGTATGCTGAACTTGAACTCTGCACTAGGCATTGTGCTAGACACTTGAAAGCACAGACTGTTGTAATCCACAGAGAGAGTCTGTTTTTCAGATATGGGATCTGGGGCCCAGAGAGATGGTCCCTGGCAAGGTCGACCAGCTCTCTGGCTAAGAAACCAGGATTGGAAATTGGTCTCTCGCTCAAAGTCTGTCTTCTTTTCTCAAGACCAGACGGCCTCTGAATTCAGAGTTATTTGATCAGAGGAATTAAATCAACTGACCCTCCTGGACTTGTCTCATATTTATTTCAAACGTAAAGCTGAGTCCAGAAATGACAGAACATATTTTTTTCCTCAACCTCTGAAAGCACCAATCCAGCAAATGTCAGAGGTGTGTGATTTTCCACAGACTATATACCAAAATAATTCTTGATCAATTAAAAAGTTACATATTGTTAAAAATTCAGAAAAGTGTGTGTGTGTGTCAAATCTTTAGAGGAATTCTAAAACCTTTAATATTTAAAGCAATAGAAGAAAATCATAAAGGAGCGGTTCTTTTCCTGACCTTATAAAATGTAAAACTTCTATAAAACATATCATAAAAACAGAATTGCAAACAGATTAGAATGTGTATTATAACCCAAATCCAGGCCGATAATTTAAGTTCTAGAACTCGAAGAAAGCATATACGTAAAAAAATTCATTTGTAGTCCTTCAGGAATTTCAGACATTTAAAAGCAGCTGAAATACCTTGAACAGGAGAAGGTATATAACTGTTGTCTCCATTTAGTAGACTGTTTTTGTAGCCATTACAGGCTTTAAGAATGAAAACTGTGGAAAAGCACTTACAAATCTTTTAACATATTGCGAGTGAAGGAGATCACACAGTCTGCACGTGGAGAATTCCTGGAGAGGAAGGGAGAGTAAAGTAAGTTTCTTGTGGGATCCACATATAGAGGATTTGCTTTTTCAAACTACTTCCACAGTTTTTTTTTTTTTTTTTTTTAATTTCAAAGAGGAAGCTACACGGAGCTAGAATGAATGGTGGGTGAGGACCAGACTTGCAGTACTGTAAGTTAGAATTTCAGTCAAAGACAAGAAAAATGAAAAGTCGAGGCTCAACACATTAAGCTGCCAGCACGCAGTGTGGCTGGCATGGTTGGGAGGGTCTGGGGCGCCGCCGGGCGCTCTGCGAGCCTGAGGACAGTGACTCAGTCTGGCCTTGGCGCCCCCGAGGCAGGAGGCCTGGTGTGTGTCCTTGGCCAGTCCATCTCTTCCCTGACCCTTGATCCAGCTCCTCTCCTTTAAGATGCAGCTGTTGGAACGAGTCCTCACAAAGGCCGTCTTTCTTTCCATATTCTTTTGTCCCAAATCTGCCCAGTATAAACGTCTCCATGGAATATTCTGTGTATGTGAGAATTATAAAGTATGCTCTGACCATTCTGTACCTTTAGCAAAGAGCCAGAGCCAGGTGCAAGGTCAGAGAAAGGAAATGAAACAAAGGCAGCCGCTTCCATTTTCTTAGAATCTGATTACAAGAAGCGAAACCAGAATTCCTCCCAGCGCCCCCTCCCCCCACAGGCCTTGGCCTGGCCACCACCTCCCAGTGCAGGTCAGCAACCTCTGAGTTGTATTTCATTTCCATGACTTCTGCCTTAGGCTTGCTTGCTTGCTTTCCTTCTTTTTCTTTTTCTTTTTTTTTTTTTTAACATTTTATTACTTATATTTGAAAGACAGAGCATGAAGGAGGGGCAGAGAGAGAGGGAGACAGAGGATCCGAAGCAGGCTCTGTGCTGGGAACACAGTGGACCAATGCGGGGTTCGAACTCAGGAACCGGGAGATGGTGACCTGAGCCGAAGTCCAACACTTAACCAACAGAGCCCCCCAGGCGCCCTGTCTTCTGCTTTCTTAGTTAGCCAAGGGAGTAGACCGAGAGCTTTGAGAGGGTTGGTACCTGCCCTGGCCCCCCACCCCCACCCCCGGGCCGGGCCAGGGCAGCCATCTGAAAGACTGGCGCATCCAGCAGCAAACCGATTCTGAGGCTGTCGCTGCAGTGGAGAGAAGCAAACGGAAGAGAGGAGCAAAAGGAACAGCAGCTGTGGGCGTTGACAGAATGCCTCTCTTCCTCCAGCTGGAAAAATCTATCCCTCCCTTCCTAGGAGTCTCTCGGGCCCCCAGAGGGAGGGCTCAGGAGTGAACAGAAAGAATAATAAAGGTGTCCTCGCCTTGAAGACTTATCCAGGCCAGCAAGAGTGTGCCGCCCTGCAGCGTCTGGATTCTGAGCCTTTTATCTGTGTACTTTATCAAACATTTGCCTGTAGTGTCCTGGCTCACATTTGTTCCTTCCTAGAGGGCTAAGTGCAGGGATTCTTTGTTTTTAAGGGTGAACCAAAAAATTACACGCACAGTACCTCAGACGCGCTGTGTGCTCACACAGATGGGCACGGGAAGACAGCAGCGTTCAGGGAGAGGACGAGCCCTTCAGGGTTCCTCACTCGTGGATTCATCCCACACGCCTTGCCGAGCCCCTAGCTTGTGGCCAAAGCTGTTCTGGGCATGGGGGGTGCAGGGGTACACAAGGAAGACAGGGTCGTTGCTCTGGAGGGGAACAAATAATAGACAAGTGACCTAGTCAGGGATGAGGGCTTCTCACCGTTTAGCAGCCACATGACATCGGGCACATGGCTTTGACCTCACTGGACCGGTTTCTTCTCCATCAAATGAGATTGTAACTGTTCCACAGGGATACTTGAAGGTTGTGCTCGCTGGCACATGAATGGCCCTCAGCAAATGGCAGACACGGGGCCGGTGGGGGCAGGACTCACATGGGGCCAAGACTCCAGTTTCCTCACTACGGAGAAGAGGACGGAGGGAAGCTGGGAGGAAAGAAGAGACACGGAACCCATAAGCAGACCCCACGGGAGAGGGCTCGTGCCCCTGCCGCAGCAAAGCCCATCTTCCATATCCCTTCCCTTTCCCGCTGCCTCGCCTCTGCAAACAAAAAACGAGAGATGCTAAACTGAGCTCAGCCTAAGTGTCTCCCTGAGCCCAAGGAGGGTGGGCTACATGTGCTCGTGCGGACAAGAGTGAGGGGCCCAGGGTTTGCAGAGCCTCTTCAGTTCTAGAATCTGGCTCTGTTCAGATCCCCTGCCGGGATGGCGCTCTTAGCATGTCCATGTGCCGTTGACAACGGGTGACAGCATTCAGTGATGTGGGCTCCTCCAGTCGTGTAACAAAAGTTCATTAAACTGGATGCTGGACTAGAGGGATGATGAAGGCTCTGTGGCCTCAAGAAACCCCCCGTCTGACTAGGGTGACGGACCTACAAATTACTCTCGCAGGAAGAGCACATATAAGGAAGGAGGAATCAGCTTGGCCAAGAGATGCAGGGAAAACACCACCCAGACCGTGGCCTTGGAGCTGACGTTTTGGTTGCTTTTAAGGATCACTGCGTTGCAGGAAAGATGGACGCTCTCCAACACTGGGCCGTGATGCTCATTCTCAGAACTGCTCTTGCTTTAATTCTTGAAGTCGGTAGTCCCAGCTGACCTCACCTTCAGTAGCCTCTCCTCCTTGTCATAGAACATGCACACTGTATACAGTTGTATAACATCATTGGACCAAACATTAGTTAATTGGCTCTGAAATGCCACATTATTTCTGTGGTCCCTACAACCAAAATTACTGAAAATGAGCAGTGCTGTTAGGAAGGGCTGTCCTGAAGCTGTTTTAGGACACCCCCAGGTAAATGAGGAGCTCGGGATTTTGATGTGTGATTAATGTTGACTTGATTGCCTATAAAAAAAATATGGGCAATAATAGAAAATAGAAAAGCATCCGCTAAGTGTCAAACCTGTGGAAAACCAGACAGAGACTAAGCAGACAAGACCCGGGAGGAAACAGAGAATATCCAAGCAGAAAGAGCCTATAAAACAGGCTACCTAACATTCATCTCCAAAGTTATATAAAAATGCCTTAAAGAGGTAAGTTTGGTCCTGAGCTTTCTAGAGGTTTAAGCAAGAACAACCTTAAGCCTTCCTGTCCATCATCCTATTTACAACACCGGGGCTGACAGATATATGTTCTTCCAGGAGTAGATAAAAGGGTTTCCTGTTCCAGAAAGATGTGCATCTACGTACAACAGAGGTTTGGGGTTAAAGAAAGTGGGCCGTGGCGAGGCACCAGTGGGGTGGTGGCTGTGGTTGTTGAAAGCCCGGGCTCTGGAGTAGAGACTGGCCTGAGTGCAGCGTCGGCCTGGCTCTGTGACCGGCCATGATGCCAGCCAACGCTCTGACACCTCATTTCCCGAATCCGTGACTTCCAGGTTCGACGGAGACACACGGGCAGTTTCTGGCCCTTGGTGTTTGGACGCTCTGGCAGCGGCTCGGGGCACTGGGCACATGGCCATGTCCGGGACCCCATGTGACCCCAGCCTCACACCCCTGTGTGTGCTCTTTGGCGTGAGCGTTGTTGCCCTGGGTGAAGGGCACGGGATGATGAAAGCAGAAAGGTGGCAGCCAGTTGGGGGTGTGCATGAAGAGGTCACTGGCAAGAAGAAGTGAGCAGGGCCCCTCTCATGTTTTGCCTATTTCATTTCTTTAAGGTGAATGACTCCAACTGTGACCAAGAACTTCTTTCCCTGCTGCTGGACGCCGGGCTGCTGGCAAAGTGCATCTCCACTCCCTTCTACCCACGAATCATTGAGCACCTGTTGGCCAGCCTGCAGCAGGGGCGCTGGGACGCCGAGGGGCTGGCCAGACACCTGCGGGAGGCCGGCCATGGGGCTGAAGCTGGGTCGCTCCTCCTGGCCGTGCGGGGGACGCATCGGGCCTTGCAAACCTTCAGCATGGCACTCAGTGCTGGGCGGCACTGGGTGTGAGCCCGGCCCGGGCCTGCATGGTTGAGTTTCTCAGCAGCCCGGTGGGAGGGAGCCCCACAGCCAAACGATGCTCCACAGGCCACATGTGCACCTGTTGATCACTCTCAGTGGTTTAGACAAACTGCAAATAAAGCTGTATATAAGCAAAGAGTGTTGTGTACACGTTTTCTTTCTGGCGGTGACCAATTAACGTACTTTCTCCTTGACTCAGAGAAACTTGACTCCTCATCCTTTATTTGGAACCACCTTTTCTGGATAGGATACAGCAATTAAGGCTTTGGGATGTGGTGGTGGGTAGAAAGGGAGGGTGTGTTTGAGACATCAACAGTTGGAGCAGATGTCCCGGGACGGAGGAGGGAGGTCTCAAGTTAGTTCCGAAACTTCAGGCGAGGTTCTCCACTCTCTGAACCTCAGTGGAGCGCCTGTAAAATGAGGGTTCTACTGCTGATGTCGCAGGGTTGTTGACTTACGTGAGGTTGTGTGTGAGGCTCTGTGAGATACATAGTGGGAGCCCAAGAAATGTTACCCCCCCACTCATTAGTGTTACAGTACGAGACTCATGATCTTGACACCTACGAAGGTTGGCCCATTTGCATGTCTAATTAGCATAGAGCCAATCACAGCAAATAGCAAAGGCGGGGATGACAACACCTCAGGAAAACCAGCATAGAAAGGATAATCCCCGTGCAGAGGTTAAGGGTTCCCATGTGTAACTCCCTGGCATTGCTCCCCCTGCAGAAGTGAGTCCTTGAAGGTGGAGGCCCCGGATGGAAGTTCTGGACTTTGCTTTTTCGACAGCTTCACACCGGATTCAAGCCACAGCGACTCGGTGACCGGCGGACCAGCTGAGGTGGGGCCCCACCTGACACACACCGGTCGTTACCCCAACCCCAAAGAAGTACGTGGCTGGAGGGAAGGTGGGAGATGGCCATGTATTAAGAAGGCTTAGTTTAGATAGATGGGCTGATGGTATATAGGATAATCCTTTGTTCTAAGGAAAAATTTTGATTAATTTGGAAGGGTAACTGATGGGCTGTTTCTGTGTGGCTCTGGCACAGCCAGTGGGCTGCATGTAACGTGGCTCACTGTGGGTCTCGGTGTGCGGCATACCAGGGCAGCCCTGTCTCCACGTCTCCCCACACTGTCACCCACGTCCTACCTGGTTGAGCCCACACTCTAAGAATAACATCGCTTTACCTTAAAGTCTACACCGTTGTCCTCACCATTGGCTTCACCTCATTTCTACTCCAGTGGATGTAGCTACAGAGTCTTCTAACAACAACAACAAAAATAAGTTTTCATCATCTTTGGACGAGATTTATAGGCTTATGAGCCCACTCCTCTGACTGCTGACCTGTCGTCAACCCCAGCACTGAGTTCCTTATCCAAACCTTTGATAGGACCTAAATTTGGGAATGGTTTACACAAGCCTCTGAAATGTTTCAAAGGAAAGGGGTCATCATTTTCCTCCCCGTTTAGGTAGCGCTTGTCCAGAGAGACCCACAAGGCCAAGCAGGCCTTCCTGGAACTCTGAGGCCACCAGCTGGACCAGATGGCATCGATCAAGCCCCTCCCAGGAAGCATGCCTACTGGTCACTTGGATTTTCTCCAACCTCCCAGCTACCTTCCATCATTTCAGCTGACTGAAAACAAAGTGAGCAGTATTCTGAGATACCATTTGAATGGAATCCATCCAGCCATGTTTCTCTTCAAATTGCAGAATTCTGGGCCCTAACCATAAATATAACACCGTGACTCTATAGATTGATACACTGAGAGCCAAAGGCTGAAATGCCTTGCTCAAGGCCAACCGCGAATTGTGGATCTCCTGTGCGACGCTTTTGTGGAAGGGAGTCCTTCATAATTTAACTATTGTTGATTGCGCTGCTGTAAGCATTGGAGTACATGTGCCGCTCTGGGTCAGCACTCCTGGATCCTTTAGATAAATTTTATTTTTAATTTTTTTGAGGAGCCTCCACACTGTTTCCCAGAGTAGCTGTGTCCATCAACTGAGGAATGGATAAAGAAGCTGTGGTTTATATATACAGTGGAATACTACTTGGCAATGAGAAAGAATGAAATCCTGCCATTTGTGACAATGTGGATGGAACTGGAAAGTATTATGCTAAGTGAAATAAGTCAGAGGACAGATATCATGTTTTCACTCATATGTGGATCTTGAAACACTGAACAGAAGACCATGAGGGAAGGGAAGTGGAAAAAAATAGTTACAAACAGAGAGGGAGGGAGGCAAACCACAAGAGACCCTCAAATACCGAGAACAAATTGAGGGTGGATTTGGGGGTAGGAGAGGGAGAAGTCGGATATGAACATGTCCAAACTCCCCCACTTCCCCCACAATGTCTAGGGGACTTCATTCAAACCTTCCCTGGTATTCCATGTTTCCCAGTGCACGTGGCTCTGATCATGACACAAGTTCTCTGTAGACAATTATTGCCGCATCGACCTAGCTCACTAAAGAGGATGAGCCAGGGATTTCGGAAGTGCAATCTCCACTTTGACATTCATCAGGACCCATGGTTAACGATCACAGCTGCAGATTAGAATCCCCTGAGGAAAATTTAAAACCCACTGATGCTGAGACCCCCACCCTAACCCCATCCACTATCTAGAGATGAGGCCCCAAGTCATGCTCAACCACAGCCAATGGGAAAACTGGATTTGTCATTGGCTTCTTGTCTCTCGTTAGCCATGTCCCTGTCCACTTGCCTTTCAATCAGAAGCAAACAAGAATTGTGACAGGATCTAAATGTGGCTCTTCTGTCCACGCCAGCCTCACTCTGGAAAGGTGGGCTGGGACGGAAAGGGCTGGAGTCTTGCTCTGGGAGTGCCAGTCAGTGCCCTATACTTGCCCGGGCCTCACCTGCCAGGGTGAGCAGATGCTGCCTTTAAAGAGGAGTGATTTAAAAGAGAAAGGAAAAGACCCACCACTTACTTAACCTGCCACTAAATTTAGACCTGGAGCTGAGGCGGCCGGAGAGTCAGCTGGCTTCCCATGCCTGTGGCGCGTTAAGCTTCCCCTTGAAAACTGGGCCTTATCTTTTTGGAAGGAAAACTCATTATGGCCAATGTAGCAGGAGAGCATTCAAAAGGAGCTCTGCCCTATTCTTTGGAGAGAGGCTGCATTTTTCTCGAGCTCCCTGTAAACGCGGCAGCTCTGTGCTCTCATTGAGCTCCAACAGTTGGGGCTCCGTATCTCTTCTTAATAACTTTAAACTCATTATAAACCGAGGATGGCTTGGAAAATGAGAAAATAGGAAAATAGGCTAGCAGGTGCTGCAGGGCTTGAAAAGAAGAGAAGGAAGGGTCTTGTATGAGCAGCCATGCACTGGTTCTCTCTCCACCGGCCATGGGAGACACAAGACGCAGAGGCCCGGCACCCGGACGCTGCAGACCCTAGACCCGCCATGCAGCAACCTGCTCAGGGCCCAGAGTCAGACTGTTCAGAGGAACGTGTGACCTCCGGTTTTGAGGCTGGTGTTCAACTACCGGACTGTGAGCTCCTGCCTGGTGGCTGTCAGAGGTCTAAAAGGGCACCGCAGAGCACGAGTAGAAGCAGGTATCAGAGACGAAGTTCTCAACAACAGTCAGGCCGTGAGGGAACCGTGGGAGAGGCGACTGAGGTGGCCCTGGGGAGGCTCCTGAGGCGGGGGCTCTCCTGATGCCTAACTAGCCAGTGGAAGGGGCCAACGTGGAATTTCCACAATGGATGCCTAGCGCATCTGTTCACACTAAGTCAGCCAACCACCAATGAGGCCTAGGAGGTGCACAGTTCAGTAACGTTAAGTGTATTCCCATTGTTGTGCAACTAATCTCCACAATATTTTCATCTGGCAAAACTGCAACTCTGTACCCATTAAACAGCAACTCCCCATTTCCCGTCTGCCCAGCCGGCAATCACCCTTCTACTCTCTGTGTCCGTAGACTGGATTATTCTAGGAACCTCATGTGAATAGCATCGGACACTAGTTGCCTTTTGGTGACTGGCTTATTTCACTCCGTATGATATCCTCAAGGTTCCTCTGCATGGTAGCATATTTCAGAATCTCCCTCCTTTTTAAAGTGGAGACATTTTGTGTTGGGTAGATATGCACACAATGAGCCAGGAGTGGGGCTGGGGTGGGGAGGGGTGTTGAGCAGTGGTCAGAGCATCTTTTTCACCATCTTCATCTCTTCCAGATTGTAATATTATTCAGTGACAAATGTCTGCAGGGGGGAACATTCTAGGCTCTCCCTGGATGGCTTATGTGCAAGGGGAGCCAGGATAAATCCCAAAAAGAGAGCTTGCTGGTAATCCGGAAGCACATCCTGGTGATCAGGAAGCGCATCAGCGGCGGGAGTCTCCACCGTGAATGAATCCCGGGAGCACAACCTACAGGTTGCAGACGTGAGTTTTCAAGCCCCACCTTGCAAAGGTAGCCTCTGACCTGCACACCCCTTCCCAGTTGGAGGGATAGAGGAGGGAGGGAGGGTGAGGAACCTGGACCCCGGGCTGTCAGCTCACAAGACAGTTGGGTTTCACCTCCGTCACAGTAAGGAAGAACTCTTCTATTCCTAGAGAAATCCTTTTAAAACATTAAAGGAATTTTTGTTTTAGCTTTTGGGTTTTCTTAATCAGAAATGGGTGTATATTGATTTTATCAAATGTATTTCAACATAGAATAATCTTATTAATTTTTTTTCTCCAATCAATTGAAGAGATGAACTGGTAACTCTCCTAATATGAAATCTTGCATTTCCTGCCTCTTTTCAGATTCCTTGCATTTCTTCAGTAAGAGCTAGGGGGTTGTGGTGAATCGTCTGTTTGCCGTAGCAGTGGGTGCAACCACAGTATTTTATATGAAAGTTGTACACTTTTTCAAAATAGATGAGACTTGCGTGTCATGTTTGTGCACATACAAATTCTCTTTATCATGGTCTGAGACTTTAGATGTATTAAACCTGGCTTTATAAAATGAAAAGTATTTTTAATGCTTTAAAATCACTGACCTAGCGTGAGTATTAATCTTGAATGTTTGAGAGAACTCTTTCAAAACCACTGAGACTTGGTATCTTTTATGGAGTTAATTCTTTGACAACATTTTCAGTGGTTTCTTTTTTTTGTGGTAATCAGTCTTTTCAGATTTTCTACTCCTTGACTCAACTGGGGAAAATTAGTATTTTTCTCAGAAATCCTCCGTTTTTTGAGATTTAAGATAAGAAATAACCTAAGAATATAAAAAGAGTTCGTCTTCTACACCAGCATTTTTTGTGGTATACAATTTATCATTTCTGATTTTGTGCATTAGGGCTTTCTCTTCTTTTCTGATTAGGAAAACTGAAGTTCATTGGGGTGTTTGGGGTCATTGAAAAGTCACTTTGGCCTCATCTTCTAAGGTCTGATTTATCATGTTCACATTCCCACTCATTTCTGACCTGCTGCCACTGCGGGTCTGTAGAAGTTGTTTAGGAGTTGTGTCTGTGATGTCTGTAGGCATCTACCATTCACTTCTCGCTCCTGCCATTTCCCCCCCTGTCCCAGAGCACCTTGTGACTGCTGTGAGGGGCTTCTGCGTGGCCCTCCCTCACCTCCAGCACTCAGTGCTGGCCTTCCCAAGGACTTAGTGAGGTTCTACCAGCATCTTCCACCACCTCCTGGGAGCCTGCATGGATTTCCTGGAGGGCTGAGGGACTGAGAGTCAGTGTTTACCACATCCCTTCAATCCGGTCTCATCTGCTCTGTAACTAGCTGCTACTCCTCTAAGTCTGTGAAGGTGGCTAATCTTCCCTGGTTTGAGGCCTGGGGTACCATCCCCCTCCCTTGTTTTTCCTTGTTGATTATAGTAAGTGCCAGGGGGCCGAGGCTTAGGTACCCACGCACCTCCTGCCCAAACTCCTGGCACTCTGTGCATCGTCTCCTTCCGTTCTTACAGCCCTGGGAGGCGGGTGTTGTTACAGATGAGGAAACTGAGGCACACAGAGGTGAGGCCCCCCTGCTGTGAGTGTTAGAGCTCTCTGCACAGAAATCCCCTCCTGGGTCCCCAGACTTCCTGATGTTGCTAGGCATTCCCTGCAGGTGAATGGCTGCAGGTGCATGGGTATGTTAGGGATGTGGAAAGGCATTCCCCAGATGCAGTTCCAGCTCTGTCTCTTCCAGGAGATGGAAGATCTAAGAGGTACAGTGACTGTCACTGCACCAAGCTGAGGTCTCCACAGCCTTAGCGGGTGTGGGATGGGAGCTGTGCTATGAACAGAGCACAACTCAGAGCAATGGGGGGAACGACTGTTGGCTCCCATAACCAGTTACAGAAGGGGCAGGGTGCAGGGGACCCCTGGGACCACCAGATCTAGGGGCTCGGATGCTGACAGGAGCCCCTCTTACTCTTTACCAACCATCTGTGAGTTTCCCCACCTGCATGTTTTCCTTTTCCATAGAGCAGGGCTCACCCGCCACCTAGATCCCTGGGTGGGCTTATCCTTAATGGCTGGGACACCAGAAGGAAAGAGAACCTTCCCTGTGCCCACTTCCACCAACACGTAGATCCAGGGAATAGCCTCAGGGCAGCAGTGAGGCAGGAGAGGAGCTGGGGGCTGGGGCCCCAGCAGCCACCCTCCTTGATCTCCTTTGGATCCTCACTGGGAACAGGTATCAGAAAACCTAGGCAGGGAGGGCGGGAGGCCTGGGCAGCAGAGACGTCTCCCCCACTCAGGGTGAAGGCGGCCCAGGGCAGAGCGGGAGGAGCAGACCTGGTGGCAGCGCTCTGCTTTCGGCTCGCCGGGCAACCCCAGGCGAAGGCATTTGTGCCTGCTGCTGGCACAGGGCGACCTCTCTCACCCGGTGACCTTTCTTACTTCGAGATTTTTGGAAAGGGAGGGAAAAGCAGCCCGAACCCCTTGGCCTTGTCATTCCTTTCAGGAACACCTGCAGGAGTTGCCATGGCAACGGGATCCGCAGCCCCAGCTCTTCACTGCCCCTGGCTTATTAGCTTCTCCCAGTCTGTTAACTGCAGGCTTGGAGTTGCGGGGGCTGACAGCCTTGCCAGGGAGGGGGAATTGTTGCATAAGGTCAGCACTCTTGGTCCTGGAGAAGGAGACCTGGGGATGTCCTGTCTCCAGAGATTGGGGTTCCCCGGGAATCAGTGCTATGGCTCAGGGCCCCCTGCAGGACAGCCTGGCAGCACGGGGTGCCCCTGCCTCCCCGCCCTCCCCCGCCCCGGGTGTGGGGAGAGGCCAAAGCTCTGCCCTCCGGGTAGCACTCTTCATCTTCCAGCTGTGCAGCCGTTTCCACAGGCCTCCAGGCCACTCCCAGCCTTGGATTCTCAAGCAGCAGTGCAAGGAAAGTACTGTTATCCTCACTTTCCGGATGAGGAAAACAGAGGTGAGGACAGGGTCATCCTGCATATAAGTAGCAAGAGTCGGGGAGAACTGGCTGTTGCCACCCAGATCCCTGCCTCTTTTCCCCGGCCCCGCCCCTCCCACAATGACCATGTTGACTTAGCCAAGTGACACCTGACGGCCAGCTCTCATCTCTAGGGTAAAAAAATGGGCTTGATGAAGGTTTCTGTGAAATACTTCAATCTCTTGCTTCTGATGGAAAAGGACACCTAAGTGTCCTGGCCTGTTCAAACTCCGTGCCTGGTCAGCACCATGATCGGCCTCGGAAGGGACTCGGGGTGCTGGTGACATGGTCCCATGAGCAGATGCAGGTAAGGAGGGCTCACTGTGAAGGTGCTTAGAGCAGGCGCCAGCCACTGCAGAGGCCCCAGGGAGCGCGGCCCCAGGTCTGGGGGTGCGGGGAATTGTTGAGAAAGAGGCTTCTCCCTAACTGTGCTGTCATTCTACACTCTGCTCAGGGGACAGTATCCTTTTCAGTTACAGATTAAGCAGCGTCATCTAGTGGGTCCTGGCGCCCAGGCTGACCTGGACTTGGTCACATTACCGCCTTGGTCCTGGGTTAATGGGCTATGGGAAACATGGCGCTGAACACCAGGTGACCTTGTCCCACAGAGCTCACACTCAAGGAGGAAAGGTGCCTTTGGAAGTTACTTCCCAGGTAGGGTACAAATTAGACCAAGCTTCTAACTTGGAGATCCACTATCCCGTGGGTTACATGGATGGGCTTGAAGGGGCCCAGGGAATCCAAGAAAGTGCATGCACGGTTACTGCGTGTGTGTGTGTGAGAGAGAGAGAGAGAGAGAGAGAGGAAGAGGGATGCCCATGGCTTTCTCTGGATTCTCTGAGATCCAGCAACAGTGGATGAGGACCTGTTTGAGGGTGGCAAAAATGGCTGGACAGAGACCGGAGAGCACCAGCTATACGTCCTGTGTGTAGAGTGTGTGCCTGACCTGGAGCCCATGCACAGGAGAGTGTGTGCCCAGCCCAGAGCCCGTGCCTGGGAGAGTGTGTACCCGGGCCAGAGCCCGTGCCCAGGAGAGTGTGTGCCCGGCCCAGAGCCCGTGCCCAGGAGAGCCTGTGCCCGGCCCGGAGCCCGTGCCCGGGAGAGTGTGTGCCCGGCCCGGAGCCCGTGCACAGAAAGAAGGCTGCGCAGTCCCAGGCCGGGTTAGCTTCACACACAGACACCCAGAGGAAAACAGAAACAGGCTTCACCAAACCAGCCCCACACCACCGTCTGCCAGGGAGCCTGTCGCCCTGCCTGTGGGAGAGGTCCCACCCCACCTCCGCCTCCACAGGGGCATCGGGGCCCACACAGCTGCTATTCTGGTTACAGTGCAAACAATGACATCCTCTCAGCATCTCTGCCCTCCCATGGAGAGCCTAGGCTGGCGCAGTTCAAGGGAACAAAAAGAACTCAGAAGGCAACATTTTTAAGGCAGGAAATGGTTGCTTTTTATGCTTGTCAAGTGTCTAGTGAGATTCAGAATAAAACCCACCACTGCGAAAGAGAATATGAAATAAAAGGAGCTTTTATTACCCTGGGTTCTGCCTTGTTCGAGATACTTACCTTTCCATTGTGAAACATAAACCTTCGGTGTGTCTTGGCACCAAGAAACGCTCGGTGATGAGTTGCTGTGGATTTCTTCTTATAGACCATCTGGGCGACCAAGCCGGGGTCCGCAGGAATGCTTACACGGTGGGAAGGGAGCAGAGAGACACGCTGAAACTTTTCCTACGGTCAGTTTTATGCGCAAATGGCGATCCCTTCTGCAGGAAGAAGGAGGAAGATTTACTGCATCGAGAAATGCAGAGCCTTGCAAAAACCATGCCTTAAAATGCAGCGTCTGGAAAGCGGCCCGGCTCGGAAGCCGGTGGCCCTGCCCTCTGGAGCCCGGTGGGACATCGCCTGCTCCTGGGTTCAGAAAAGGGACATCTAGTGCTGCTCAAAGCCACCGGGAAGTGCCGCCAGCTCCTCGGGGACTCACAGAGTGTGAGGTAGAAGGGAGGGAGGCACCCACAGTTGCAAGGGGAGGTAGCCTTGGAAACCCCCCACCGTGGAGGAGACAGGAGCTGAGTCTCTCTCACTTGACTTTGGTCCTTCCAGCTCCCCTCTTTCTGGCCACATCACCTGTCAGGCCTCCAGATAAAGGAGTCCTCACTTTCTTAAAGAAATGTTGCCCGTCCCTTGTTGGAGATACAGGCAACGGGAATGAATAAATGGTTGCTGAGCCCCTATTAGGTGCAATTCAAGCTCTGGAGGGCTTGACATACATATTTTTCTTTAGAACTTGAGTTCGTTCTGGGAGCCCATGATTTTCATCCTCTTTTTTAGGTGGAAAATGGAATATTAGAGAGACCAAGTGTTTGCCCAAGGATATTCAGCTGGTCAAGTGGCAGAGCCCCATGCAGGTGCTTTTCCGCTATCTCGTATTATAATATTTTAGAAATGTAATTCTTCTTCAGCAAATGTGTGATATCTTAGAGCACTGGAAACATCCTTAGGAATCACCCAGTTCAGCCAGCCTTCAGTGTGGGGATCCCTGAGAATGCAGCGGACGACTTCTGTTTAAATGTTTTCTCCCCAGCACCCGCTCCACCAGATAGACTGGGTCCCTGGAATTCACCTGCATCCCCAGGCCTGGTTCCCTCCTGGCGTCCAGGGGTGAAGCGCTAGAACCCACGGGAACAAATAGGCGATGGCAAGTCCACGGTCAGCTGGTGACTCTGTTCTCAGTTCTGGTGGCTCTTAGCACTAGAAGGTGCTGAGTTGGGACAAGACTGGGCTCCAGTCTTAATTCAGAAGAGACAAAAGCTTTGCTGGGTAGAGCAGTTGCTCAACAAATTCTTGCCGACTGGGCGTCTACCAGAAAGTAGACAGTACACAGCAAATGAGAATGAAGAGAGTTCATGGCCCCAGAGGCCAGCCCCCACCTCTCCCAGCTGGAAGCTCTTGGTGGAACTGAGGTCAGTCGCCAGGCGACAAGCAGACCCTGGACACGGTATCTGTGCAGCCCCACTGAGACAGAAAGCAACCCTGTCCGGCCCGGCGTCTGTCTCCCCACAGAGACCCCATGCACACCTGGCAGCCTTGCTCCCGGCCCAGCAGTGAGCCGAGGACACAGTATTGTGCAACTCCTTTCCATCTGTCAACCTCTTTAATTAGGTGGGGAATCTCTTGGACCGTCTCTGGGCCAACAGCATACCCAATACATCATTTCTGAAACTTGGAAGGGACCGAAATAAAAATATGCCAACTTGCAAGCCCACATAACTGGCCCGGCCTTGATGCTTTGAAATAAGCATTACAACGGAATGAGAAGTTTGAGTAATAATGTGCGCGCCGTGTGCCAGCCCTGGCGTGGTACGCTCCGCGGCACTTTATTTCTGTCCAGGCTTCAGAGCGCCAGCACCAAGTACTGCGCTCAGTATGAAATGCTACTAGCCTCGGGAGTCCTTTATTTCCAAGCTCCTAAAATCTTAATGATAACACACATTAGTACAGCATTTTTTAGTTTATGAAATGCTTTTACGGACATTATCTTGTTGCATTTATGACTTACAACGCCCTGTAACTCACAACCTCGCTATAAAGCATTACCTTCATTTTACATAGGAGTCGGCCAAGCATTCCAATGGCAAAGTGAATTTCCCAAGGTCACGGAGGTGGTAATTGGCCAAGGAAATCCTGGAATGTGAGGCTTTGCATTCCATACCCCAACATCGTGTGCATCTCTAGGAGCAATGCTGACAGATGTTTATGTGTTAGTTGGATACTTCTTGTGATGGGGAGCTCACTCTCAGAGGATGTCAATGTATTATTGAAGAGCTCTGATTGTTTGCACGTTGAGGCAAAAGCTGCCACCATATAAAACCCTCTCGTGGTTGTCCATGCAAAAACAACTCTCGGGGCGCCTGGGTGGCTCAGTCGATTAAGTCTCCGGCTTCGGCTCAGGTCAGATCCCACGTTCGTGGGTTCGAGCCCCGCGTCAGGCTCTGTGCTGACAGCTAGCGCAGAGCCTGGAGCCTGCTTCTGGTTCTGTCTCCTTCTCTCTCTGCCCCTCCCCCTCTCATGCTCTGTCTGTCTCTGTATCAAAAATAAATAAAACATTAAAAAAAAAAAAAACTCTCCCACGAACCGGCTTCAAAGGGCAAAGCTCCACGTCATGAGTGGCTACCTCAAAGCACACGATGCAGCTCCTCCTTCCCCATCTTGCTTTTTAAAAAGCATTTTTACCAAGTATTTGGGTGAAACAAGCTGAACTCTGCCCACAGCACATTTCTAAAGCAAGATGGGCAACATCAGTGTCACCGACCGGACACATGCATCCGGCTGACCCCCATCAACAGATTTCTGCCCAGAATTGACATCGAGCTGACTGGGGTGGAGCTCCTGAATTTCTTTCTGCCCTCGCTTATGAAAAGCATTCCCCATACCTTTTCTTACCAGAAGTGGCTCTGAAAACACCCAGCAAGTTCCTTCACAGCCTTGCTCTATAACCTGTAAGAAAAACTCCCATTAACCATGCTTCATGTACTCTGTCCCGACTGGCTGTGGATCTCTACTCTGCCTTCTGTCCCTGCGTGCCTCTGCTTCAATCAAGACGGTTCTGGTGGGCAAGGTCGGATGGGAAGGGGGGAGCTGGAGGGAGTCCACTCTCTCGTAGCTGACTGGACCCCACTCTGCAGGAAATGCTCTCTTGCTACCTATTGTTAGAAAGAAAGCCACAGGCCCAAGGTGGAGTCCTTGACCCCCCAGGACTTAATTGCGGTTTCAACCTCGCCAGGCAATGAATTTTAAGCCAGTTAATCTGGAATTTTCTGGTTGGCCCCAATGAGATAGTCTGTCACATGAGCCCTCTCCATCCTCTGAAGGAAGATGAGGTAATCTCCCCAAAAGACTTTGCCTGGAACCCTCTCTTCTTTTGCTAATCCCTGCCCTCCTCCCTATAAACACTATCCATTGGGTGCCCCTCCGCAGAGCTTCCCTCTGCTTGCTGGAGGTGATGCTGTCCCCTTCATGAATCACTTAGTAAAGCCAATTTGATCTCCAAATTTACTCAGCAAAACATATTTTTTTTTAGCAAAACAGCACTAACAGGACCCTTTGTTAGAACAGACACACTCCAGGTGCCTCGGAAGACGCTTGCCAATGCACGCCCAGCAGTTTCAGTCCGTTGAGCATCTGATTCTTGATCTCGGCTCAGGTCGGGATCCCAGGGTTGTGGGATCGAGTCCCGCATTGGGCTCTGAATGGAGCATGGAGCCTGTTTCACATTCTCTCTCTCCCCTATGCCCTTCTCCCCAGATGTCTGTCTGTCTATATGTCTCTCTCTCTCAAATAAACAAAATGAAATGAAATAATTTGAGAAGAAGAGAACTGCAGAAAACTTTGATCTGGTGGAGCCGAGGGAGAGCTGGTGTGGAAGGCTGCACACCTTTTCTGGTGCGAGAGAGTCACCTCAGCCACGCACGGACTCACTGGGGTGGACGTCTCTTCATTCAGACTCGCACAGGAGAGTCGGACTTGCTTCTCCTCCCTCCGGAGCCAGAGGTCTGCCTGGATCATTCTCAGGGACCCCAGGGTGCTGACGCCCGTTCTGTGAACCTGGCCCATGGCCTTTCAGCCTGTCCAGTGCCTTCAGCCAGTGACGTCAACATCTACACAAGACTGTCCTTGTGCTCCAGGCTCCTGGGAGCTGGCTGGATTTTGACCCTGTCTTCTGGCTGTAATGCAATCTTTTATCTCCTGATGAGAGTTGGATGTTATCTGAAAGCTGACATAAGAGGAAACTGAGACCCCAAGAAGTCAGATGACTTCTGGTAGGTACGTAGCTTATACACTGGAGGAATCGGACCTTGAACCCATTGAACCCAGATCTTTCTCATTCTTGTTCCCTTTCTCTTTCCCCTCTACCCCATGTGTGTCCTCTGACCTCCTGCTCCCCCCTCAGCCACCTGCCCCTCTTCATCTTATAGACAATTGTAGAGTCCTACCCAAGGCTGTATGCAGTGGTTTTGATGGGCTTGGCTGGGAGAAAGCCAGTGCTTCTGACCCCCCGCAACAAAGCCTAATGAGTAGTCTTGGAACCTTAGGATTAAAGTTTGTGGCTCTCGTCTGCCCTAAAGGATCAAGGGGTTTGGTCAGTGAGGGAGGCTTCCGAGAGCAGAGATGGTTTGGGGCACACGGGGTGTAACTTGCTTACCAGGGCAAACGGTCCCAGCTACAAATCAGAATGCCTGAATCCAGCTTCATCTCCCATGCTCAGGAACCCCGGCTGGTGGGCCACGGAGACTGGGATCTAAGAGGGTTTTCTCTCTCCTCCAATGGGAAGATTAGCAGTGACAGGTTCTCTCTTGGTCATTTCATCTGATTGCTGTGAACTTAGATAAGGAAATAAATCTCAAATCTCTAGGCTATAGGTTCTCTTATTCTTAATTCCTTATTTTCTGTATCTTTCTCATCAGTGGCGAGGGGGCCAGGATTTCAGCCGGCTTTCCGTCGCGTTGGGGCTGCAGTTAGAGGCGTGAGGGACGCTGCCTGTCCCATGGAGCTGGAGCCTCGGGGCTCACGCGAGCAAGCGCCATCTCCTGGGCTAATCCTGTGCAGCTTCCCAGGATCAGGTGGGACCCCACGTCCAGCAGCCCCTGCAGCCCACCCTCCCCTGAGCACGTCCCCCGTCCTGTACTCGCGGGTGCTCCCCAGACCTGGGATGTGTTCCTCTTCGTCTCTGTCTCGTTTTCCAGGATTCAGGTGATGCCTCGCCTTCTGGGAGCTGGCCTGGACAGCCCCAGACTGGGCTGAGGACCCTGCCACTCACCTTCCCCAATCTCAGTCTTCGTCACAGGGACCGTAGTTGTCACATGCACCTGCTACACAGGGACTCCTCAGTGGGTCCCTGGGGCATGGCATTGCGGGGTGAAGGTCTCTGTATCATGTTAGTCCCCCCTCCTCCTCGGGCCGGTTCCCAGGGGCACAGAGAGCAGGCCTGGGGCTCCTTACCACCCCCTGTCCCCTGCTGGTAGTCTGGAGACACACACCTTCACCTCTGCCTTCTTTCTTTTTCAAAGTCAGGATCCAGCCTAGCTTCAGGCCTGGGTAAGATCTGCCAGATTTCTCCTGGGCGGAGGCTGCTGACTGCTATTGAAACTGGACAGGAGACCCAGGAAATGGATTGTTTGCTCCTAATTCACTCATGAAGTGAGGCGATAATTATGTCTCTCAACATCCCAGCAACCGCCCTGTGCGTTGGGGCTATGGAAACAGGAGGTGAGGGGTCCGGGCGGGGCACAGAGCTGCCTTGACCGCGCGGAGAGAGGGAAGACATCGCCGGTGTGTCCAGGCTGAGGAATCAGTCAGGCTCAGGCCCCAGTAGGGAAACTGGGCGACTGCAAAGTTGCCTACTTTCTCCTGTTCTACTGCCTTTATCATGCAACAAATACACAAAAAGCAAATCAGCACCTGTGACGTGTTGTGACAAAGGAGCCGACTGCGTGGCTGCCCAGGGAGCCTCTGCCTTGGTGGGGGCTCTGGAGGCCAGGCCGTGTCCTGGCCACCCATCTGTGCAGCGCCTGCATCATGCCCCACCCCGGGGCATCAGCTCAATATGGGTTTTCTGAATAGAATCCTATTCAAGTCAGTAATAAAAAGAGGTGAAACACAGAAGTCATTCCATTAGTAAACAAATCTTAGATTTCCTTTAACTAGATTCGGAGACTGCTAGGAGTGTGAGGGAGTGACATTTTTGACACTTGGGTCTGTCACAGGCTCTCCTGGGAGGAGTTCTAGAAATGGCCTTGGTGCCTAGGGCTGCGGCAGTTTTGTCAAGGCAGCAGAGCAGGGGGGGGCAGGCGGGCGTGCTCCTGGACCGAAGCCACACTGCCTGACGTATGGAATGCATGTTACGGTGTCATGTGTGCCCCTGTTTGGGAGGGTGACCATGAGGGCCCTGGGGCCGGGCTGTAAAGTCACAGCAGCCTGACTAAGGGCAGCCGGAGGGGCAGAGTCACCACTGCAGAGGAGCAGACACGGTCCTGGGGGCCCCAGCGGCAGGATGAGGCCCCTGGATGGAGCACTGAGCCAATGACCTGGACTCCCAAACTTACCCTTATTTTTTTTTTTTAGTTTATTTATTTATTTTGAGAGAGAGCGAGCATGAGCAGGGGAAGGGCAGAGAGAGGGAGAGAGAGAATTCTAAGCAGGCTCTGTGCTGTCAGTGCGGGGCTCCATCCCAGGAACCATGAGATCATGACCTGAGTGGAAATTGAGTCAGATGCTTAACCGACTAGCCACCCAGGCACCCTCCTTACCTTAAAAAATTGTTTTTAATGTTTATTTATATTTGAGGGAGAGAGAGAAGAGAGAGACAGAGTGTGAGCAGAAGAAGGGCAGAGAGAGAGAGACAGACCAACAGACACAGAATTGGAAGCAGGCTCTGGGCTCTTAGCTGTTAGCACAGAGCCCGATGCGGGGTTGGAACCCAAGAGTGGAGAGATCATGACCTGAGCTGAAGTCAGACGCTTAACTGACTGAGCCACCCAGGCCCCCTCCCCTTACCCTTATTTGTAAGTTCTTTGAGCTTCTCCCAACTTCAGTCCTCCCGATGTTCAATTGACTAGCCCATTAAACTATGAGGGCCTTGGGATCAAAACTTCACTCCGTTCATCAGTGTTCTGTGTTCCTTGCCCTGTGATATGAACGCAGTGCACGGCCTGGGCTCAGAGGCCTAGACCAGAGGCCACAAACACCGGTCCGCTGCAGGACCAGCGGCTCCTTGGGCCCAGATTCCCGGATTGTAAAATGAGGGTCCCAACTAACTTCACAGGGTTGCCGTGGCCTTAAATGAGATACAGAATCCTAGAAGGGTGCCGAACACGTGGCCCCCTGTAGGGGCCCAAAGGAGTAGATGACAAGAGCGGGCTTCCAGAAGCTTCTGCCCTCTTTAGGGTGACAAGACACGTGCACATCTCAGTGGATGAAGCCGTGTGGAGGTCATCTGTGGCTCACTTCGTTTGTTCCCCAGAACTAGTGCTCAAAAACTAACTTGCTGAGGGAGGGTGGGGTGAACATTTGGGTTTCCTTTTCTTTGCCTCTAGTCATAAAATGGATTAGAAAAAATGGAGAAATGGTTCTTCCAAAGTTCCATCGCTTTCTCTGTTCTCAGTGGTGGTCCAGGTATAGGTTCAAAGAGCAAAACAAAGATGCTGTCAAGATAGCTGGAGACTGGGCGTGTTCTTCCGACCATGATGGATTCCTCACCCTCTTCAGACCCAGGGGGAGGGAGTTTGGGAGGAGAGAGACCGGAAGCTTCCACAGCCCGCCCCCCAGATGATGGGAGGGAGCATCACAAACAAACCTGCTTGTAGAGTTTGAGCAAGGCCTGGCAGGATGACCAACACGGGCCGGCAGGTGTCTCCTCAGAAGGGTAGTGGCCGGTGAAGCATCCCTCAAATGTTTGCCTGTCTGCCTCGCCGAGCTGAGCATTTTTAGATCTTCAACAAATTGTCCCTCCATGGCAGTAGCGGCTGAGCACCCCGACGTCATCTGCCGGAGCCTCGTGTGGTTTTAATGGGGCTGCGTTGCTGGCTGAGAAGCATACACTCCTGTCCCGGATGTGACATTCATCTTTCTGTGCACAGCCCACACACCTGCGTCTCCAGGCAAAGCCAAGTGCACCCGGCCACGTAGAAGCTGGCAAACGGCCAGGCCCAGTCGCTCTAGCTGGTCGGTTCTGTCCTCCCTGCTTCTCTGTCTCTGGGTCCCCCTGATTTTCAGCGCATTTGCCAAGGGTGCGCAGGCCGCTGGCTGAGGGCGGTTGCCTCCAGGACACGAGCCCGTCACCTTTTCTGAATATTTTCATCGCCGAAGCACTCATACCCCGACATGTGGCTGGAGATGAATGGACACTCACTATGTAGGTGGTTCCGAATTTATCCTTGGACATGAATTTAGTGATTGTAAATGTCACAGCCTCACACTGGTTTTAAATATGTTCATGACTTCGGAGTCCATGGGAATTTGAATTTCAAGAGCTCATTATTTCTCTTTCCAGGATGATAAAAAACAACACACAGCTGTAAAAACATCTGGGTTTCTGTGATGCCCGACACAGTCACGTTGGACACGAGCCCTTCTCTAGTACCCACCACCCCTTCCTCGGTGGGGGAAGAGTGTAATCTGGTAATGGAAACACTGGTTTTGACTTCTGGCCTCTCCATTGGGCTTGACTACACAGATGGTCCCTACAATAAAAAGACAGACTCTGTGGATAATTGACAATATGTCAACATTATACAAAAATATTTTGGTTCGGTCCCAGAATGAACCTAGCCTTCATAAAGCCAACTTGCAGACACTCCCCCTGCTTTCAGTTTGAGGGGAAATTATTTAAAACACAATGACATCATCCAAGGCCTCTGGAATATGGAGGTAGAAGTGGACGAAGCAGGGGGTGGAGGGCATGTCCTAAACCTGGCTGGAATGAGGTGGAAAGAACAATGAAGTCAGAGGCCTGGGCTTCCATCCAACCTATGCCGCTCTCATGGTATATTCTGGATGAAACCACAAGTCTCTCTGAGCCTTTCTGGTCTCATCTGTAAAATGGGAGCAGTGATCACTACCTCGTCAGTCACCCAGATTCATTGTGCCGCCATGCGAGAGAATGCCCAACTCAGAGAAGACACTCTACAGGCAGGAGCTGAGTTTGAAGAGAAGAGAAGTTCATGATAGCGAGTTGTCCAAGCTCAGAACTCAAATTTGGAGAGACTTAGGGAAAGGGTGTGAAAGAGAAATGGAGGAAGAAATAAGGGAATAGGAAGAAATAAGGAATAAGGAGGGAGAAATCAGGACAATAAAAGGAATGAGCCAACTGATCCTGAAAATCCCTGAGAAAGATTTTCTCCAAAAGAAATATTCTGCACAGAAAGAAAACTACTTCAAATGGCACCAGAAATAACGGTTCATATTTACTGAACTCTTATGAAATGCCAGACCCTGGACATTTGCTCGGGAGAAGAGTCCACAGTCTCCTCCTGGGTGGGTACACTCCCGGCTTCAAGTGAAAATGTGGGGTTCCCGAGAAATGTTCTATTTTCAGCCTTACTATAAATGTTTTACACAACTTAATACTCAGAACAACCCACGTTAGTAGGACTATATAATTTGATGCTTTTCATAGACACTTTCACTTTCTGCATTCTCATCCAGAAATCCAGAATCTCATCCACCTACCTTTTAGGTCACAGTTAAAAGTTAAAGAAGAGAGACACCTGTCCCAATGACCCCACCTGGCATTGTCACCCAGAGTCATGTAAGATTCTTGCAGACTTTGCCATTGGCTTACTGATGACATTTCTGAAATATAAAAATAATAATTCTTCCTGTTTGAATAGTGCTTCCTCATATTTATCAAATGCTCTTCTGTACAAATTTTTGTGTACAAAATTCTGAACAAGTCCCCGTGAGGTAGGTGTCATTCCCATTTGCAGATGAGACCCTGAGCCTCCTGGAGGTTAAATGGCTTCCTGGAGGTCACCAAGCAGGAACACCCTACAATGCTGAGAAACTCCACGTCCCCTTCCACTGTGTTCCATTTACAAGCACTGTCAGACAGCCACCAGAGTATCCTGCCCCTGGGTCCCGGGGTCAGGAATTTGGAAAGGTCACAGTGGGAAGGACTGTTGCTGCCCCCTGTTGTCTGGGGCTCCAGCTGGGAGGACTGGAAGCTGGGATGGCGAGACAGCTGGAAGGTTGAATTATCTGGAAACTCATCCCTTGTCTCATGTTGAGGCTAGCTGTTGGCGAGAACTCAGCAAGGGCCAGCGGTCAGGGCACTCACATGCGGCCTCTCCATGCGGCTCCTTGGGCTTCACAGCGTGGTGGCTGGGATCCAAGAGCAAGTGCCCCAAAATGAGCTGAATAGAAGTCACATCACCTTCATGACCTTGCCTCTGGGGCCGTGTGGCATCCCTTCCACCGCAGCCATAAGCCTACCAGATTTCAGGAGGGGAAGTAGAGCCCTCCTCTCCCTGGGAAGAATGTCAAGGTGACATTATAAGAACAGGTGGGGGGCACCTGAGTGGCTCAACTCGTTAAGGGTCTGACTCTTGATATCAGCTCCAGCCATGCTTTGTGGGTTTGAGCCCTGCCTTGGGCTCTGTGCTGACAGGGTGGATCCTGCGTGGGATTCTCTCCCTCTCTATCTCTGCCCCTCCTCTGCTTGCTCACTCTCTTTCTCAAAAATGAATAGGCATTTTAAAAAAGCAGATGGGATGGAAGGTTTATTGCGGTTCGTAGAACACAAGCTGCCTCCCTCTCATACCCCCTGTCAGGGTTGGTGTCAGAGGGGCTGATGTCCCAGGAGAGGCTCTCTGGGACAAGCAGGGAAGCCACTGTCCTTGTGTCTGCCTCACACCTGCTATCCTCAGATGAAGGACTGCTTGGGGGCCGAGGACCCGTGCTCCGTTTCCAGTTCCTCTTATGCTTCCGTTTCACAAATGGGGCTCGCGAATGGTCCCCGCAGCAGGACTCCCTGGTTTCTCAAATGTCTTCTTCCACAGAAGATTTGAGGTGGCTTTCCATACAGCCTGCATACACATGTGTGCATGCACACATGCATGCAAACACACACACACACATGCACGGGTGCACACACATGCACGCTCGTGCACATACATGCACGCACACACATGCACATACGCACACACGTAACACACACGCACACACCACACAGAATATCAAAAACCAAATATACAGGCCGAAAGTGAAACACCAGCCACTCACATTAACATCACACTTTACTATCTCAAAATCATACCTGCAGCACTTGAACGCAGGGTCAAGCGCCGAGCTTTCTGGAAGTCCAGCAGCAGGGCCAGTCACGCTGGTGACCGCGGAGGGTCTGCAGCCTCCCTCACCGGCTCCATTCCGCCTTGTCGCCCCAAGCATTGCATGCTGCTGTCCACCGCCAGCGGTTGGTGGTTTTAAAAAGCTTCTTACTTTTTAAAAAGATGATCATGGCCTGTGTTGGTGACATTTCAGAGGAAGAAAGTAAATTGGAGAGGCGCAGCTGGGTCATTGTCATGCTGTGGTTGAAGCCTCTGAAAGAGGCAGAACTTTCCTCATTGTCTTGCAGCTCACGCTGGCCTCCCTCGCGGAATCCAGGCCAGGGCACTTGAGCAAAGACACTGCCCACCTCCTACCCTCCGAGAACAAACAAGAAAATCAGCAGAAAAATTAAGATGTGAAAAATAAGTTTGGCATCTCAAAGGCAAATGGGAGAAAACAAAAGATTACCTTCTCTTTCTCTGCCAGGGAAAGGTGAATTCTTTGAGTGGCTTCTTTGTTTCATGCTGAGCTAACTAATGTGTCTTAATGATCCTACTTTTTACTCTTTACAGAATAAACTCTTGGTGATTTGATGGCGTCTGTTTCAGCAACTGCACAAACGTGATATATTCTGAGTCTGAAGAGATTAGCCACCAAATGAGCATCTTCTCAATATTGGTTGTTGTCTTTGGGGGAGGGTGGGGTTTGATCTATTCATTTATGTTTTTGGGGGGTGGAGTTTAATCTGTTCCTTTGTTAATTATTGTTTTGAAGACAAAAGGCCTGAGGTTCTGTTCTGAGGTCTGAGGTTAGAGGAGAACTGGAGCCTGGGGTTCCCTTGCAGGTGCGTGGCCTCAGAGTCGGCTTCAGGACCCTGTGCTCCTTGCCGTTAGGCCAGGCTGTTCCCGGGGACAAACGGGAGAGGGTCTGAAAAGCAGAGCGCAGGTCCTGGTGCCGAGCAGAATGCTCGCTGTTCTTTCCACAGGCAGATCTGATGACATCACCCTGCTGCTTAACATGCGTCACGGACACCCTTCCAAGCATCATGTAACTCCACTTTCACCAGCCCGCATCACGCAAACCCTAATTACCTCTTCAGAACCACCCTTGAGTTCCTCCCTCAAGCCTCACTGAACCTTTGAGATTCTAGAAGGTTCTGGGCTCTTTTTCTCCTCAAGGAGAAAAATTGCCTCTGCTGACTCCCGTCCCTGAGCTTCGCTTCTGTCTCCTTGCACCTGTCTAACTGCCACCTCCCCTCCGATCTTAGCTCAGACGTGACCTCCAGCTCCAAATCTGGGTTAGTCTTGGCCACGCTCTGCCCCAGGGCTCTGGTCATTTATTGTCTGTCAGTGGTAGTGGCCCTCAGTGTCCTCAGACTTACTTTGGAATCCTGATGAATGACTGTGAGCACATCCCCCCCACCCCAACGGGTAGAGAACTGAATTCCCCTGGGCAAAGATGATGTTTCTGTTCCGAAGAGAAATCTCTGGAGTTTGTTATAGAAATGTAAAGTTGAGACCCCCTCCCTTTTGCTCTTGGGGAAAACTGAAGGACCCTTTAACCTGAATGCAGATGTTTTATTCAGAAAAGCTCTTCTGCTTGGAGTTGTGAGTGGCAGGCTGTTGTTGAGCCAGAGCCGTGTTCTTAGAGGCTGGTGTGGTTTTTTCACATTTTGTGATGGTTTCTCACATCTTGGGATGTGTCCTGACTCTGCTTGAGTGTGGAATGGACTTCAGTGCAAGACTTGCTTGCCCCGGGGGATGTGAATGTTCTTATTCACAGTGGTTTTTAGCAGACAGTCAAGACTAAGATACTAAGTGTCACAGAAAGACCAGTTCTCATCTATTACTAGAGAAGAGCCTGTAAACAGAGCGGCTAGATCATTAATATACTCAATGGGATGTTATTTGCCATCGGGACATGCAGGATGTCTAGACCAGGGGTTGGCAAAGTATGGCTCGTAGGCCAAATCTGGCCCACCACCTCTTTATAAATAAAGTTTTATTGGAACACAGCCACACTGATTCATTTACATACTGTCCATGGCCACCTTCCTGCTACCATGGTGCACTTGAGCAGCTGTGCTATGGCCCACAAAGCCAAAAATATTTACTATGCGGCCCCTTCCGAAGACAGTGTGCCACGCTCTGGCTGATACCACTGTGTTCTGTGACTGTCTTGTTGGGGTTCATATCTGTGGATGGCTTTGGGGTCCCTCCTGAAGGAGAGGACAGTCCACCCTGACAAGAGGGCTTGCAGCAGACTGCAGGTAGCAGGAGGGGGCAACCTCCTCCTCTCTCTCCTCGGGGTTGGGGGGCATTGCCTAAGCCACTGCTCTCGGACTGTCAGCTTCTCTCTGCAGGTCCCCATGCCATGGGCCCCGGAAGGGATAGACTTGTTACTCTCTCACCCTGAGAATGGTGGTGGGTTCTGGTGCTTTCTCTCTTGAACCCAGCCAGCCTGTGTGTGTGCTGTCTCCACAGGGTCAGTGTGTTTATAGCCTGTAGAGAGGGGAGCGGATTTTAAAGTCTCTGAAAGAGATGTCTTCCTGTTTGGGGTGAAAGCAGAAAGACCCCACTACCAGGCTCATGATGACGCGATACTTTGTGTATCATTGTAGCCTTTCCTCCGCCCACACCTCTTCACACCCTCCACCCTCACCCACCCTACCTCTCCATGTAAGGAAGGGCAGGAAAGGCCACTGCAACTCCAGAACCCCCCGGTATCCCTAGCCTGGGTTCTCCGTCACTGCTGAATGACCACGTGCCACCAGCAAACTGCCTCCTGCCCAAGAAGACGTCACAAAAGCAGTTAGTGCAGTCAGCATCCAATAAAGGGTAGCGATTGTTATCAATTTCAAACTTGACTCTGCTTCCCGGGGAATAGACAAGCCACACATAGAACAACTTTATATCGATCATCCTTAGTGGAATCCAAGTCCCATCCCCAAGTCTCCGAGGCTGCGGGCAAGAGCAAAGCTCACGGTCCCCTGCTTAACTTGAAAACGTCACCTTAGGATCTCGTCTGCGTGAAAGCTCCTGATGGAGGAATCTTTTATGATTATCCTTTCTGCTGACAACAGCTCTAAATTAGAGGGTGCAGCTGACTGCAGTGAGCTTAATTTTCCATACAAATGTGGGCTCTTGGAAAGAAATCACTTTTTTCAGGTCTAAAATCTATTTTATCTCCTCTAATTAGGAGAATATGTAAAGCAAGAGGGGGGGGAATAGTGTTCAATTTGCCATAAAAAGCAAACCCAGTAGTTTATAAGATCACACATTCCGAACGAGCTTCGGCCCATTAGAAGGATCATACATAATTCAGGACCCACTTGTTACTGCGTGTATCACGCAAATTCGCTCAAATTACATTTAGAAAAAATGAGGTTCATTTTCCAGCTTTAAATAGACTATTAGAAAAAGGGGGTAGATCTAAAAGCCGTAAAGAAGCAAATGACTTAAGTAGCATCCTCAGTGTGATTTGGGGTGGGCAAACTTGAATGAAAGAGTGAGGGTCCCCCAGTTCTGAGCTCCAGGGGACCCCAGAGTCCAGCAGGTGACACGGTGTTTTCGTCTCCATGGGTCCGCTTCGCAGATGTGACTTCCTCCGGCAGCAGTGAGGATCCTTTCACTCCGATGCTCCTTGTTCCTGAGATGGTCTGGATATTGATCTTCTAGGATGTTCTCTTGGACCTTTGAGATTTGCACGTGCATGTGTGGTGTGTGTGTGGGAGGGGGAGAGCGAGAGTCCTAGTGGGAGTCCGTTCCGGCTGCCGTGACAAAGCGTCATACTGGGCAGCTCATAGACATCAGACAGACGGCGAGGAATGTGTGCATACGTGCATGATAGAGAGTGGAGGGGGGGTGTGGGGGGGGACTGGAGGGGTGGGTGTGGGGGGTGGTCTTTCTCACAATCCCATGGAAGATTTGCTCAAATCACACACACATCTTGTTGACAAGTCTAAAGGTCTCTTCCAGCCAGTACTCTGCGTTCAAACAGGAACAGGTCTCCTGCTGGAAAAGGAAACAAATTTGTTGTTTCACTCTCTTGTGAAAGTTATATGTGCTGATTTTTAGAATTTAGCCAACAAACACACATTATTTCTACAAAAAAAAACAAAACAAAACAAAACAGGATGGTCCCAGGCATACTGTTTTGTAACCTGCTACATGCAAATCTCCTTGTCCCCTCTCCTCTGCTTCCTCAGAAGCTCCCTATTGCCTGGGAAGCCCAGTGCGGAGTCCTCCCCCCCGCTCCCCCTTCACGTGAAAGGCCAGAGCTGGTTTCTAAGCCCATGGCTCAGAGCTGCGGGACAAGCACTTTGCAGTCTGGCCTGAGTGTTAGATGGCAGACTGCATATGCCATCAGATTGGGGATCGGTGTTTGAATGTGTGCATTTGGGGTGGGGGGGACTCACGTATTCATTCGGTCCATAACAAGCGCTCAAAGGAACAGGGGTCCC
This sequence comes from Suricata suricatta, assembly GCF_006229205.1. Classification (NCBI taxonomy): domain Eukaryota; kingdom Metazoa; phylum Chordata; class Mammalia; order Carnivora; family Herpestidae; genus Suricata; species Suricata suricatta. The sequence goes on from NC_043703.1 coordinate 154,416,118, forward strand.
TTAGCCCATCCAGGTGCTGAGCAAGGCTCGGGGAACACGGAGGTGACGGAAGGTGTGTGTGCAGGAGGGGCCTTATGGAGGTGGCAGGGCTTGACTGGGGCCCTGGAGGAAGGGAGGGACTTGCATGGACAAAGGGAGGGCAGCACACTGAGCGGCCGGGAGCATGGGGAGCACAGACACGGGAGAACCTTGCATCTGGCCAGTGTGAGGGGCATGAAATGCCTCGCATGGACCGTTGGCGCTGGCCTGAGATGCTCATGGATACAGGAGGTGGGGAGGGGGGACCTTCGCTGGGGAGACTCTGAACCTCCTTTTCTTTTTTTTAAATATTTATTTTGGGAGCATAAGCAGGGGAGGAGCAGAGAGAGGGGGCGGAGGATCTGAAACGGGCTCTGTGATGACTGGGTGACAGCAGCGAGCCCAATGTGGGGCTCGAGCTCACAGACCAAACTGTGAGCTCATGACCCAAGCCGAAGTTGGACACTCAACCGACTGAGCCCCCCAGGCGCCCCTGCACCTCCTTTTCTACCAGATGACTGTCCCGATCCCCGTCCTCCGTCGGGGGCGCAGCCTGGGTGGTAACAGGAGGGGCCAGTAACCTGTGGGTTTGCGGCTGAAGAAGGTCCTCCGAGCCGCTCAGCCGCCAGCCCCGAGGGAGAGGCGTGGAGGCTGAGTGATCAATAAGCCAAACAAGGCCACGTGCAACAGGGAGTTTAAAGGAGGTAATTAAACAAACTTCTCATGCAAGCACCCTTACAGAGATTAATTGAGATTTAAATAATTAAGCCTCGCTGGCTCAGTCGGGAGAGACATACAAATGAGGAAGAGCCTTGCTGAGAGCACTGGGCCCTGATGGGTGCAGGGACGCCACGTGTGCACCAGGCGTGAGCTAAAAGACAAGGGGAGGGGCCCACCCGGGGGTGCCTTGGACCCACCCAGCCGCGGCACCGATGTCCGGCTTCCGTGGCCTGACACCTGGGGTGGCCCATGTTTCCCAAGCCCCTTTCCTTCTGTCATCTTTCCAGCATGTGCTCCCTCTGACTCCTAACAGCCAGCCACAGCCTGGGCTAAATCATCTTTCCACGGGATTCCAGAAGCTGCCTCCTGGCCACTCAGCCACTCTGGGCTCTTTGCAGCCTTGCCAGAATTTAACTTCCCCCAAACAGCCCCAGTGTGGCATTCAAGTGCCCCCCTCCCTCGCCCCAACGTGAGCGTTCCAACTTTATTTCCTATTCCCCCTTAGACCTTTGGCTCCTGTGCAGGTGACCTCCCTGGTCCCACATTTTCCCACAGCTCCCGGCCTCCATGCCTTTGCCCAGTTGGAATGACTTTCCCCTTCCCAGGCTGTCTCCTGGTCCTGTTATATTTCCTCCATGAAACACTCCTCCTCCCCCACTCCCAAACCAGAAACGATGGTGTCCTGCTTTGTATAATTTATTTATGTGTCTGTGTGTCAGTGGAGGTCCTCGAGAGGACTGGACCACAAGGAGACCTGCGAGATGGTCCCGGGCAATTGGAGACTCCCGCCGCCTTCCCATCCAGCATTCCCAGCCCGAGCCGTTTCACAGACGCAGGCTTGAGAGAGCGAGGTGGCCATCAGGACAGCTAACTGGCTTAATTGGCTGAACCCTGTTAAGGCCCTTACATACAGGAGCCACCCAGGTGTCCCCACTTTTAAGATTCAGGCCAGCAGGTGCAGAGTTCTCGTGGCCAAGACAAGCCTTGGATGTAAGTTTCCTCACTTCCTGAACCTCTGACCCACCGGCGGGCCGCCTGTTTCCGCCAGCTCCTCTCGCCCTCAGTATCCAGGCTTGTGAGTGTCGGGTCCGTCTGCTCCCCCAGGGATCTCCAAACCAGCGGTGTGTGTCATCCCTCCTCTTGGACGAGAGACGATGCGCTGAGCTGTGAGTGCCCTGGGATGGCTGTGCTGAGGGCTTAGCCAAACCCCAGGAAATGAGTGTGCTGTGGAGTTTGGCATTTTCAGGTCTTGGACGGCTATGTGGTGCATGTGTTCTTTATCATGGGACAGGCCTGGGGTAGGACCCGTAGTCAAACCGTTCACGCTTCTGCTGGGAAAGTGGGAATATTCCTTGTAAAGAGGTCATTAAAGACAGTATCCGCTTCAGTTATGTTCCGGACAGGTTTTGATCAAATAAGTTGATAAAAACTCAGTTTTCTGAGCTGTTTCAATTTTGGAACTGAGGATGAGAGACTGGGCCTGTGGGCCCTTGGAAATGCCCTTTCGTGTTCCCCCGAGTCCGGCTGGAGGGGAACAAAGGGGCCCGTTTTTACACTCCGCTGGGCAGGGGAGAATTCAGACTTGACTTGTATCACATAGTCTGTAAGTAGAGAGGGCTTCGCCGGACGGGGAAATGCAATCGCAAAGGTAGGTGTGATGCCTTCTTGGCCTCGGGAAATTCTCTGGAGTCACACAGCATCATGCACGTTGATGTCCAGGTACCATGGGCGATGGCCACAGCCCAGAATGTGACTCTAACGTGGTCTTTGGGGACCACATCTTCAGGCTTTGTTTTTTTTTTAATGTCTTTTATATATTTATTTATTTTTGAGAGACAGAGACAGCACAAGCAGGGGAGGGTCAGAGAGAGAGGGAGACACAGAATCCAAAGCAGGCTCCAGGTTCTGAGCTAATGGTCAGCACAGAGCCTGACACAGGGCTCAAACCCACGAACCATGAGATCATGACCTGAGCCGAAGCCAGACGCTCAACCGACTGAGTCACCCAGTCGCCCCCACATCTTCAGGCTGTGTGACTGTTGCCCTCAATGCCACGTTTGTGATCACCATGGTCTGAGAAGCCGGCCGCTGTGCTTTCAAGAGCAAGCCAGCTGGAAAGGTTAGAGGAAAGGGTAGGTGCGGGTGATTTTAAAAAAAAAAAACCTGTCTCAGGGTGAGGCTGTAGAGATGTCGATGTGGGTCTTAAAAGAAGAACAGCCTTAATATTGAGGAATCCTGGCTGGGCCCAGGAAGCCTGGATACCACCTCTCAAAGAAAATATAGATCTGATTCTGTTGGGCCTCAGTAGCTTTCAAGTCACAGCTGCTTGGATTTATTGCAGGTCATTAACTGCGGTGCTGCGACAGAGAGAAGTGAGAAGATTAAAGTAACAGCCAGGGCCATTGAGAAATAATTTGGCCCATCTCTGTTGCTGGGAGTGTGCTGTTAAACCATTATCACCTGTTAATTCTCCATGTAACTCTGGGAAGGAAAATTATCCAAGTAATGGGGATTTTTCAATTAGTTCTGACAAGGCAGTCAGATTTGGAGTGGCTGAGGGTTTGAGATACGTTTTTGGGAGAATTTAGAACCTGGGCAGGCGCGGCCCTGGGTCAGGACCTGGTGTGTGATTTGTAGCCCAATAGTCTGAAGCGAAATGGAAATACAGGTTCCCTTGTTCAAATATTAGTGAGTTTCGAGAGGGTGAAATTGCAGAGCACAGAACCAAGCAAGGGGCCCTTTGGAGACCAGAGCCTTGTGTGAATGCAGGGGGTGCCCCCCAGCCCCACCCCAGGGCCTTCGGACGCGGAGACAGAAAAATCAGGGAGCCGAATTCTAGCCAAACAAGTCTGTGGTCACTTCTGGGTTTTGCACGTTATGGGTTGGTTGGACACAGGGCAGGGGCCCCAACTCCTCCCTTGTAAAGAGGAACGGCAGTCTTCATCCTCCGGAGATGTGATGAAAAGAGATGTAGAGAGCTCAGGAGAGTGTGCGTCTAAGAAGAGCTCAGTCCATCTTAGCCCCGCAAGCCCTGTGGCTGGGGCCCCGCCGTCCTCTCCCTGTCCCTCCTCAAGGGCAACCAGCGTTTCTAGACTACAATGCACCGAGACGTGGAAGATGTGTTATGCATGCCCTTTAGGATGTCCGAGGCCACTGTCTCAGACTGAAATTCCACGAAAGGCAAACCTGACCCTCGTGCTGGTGGACATATGGGCTGCTGGACATCGACAAATAACTGTATCTCATCCCCATTTGGCCTTCTGTCAAGACCAAAGATGAATTAGATATTGAGCAAAGTTACTGGCTGAGTGAAATATCGATGTTCTGGAAGCCAAAAAAGAATGGAAGAGGTTGAGGGGAGCTGTGAATAGGCCAGTGGAGAGTGACAAGAGGCATCCTACTGGGGGAAAGGTTACCTGCAGAGAGAAAGCCTGGGTCCCAGAGACACCTGTTGTGGAAGCAAAGCAAAGCTCAAGGGTGCCTCTGTGCCCCCCAGCATGGTGGCGAGAGGGAGGCTCTGGGCCACTGGACATTCCTCACCCTTTTTTTTTTTTTTACTGAATCATACCTTCCTGCCCAGTGCCCGTTCTTTCTTATCTTTCCCGGGCTCTTTCTACGTAGGGCACGCTGATGTGTGGAATGCCAGAGGAAGACATGCCACGTCCCTCCCCTCAGAGAGAGTGCTGCAGAGGACCCGCAGTTCAGGGTCAAATCCCAGATCCTTCACTTCACATCTGGGGGCTTTGAACCAGCCCTCAACCTCACTGAGCCTCACTTGCCTGACCTGGACCATAAGAATACAGCAGCTTTCTACCTCAGATGGTTGGGCAGGAGTAGCCCACCCTTTCCTATCCCTCGGACACACGTAGAGCAGAAGGAATGCGGGGGAGGAGTGGGACAGGTGTGGGGATGTCACTTAACGTCCCTAAGCATCAGCTTCTTTGGCCGTAAGACCAGGATACGAATATCCACATTGTAGGTGTGTTGCGGGCATTGAACGTGGCAAACAATGTTTACCCACCAACCCTGGCATGAAACAGGTGCTCACTGGTTGAAGTCAGAGAGGAAACGTGTTCATGATCAACCTCTGTTAGCCTCTGATTTCCCCGGGTGGGACCGAAGGCCTTCAGGTTTTCGGAGGCACAGATTGGCGCTCAGTTGGCTGGCAGCTGTCCTCTCAAACTTCCCCACCCAAAGCCCCCACATTTGGTTCTAAACATTTTCACTCATCAGAACCTCTAGAAACAGTTGAGTCCTGCCCTCCCTCCCCATGGGTTGCTGGTAGACCAGAGAGGCAGTGGGCTGGCGGGGTGGGGGGTGGGGCACAGACATCCTGCGTTCCAGCCCAGGTCCAGTCACTTCCTGGCTGGTGACCTTTCTGTTAGTTTCCTCCACTGCAAAAGGGGTGGTGATCTGTGTGTGCCAAGGTGTGCAGCTGAGCGACCAGCAGCTCTGCCGGATTGTACAGACATGGCTTCCCCAGTAGTGTTTGCTGTCGATATTATCATTTTGATCACCAGTAGTAACTAACATAGGTGGTAAAAGTATCAACTCTGAAGCAGATTTGAGCAGCAGCCCTGGTATTAGCTTCAAGATGTTGGGCAGGGTACTTCTCCTCAGTCTTAAGTTCCTCATCTGTAAAAGAATCTGGGAAATGATGGTCTTGACTCCACAGGATTATAGTGGAGAAGAAAGGAGATAATGCACATGAACTTTACGAACAGTCTCTACTGTTAAGTGCTTAGTCCTTATCATATCCTCACGTTTCTCGAAGAATTCAGGGAACCCCGTGGTAGTGCATATCATGGTTTTTGTGGGGAAGATGGCAGGGATGAAAATGTGTTCTGGCCACCCCACCTTCCACAGAGAGGTGGCTGGAGGCGTGTGCTGGGCTCTCCAACCTCATTCCTGGGAAGGGCCACCGAGGCCCCACTGTACACTTGCTCCCAATGGCTGATGGAACCCTGCACTTGACCTTCAGTGTAAACACGCAAGCCAGGGAAGAGCAGGTTCCCCCACTTTCTGCTTTTTTATACCTGAGCCCTTTCCTTGGACTTGGGGCGCCCATAGCTCATTCGGGTTGAGTCCACACCCCAGGTGTCCACACCACACCCTTTTCAACATTTCCTGTAGGGGTCCCTGCTTCACCTTGATCAAGGCCAAAGACACACAGGATGGGGCATGAGGAGGGCTGGAGTCTGTGAAAAGATGATAGACCTGGCGGGAGGTGTAGTACAGCCCTGATTAGGACGCTCTCAACTGTTACCTTTCAACAAACACACGTTTGCTCTGCTCGGGCACTGCTCCAAGTATTTTACAAATATTAATCCAGTGAATCCTTGAAACCACCTTATAAGGTAAATACTATTGACATCCTCATTGGCTCAGGAGGAAACAAAGGCCCAGAAAGGTCACATAACTGGTCCAAGGTTCAACAGCGGTCAGGGGTGAGCTGGAGTCAAGCCCACACTGCCCATGTTAGCTCTTTTAAGAAAGGATGGTTGTCCTTCCGGGGTGTGCCCTTCAGACCCACATCCAGGGGGAGATATAATGAGCAGTGATCTCATCTCCTTTTCCCAGTGATGACAGGGGACGTGCCATATGTCCCTCATGCGGACACCAGCAGGATTTCCTACCCGCTTGCTGCACTGTCCGGTGCCCCCAGATTGTCCTTCATGGCTGAGCCTCCATTACTTAAGCCATAAAATGGGCCGATGGCATTGGCAGCCACAAAGGACTGGGGTGAGGATCTGTGATAGCATGTGTGTGCGTGTGAGCTTCGTGCTGAGCTGAGAGTTGTAGGTGCGTTGGGTCTCTCTAGGCGTCAAGGACTCCGTGCCAGGGGTGACCGACTCCTTCACAGGGCCACGAGACGTGACTGAACTTGAGACCCTGCTCCGCCTCTGCACGCTCTAGGCCCCAGGCTTGGCCAGAAACTCAGAGCACTTGTGGGGTTCGTGGGTGTTTCTGTTGCTTAAGCATCTGATGCTTGATTTCAGCTAAGGTTGTGATCTCACTGTTGTGAGATCGAGCCGCACATGGGGTGCAGAGCCTGCTTGGGATTTTCTCTTTCCCTCCCTCTCTGTCCCTCTCCCCTGCTCGTGCTCTCTCTTTCTCATAAAATAAATAGACTTTAAAAGAAACGCAAAAGACACAGAGCCCTTGCCCTTCCTGGTGCTGAGCCCCTCTGGGATGTGTCGCTTTCTGGGCCTGTTGGGTCTTCAGCCTGCCTGTCTGTCTGTCCCCACCCTCTCTGGCCGGCTCCCCGTTTGTCTCTGGAACCCGGACTCCAAGCGCTGTGCCCCCTCGACTTCCTCTTCATTTTAGTTCTTTCTTGTTGCTTCGCAGGCGACTCCAGAATGCAGTGGCCGAAAGTCCTCATGTCCATTACTTCCCAGGCTCCTGTGGGGTAGGGACTGGACAGGGTCAGGGAGGGCTCGCTCTGACCCACGTGATGTCTGCTGGGTGCAACAGCCCAGCCGGCTCCCTCGTCTGGCACCTTGGCTGGGAAGGCTGGCGGGCTGGCTTGGGGGGATGTGGTGTCACTGTCTGGGGTCTCTGTGGCCGCTCTAAGTGGCCTGTCCACACCGTCCCCCCAGCAGGGCGGGGAGATGTACATGGCAGCACAGGACTCCCCGTGTGGTCAAAGCCTCCCACATCTTCTGTTGGTTAAACCAAGTCACAGTGCCATCCAGACACCATGTGGCAATCTGGTTCCCAAAAACAGTCAGTGGGGGCTCATGGGGATGTCCGTCTCCTGTATTTAAATTTTTTTTCTTTAATGTTTATTTTATTTTTAAAAGAGACACAAGGCATGAATGGGGGCAGATGGCAGAGAGAGAGGGGGGTGGGGAAGACACAGAATCCAAAGCAGGCTCCAGGCTCTGAGCTGTCAGCCCAGAGCCTGATGTGGGGCTCGAACCCACAAACCGTGAGATCATGACCTGAGCCGAAGTCAGATGCTCAAATGACCGAGCCACCCAGGCACCCATCTCCATGTCCTTGAATGATGACAGTGGCTGAGCATAAACTCGCATCTGGTCTACATGGAAACTTCCTCACAAGTTTCCACAGTGAACCTCATTGATAAACTTGTGCTAGTCCAGCTGCCCATGAAATTCCTGATTAATGACTGTCTCAGGTCTGAGAACCAGCGATAACAAAAGACCAGAGGATCAATAGTGTCTGCCTTGTCCACTCAGGCCCTGGAAGACCTCCCCTGCTCACTGTCAGGGTCAAGAGGGGCGTTCTGTGAGTGAGAGCAAGGGGCAGCAAGTGACTCGGGCCGGTCAATAACAACGGTTTCTTTTCTCCTGTTAATAAAGCCTGTTCCCGATGAACCCAGGGCAACGTGCAAGCTAGGCTCTGCCTTCCTGCCTCCCCTCCTGGATGGCCCAGTCCCAGCTGCTTTCTGGAGCTGTGTGGACACCCAGCAGGTGCCTGTGTGGCCCAAGCACCCTGTCTTTTGAGGGGATGGGCTAGGCTGGGGCAAATCTGGGACAGGCCAAGGGCAGCCCACAGAGGGGAAGAGCAGATGGAGACAGTGCAGTGTCTGTCCCCCAGGACAGAAGTTCTCTGATGGCATGTCTGGGGACATGAGCCCTGGGGGTAGGGAGAGGCATTACTGTCCCCCATAATGGGTCCCCAACATTGTAGAAAAAGTGTACATTCTAATGCTTTCCTTTAAAAAAATATTTATTTTGAAAGAGACAGCATGAGCAGGGGAGGGGCAGAGGGGGGAGTGGAAAGAATCCCAAGCAGGCTTCCAGCACAGAGCCTGACACGGGGCTGGATCCCATGAACAGTGAGATCATGACCTGAGCCAAAATCAAGAGTCGTACACTTAACTAACTGGGCCACGCAGGTGCCCCTCTAGTGCTCTTCTTTCAGCAGATCAGTGCATCAGCACAGCAAATGCCCTGAGAAGGCCAGCAATGAGGGAATATGTCTGACTCTGCTCAGACATATACTTCCAGACTTCTTTATAGAGCCTCCTTTGCTTCTTTGGGTTAAGTTTCAAGACCGGCCTTCTGAGGGGCATACTTTGCGAGGCCTTCCTCAGGGAAGCCGGGGGGTCCAGCCATCAGATGCAGAGGAAGGAGCTGGGCTCTGAACAGGAGAAAAGTCTGTACCGTGTAGGTCCTAGAGTGGATGGGTTGGATGGAGTCCGGACGTGTTGCTCACATTGACCTGGAGTGCCCATGGCTTGATTTCCTGACTGCTGGGGTGGCCGGCCTGCAGGGCTCTGTTGTCCCAGTGAGTGTGGTACTGGGGGGTGGGGGGCTTCTTGACCCAGCCCTTCAAGCTGTGGCTGTGTATGAACCAACCCTGCCTGGCTCCGCCCCATGAGGGCTGATATAGGCAGCAGAGGGGCATGATTTGCTGTATTGTATCTGATTTGTAGAGCATTGATTTGAAAATTGGGTCTTGTTAGCATTTGATGGGGAAGACAAAAGAATAACAAAGTAAGAGAATTCATGAGAGAAAGAAAAAATGATCACTGAACTTTTCCAAATCTTCTTTGCATGGAGAAATGAGTTGAACATACATATTTAATGTGACTTTTTTTCTTTCTTATAAAAACACCCAACTTATGTATGTATTAAATCAAGACACTCTTGAAAGGTAGTTGGTTTATTTGCATCTTTTAAAACATCCCAAGACTCTTTTTTCTTTTCTGCAAATGTGATGTAATAGTCCTTTCACTGCCTTCTGCTGAGAGGTTCAAAGGAAAATGGGTGTGCAAATATTTGTAAACTGTAAAGTCCTACAACGTGTAAGTTATCAATATACGATTGTTACTGTTGATGTCCTTTGCCATGGACTGAATGTTCGTGTCCTCCTCAAATTCACTCTAGAAGCTTTCATCCCCAGTGGGACTATTTGGAGATAGGGTCCATGATGAGGTGAAGGTCAAATGAGGTCATAAGGGCAGATCCCCAATCTGATAGGGCTAGCACCTTTCTAAGAAGCAACATCAGTGACCTCCTCCTCTCCATGTGCTCTCAGAGAAAAAGCCACGTGAGGACGTGGTGAAAAGGTGGCTGTCTATAAGCCAGTTAGAGAGCACCCACCAGGAGCCAAACTGGCCAGCACCTTGATCTTGGACTTCCCAGTCTCCAAAAACATGAAAAACAAATGTTCTGTTGTTTTGGTCACCCAGTCTATGGTATTTTGTTGTGGCAGCCTGAGCTGACTGATGTCTTTTCAACAGAAAATTTCCTTGAGAGCTCTTGCTGGAGTCTACACCTGTCAGTGAAGAGCAGGACCATTATTCTAGTGGAGTCTGGAAAAACAAAGGCAGCTGAGCAGAACCTAAAGACTAATAGAATTAAGTTGAACACCGACCCATCTTTGCAACTCTCTGTGGCCAGTATCCTCACAGTCTCTGGCTGGGAGCACTTGGTTTGTATGTTACATGTGAGAAGATGTTCTCAACCTTCTTTTCAAGCATCGCAAAGGGCTGAAGATTAGATGTTGGCCTGGAAGTGTCTGTATATGGATTGTGACTTAGTGAAAGAACAGCTTTGGCCAATGCTCACTGGCCATGTTTCGTGTTACTCACTGAGACCCTAGGTTGGTAACTCTATTTATAATTACTGAAAATTTTTTGCACATCTCCTGTGAGACTGACAATGTGTTAGGCACTTTTACACATCTTAAATATAATCAAATCTTCCCCCACAATACCATTTATGATGTGAATTTACCTAAATAATCAAATCCAAGCTCTGGATCCAACTACTGTATATTTTATCATCTGACTTCCTACATGGATGTGCGCATGTTCTAGGCACAGATTAAAACCACTTTCCAAGGTATACAAGTTAGAACTGGGTTTAGACACTGTCTCTGATTCTAGAATGACATCAGCTATCTGTGTTTTAGAAGTCTATTTATTGGGTATACATACTACATTTCTGCAACAGGCCAATCACTGGAGTATACAGTTTACTAAGAACAGACCCAAATGCAAATATATGCTTTTTAATTTAAAAGTTTTTACTTCATAATAGTGTACTGTGGATAAATGAAAAGCCTTTTGCAACTACAGGGTTTATGTTCCAGGCATTGAAGTTTATGTGTGAGATTCCTAGCTCCATTTCCCCCAAATGCATAAACCTCCAATCCTTTCAACTACTTTCTTATATTTATCGTCATGTTTCAGAATATCAACATATTTATTTTTCTATTTATTTTTATTTATTTTAAGCTAAACAAAAATACTATATAAAATATGTACAGCACAATAAACTATTACAAGAGGAATTTCAGAGGTGCCTGGATGGCTCAGTCGATAGAGGATGTGACTCTTAATCTCAGGATCATGAGTTCGAGCCCTACGCTGGGTAGAGAGGTTATGTAAAAAAAAAATCTAGAAGCGGAGAGACCTTGTAAACACCTCCATTGTCAAGAGATGGAAGCTGGATTTGCTTTCGATGCCTTCCACGTGCCCACGGCCAAACACAGCCCCCATCTTTCCTCCTAAATTACTTACTACCCTAACTGTTGTAGTCTCCACTTTTTTATTTTTCTTAATAGTTTTATCACCCAAATATTTACTTTGTAAAGGTGCTATATTTTTAAGTCTTTTATTTATTTTTTACTTTATTTGTTTATTTTTTATTTGAGGGAGGGAGGGAGAGAGTGAGAGTGAGAGTGAGAGTGAGAGTGAGAGAGAGAGAGAGAGAGAGAGAGAGAGAGAGAGAGAGAGAGAGAAAGAGAATCTTAAGTAGACTCCATGCTCAGTACAAAGCCTGATGCTGGGATCACAACCTGAGCCAAAATCAAGAGTCAGTTGCTCAATCAACTAAGCCACCCAGGTGCCCCTTTAAGTATCTTTCAATCTATAGGCCCCTGAATCATATCCACCCCCACCCCAAATTCCTACATTGAAGCCCTGGCCTCCAGTACATCAGACTGTGGCTGTGTTCGGAGCAAGGCTCTTTAAAGTTGTGGTCAGTTGTAAATGAGGCTGTTAAGATGGGGGCCTGGCCCTGTAGCTGGTGTTCTTATGAGAGATGAGGACACACATAAGGGCAGGACTGGTGGGCATCCGCAAGCCAAGCAGGGACACCCCCAAAGAAACCAACACCTTGATCTTGGACTTGTAGCCTTAAGCACCATGAGAGAATACATTTATGTTGCTTGAGCCCAGTCTGTGGCCCTCTGTCACGGCAGCCCTAGCAAACTAATGGAGTCCCTGTCCATTTTGTTGACTTCCTTGTAATTTACTTAGGGGAGATTCTAGATCTGTCCTTTGGGTTTCTCACAGTTTGGATTCTGCTGATTGCATTTCCACAGTATAGTTTAATCTGTTCTTCTATCCTTTGTGTTTTCTATAAATCGATATTTACATCTAGAACTTAATCTGTTCCCCTATTGTGGGTTTCGGTCTTTGAGGTCTTCCATTATACATGTTAGATCTTCATTACCTGTGTTCTCATTATCTGTTAATCTGTAATTCTTTTAATTTTTTTTCTTTAAAAACTTTTTTCTCCCAACCCCCCTCCTTTAATGGTCTATTTCTCTCAAGGCTTTATCTCTTGTGTTTATTCGGTTGTGTTCCTCCTAGCTTTGCCTTCATTTCTGAGGTGAACTTTACAAATATCTAATTTCCCCTGTTCTTTTAGTTCATTTGTGGTATTTTTAAATTTAATTTAATTAATTAATTTTTTTTTTTTGAGAGAGAGAGACAGCGTGAGCAGGGTAGGGTCAGAGAGAGAGGGAGGCACAGAATCTGAAGCAGGCTCCAGGCTCTGAGCTAGCTGTCAGCACGTGAGATCATGACCTGAGCCGAAGCCAGACGCTTAACCAACTGAGCCACCCAGCAGCCCCATTTGTGATTTTTATGATCTGAACAATATTACTCTTTCATAGCTTGTACCACCTTTTAACTATTTTTAGCTCACTTTGAGATACTAAGTTGTAGTGTTTATCTGTTTTGTTGAGTTGCCTTTCTGGTGTGCTTTCATTATCCTTAGTGATGTTACTTCATCTTTTTTTTCCATTTTTATAACTTTTCCTTACATTTAGTCTTGATGCCTTTGACAGTCTTTTTTTTTTTTTTTAATGAATTGAGTTTTCTGGAACTGTTAAAAGGTAAGCTGCTTTGGAAAAGTTTCTCTAATTCTGTGGCTTGAGAGTCCCCTCTCCTATTGTTTTCGTGACAGCAGACTTACTACTTTCTAAGCATTCCTGGCTCAGTTCTCCTACTCCAGTTTTATCTAGACTTTATTTTTTTCTTTTCCCTGTATTGTCCTCCTCCATGTAGGTTCTGTTCCCAGCAGTGGTTTTCACTGTGGATCATTTTCCTGGAAAGAAACTTTGGCTGAGTGAATCTGAGAATTCACAGGGCCGAGACTGTCCCATCCCCTTCACAGCATGGACACCAGTGCCACTGGATATGTAAGCCCCTCACAGTTCTGGCTGTCACAACACAGGCCCCCTGAGCTCCCTGGTGAGTACTTGTCTGTTATTTTGTAGTTCTTCTACCTACCCATCGCTGCGCCGCGTCCTTCTGCACAGATGCCGAGAGCCTGCGTGTCTCATAACTGCATGTGGTTTGTCCTCACCCACGCATAACTCCGGAGATCATGGATCCTGATGCCTGGTTTTGCTGTAGAGGTCATGTGTGGGTTTTAGGTTGTTTCTACCTTAGTTGCTCTATGTGTTTTGACAGAGATGGCTTAGATTAAAAAAAAACAAACACTGATCTCACTGCCATCTTCCCAGAATCCTGTACTGTATTTCATGGTTTGTCATGTTAAGGCATTCCCTACTGACTCCCAGTATGGCGGACAGGAATTTAGCTTCTTCACAACACAGTGCCCACTCACACATCTGTCTGTCCCTCCATTCTTCCATATGGTTCCTTCCCAATGACTTTCCTCTGGAAATGATTGGGGATTCTGGGATTTTTAACTGTACTGTATCTTTTGTTCCTGTTTCCTTCAAGTTTTTAATTTTGGTCCTTGGCTTTCATGTGAGAGGGTTTCCTCAAAGTTCTGTTTATTTCAGCTTGTCTGTTCCTATTTACAAGTGATCTTAAAAGCGAAATGGAGTTTTCTCTGTGTGTTTGTACTGGGGAGAGGGCTTAACTACAAGTGGAACTGTTGAGTTGCCAACAGTTTTCACTGGGCACACTGACCATCAGTATGATTTGATTTTCCCTCTAGGTGACCATCCTCCCCAGAAATGTACCTTCTGATCTCCTGCACGGGAAGTATTTTCTTAGAGAGAGGGGGTCAGAGGGTTCTGCTGTTTGGAGTATAGACTCACAAATGCCACTACTTATGGGCTGTCTTCCTTACTCTGGCAAACAGCCTGCAACCTCTCTGGTCCAACCTCTCTTGAACTAACACTGACTTTGTTCTTGCCGCCTGTCTTTGTACATTTATATCTGAGCGCCTTACATGTAAGACTCCCAATCAGTGTTCTAAGTGTTAGTAGAGTCTGGCTTCACTTCTGTGTTAAGAAAAATTAGAAATAGAAGCTCTAATGTTTTCTCGCCATACCGCAGTGGGTTATCTTGCATTTCATTCCTTTGGGGCTTGTGCATCTGATCAAAGAAGGAATGTCTGGAAGGGAAGAGTTCTAGTGGCAACTGCCCTCTCTGTAGGTTCTCACCTTCCTTCCTTGCTTGTGCCTTGTGCCTCCCACCTATCTTCAGGGGACCTGGTGACTCCATGTCCTGCACTACCAGGTGACTTCCTGTAGCTGCAGCCCTTGAGTGAAACTTCCATTAGCCTCTCCTCCAGCTCTGGAAATTACACGACTTCTCTTATTTCCCATGGTTTCCTGTACTAGTCCCTTCGCTTCTGTGGATTCACACTTTTGAAATGATTTTACTGCCACTTTGGTGACATTTTGAGGGGAAAGGGATGAACACGTGTGTTCCATCTGCCAGGAATACTTCTTAACAATGAACAATGAACACAAACAGGGAAGCACTTGATAGTTAAACAACTTAAGTGTTTAAAAACCTTACATGAACATAGCATCACTTGTTCCCAAAGTACTTTCTGACACACTTCCACATTAGAGCTTCCTGTGAGGTGAGCAGCAGAGAGACTGTCACCCTCGGTTACAAGTGTCCAGGCTGAGAGCTTCAGGAGTTATGTGATTCAGCATGGTGGCTGGGTCACACTAAGATGTGTGACTCCTGGTTGTTGCTGGGTAATGTATATATTTAATCTCCTATACTGAGCATGCACTCAAGGAATATTCTGCACTTTCCCAAGCACTGTAATTCTATGAAATTCAGGCACGTTATTGTGTATTGACAGGCGCTAAAGACTATATTATACAGAGGGGGCTTCATTTTATATGAGCAGTGGCTTTTAGTTAGAGATGTAAACATGACCATTCTAATGCATTTTTAATAGCATCTCTTTAGCCAAAGCTTGCATCTTTAGCAATAACAGATTTGCTATACAGGTCAATTCCACCCTTACAAATTTTAGAGATCTGAACTTGACCCCAACTATTTCCTCATTCTAGTGAATAGATTCTCCCATTTGTGAGTTCTGAAGTCTGCGTGGAGGGGTATTTACTAGGTTTTAACTGATTAGATCGTTTTGGTCAGCAATCACTTTGCTGCCTCGACATGGACAGAGTTTTAAAACTCTTTCTCAGACGCTGACTGAAAGCAATGACTGGCTCTTTCATGCTCATTATTTGTTGGTTATATTTTCAGCCCGACAGGCTGTAGGCAATTACTTAAGGCTTTCAGAACTATGAACTCTACACTGGAAGGTGTAAGCTTGTCTTCTTCCTTCCAGCAGCTTCTGTGGTGACTGGTGATATCTTTGTGCTTGTCTAAGTCTGACGTAGCCAAGTTCCCTGTCTCTGTAATCCTCTCTCTCCCTCCCTCCCTCCCTCCCTCCTTCTCTCTCTCTCTCTCTCTCTCTCTCTCTCTCTCTCTCTCCCCCCAAGCTTGCTTCTTCCAAAGGTGATCATTTAGTCTTTCTTGGACTAGGTAATTTTAGAGATTAGGAGATCTGTTTTTTGGGGGCGTTCAATGTCAAGTCCTCTTTGCTGAGTCAGTAAAGGAAAGCAGGTTGATGTCATGAAAAGAGCACGGGATTTGGGGATAGATACACTTGGGTGTGTACCCCAAATCCATCCTTACCAACTGTGTCAGCTCAGGTGAGTCATTTAACTTCTCTGAGCCTCAGGGTACTCAAAAAGTGAGAATAATTATACCCTCCTTGTTGAGTGGACAAAAATTAAATGAGATAAATTAAGAATTCCTAGTATACAGTTTCACATAAAGTTAAAATGCACTGGGGCAGCTGGGTGGCTCAGTTGATTGAGTGTTTGACCCATGATCCCAGGGTTGTGGGATCGAGCCCCATGTCATCATGGAGCCTGCTTAAGATTCTCTCTCTCCCTCTGCCCCTTTCTACTCACATGCTCTATCTAAAAATAAATAAAAAATAAAGTTAAACATGCACTTACCATATGACCCAGGAATTTGACTCCTTGGAAGCTACCCCAGAGAAATAAAAGCATTTGTTGCACAAAAGCTTACCCAAATATTGATAAGAATTTTGTTCATAATAGCTTCAACTGGAAACAACCCAAAAGTCCACCAATGAACAGACAAATAAACAAATTATGATATACTCATACAATGCACTCAGCATCAAAAAGAATGAACTGTTGATACATAAATCATTATGGATGATTCTCAAAAAAAAATTATGCCGACAGAAAGGACCTGACACAAAAGACTGCATACTATGTGATGCATATAGAATCACTACATGAAACTCTAGGAAAGAGAAATCTAATCAGCAGTGATAGAAAGCAGTTCAGTGGTGGGGTATTTTGGTGGCTCAGTTCATTAAGCATATGGATTCTTGGTTTCAGCTTAGGTGTTGATCCCAGGGTTGTGGGATTGAATCCCACATTGGGTTCCACGCTGAATGGGGAGCATGCTTAAGATATTCTCTCTCTCTCTCTCTGTCTCCCTCCCTCCCTCCCTCCCCCTCCCCCACTTATAGTCTCTGTCTCTCTGTCTCTCTCTCTGTCTCTCTCTCTCAGAAAAAAGGAAAGAGAAGGGAAAGGAAGGAAAGAAAAAAGGAAGGGAGTCAAGGTGGGAGGGAGGGAGGGATGGAAAGATCAATGGTAACCTGGGGCCAGGGGTTGGGGTAGGAATTAACTGGGGGAGAGCACAAGAGAATCTTTGGGTGAGAGAAAGGGTCCCATATCTTGATTGTGGGGGGAGTTACACGACTGTGCACCTTAGTGAAAATTCACCAAACTGTACACTTAAAATGTGTGCATTTTTTATATGTAAAGATGTCTTAATAAAATAGATTAAAATTTTTAATGTTTTTTATTTATTTTTGAGAGACAAAGAGAGAAAGCACGAGCAGGGGAGGGTCAGAGAGAGAGAGAGAGGTACAGAATCAGAAGCAGGCTCCAGGCTCTGAGCTAGCCATCAGCACAGAGCCTGACATGGGGCTCAAACCCACAAACTGTGAGATCATGATCTGAGCTGAAGTCGGATGCTCAACTGACTGAGCCACCCAGGTGCCCCAAAATAGATTTTTAAAAATGTCTGGCATAGTGCCTGACATGTAAGTTCTCAAGAGGTGTCACTTCCCTTCTCTCTTTGGCTTATGCTCAGGGAAGACAACTCTGTGTGGTCCGTGCTCTTGGACTCACAGTCCTGTATGCAGGACAGAAGAGATACTTTCCGTGCCCCTCCCCTAGTCCTCTGGCCTTTCAGTGTACAACCCTCAGTCCATTCAGGCTGTTGTAACAAAATACCACAGACTGAGTGGCTTCAACAACAGAAATTTATTTTCTCAGAGCTCTGGAGGTTAGAAAGTCCAAGGTTAAGGTTCCTGCCAATTCATTTCTGCTGAATGCTCTCTTCCTGGCTTGCACGTGGCTGGGTCCTCTTATTCTTGCTGTGTCACTACATGGTTTTTCCTTGATGCGTGCACTTGGAGAGAGAGAGAGAGAGAGAGAGAGAGAGAGATCTTTCTCTTCCTCTCCTTTTGAGGCTACCAATCCTATTGGAATAGGATCCCATCCTTATAACGTCATTTAACCTTAACTACCTCCTAAACACCTTCACTCCGTACACAGTCACATTAGGGGTTAAGGCTTCGACATATGAACTTGGAGGACACTTAGCCTATCCTGTGCTTGATTTGTCCCCCTGAAATTACAGAAGGCTGTAATGTGGCAGGTTAGATGTACTAGGGAGCAATCTCTGGGAGCAGCCCTTAGGTACTGGCAGCTAGTATATAAATACCCCAGCCATCTTGCTCCTTAGGTGGATGATTTGGAGGGATGTGTTTTTATACCATTCCTCAGAGTTGTCTTTTGAGATAAAGCACCAATCACCTACTGGTAACGGGGTTGATACCACACTTTTTATTTACCACCCCTCTTTCTTGTATTACTAAGCTGCTTCCATTCAAGCGTTCCCTCTGTCTGCCAGTAAACCGTTTGAACTTGAATCCTTATCTCAGGGCCAGAGTCTAGGAGAACCTGAAACAAGACAATGATACGTGTTTGTACAGGTAACTGTAACTCAATGGGAAAAATGGTCCAGGAGATGTTCAAACGGCAAGCCGTGGGGGGAGGGGTCGATTGTGAAAGAGTGTGCGATCCTGGAACAAAGAAGAGGTGGGGTTTGAACTGAGCCTCAAAGGGTGACTATGGCTTTGACAAGGAACTCTTACGGCACCCAGAGAGAGAAGGGAGGAAGAGGGATGGAGGGAGGAAGGGAGAGAAGGAGTCAGAGGAAGGAGATTGAGTTAACATGTCCTGAACACCTGTATTCTGAAAGACGCTGTGCTGAGAGCTGATTGTACAGAGGTGAGTGAAACCCAGCCCTCGTCCTCAGGGGCATCATGGTCTAGTGGGCAAGTGTGATGCTGAATAGATAAGGCATTTGTCACATTGCCCCATGATTTGATGCATCATTTCCCAAGTGTTGTGAGTTCCAGAGACTCCCAGTGTCAAGTGCCCCAAGAGAGCCCTCCGCGTGGCGCTCCCTCACGCCAAAGCTCCAACCAGAGGAGAGCCTGGGGTTTTGAAAAAACTCCCCTCAGGCACAGCTCCAACATTCAGGACAGAGTCCACACTCTTGTTTTAATGGCTTTGGCTAAAATTCATGTTCAGCACTTGATTTAGAGCTTGCGGTGCTAATATTTTGTACATTGAGCCAACTCTCTGGTGATTTTAATATTTCATTTATCGACTGATTTAACTTTTAATAGTATCCAAAGCCATCTCATTAGATTACAGTGCTGAAAGACTGCCGTTTATAATAGCTATCCCGTTGTTCAAGTAAATCCAATTTGGACAGATGTAGCCCAAGGCAAAAGGCAATCGTAATCTGTGAAATATTTTGCCAACTTCTATTCCAGACAAGTCTTAGCCTTTCTGTGTGTGTGACTTGGATTTGACTGAGAAAGTTCTGAAGATCTTGGAGGACAAGGGGAGAAATACCATCTGAACATGACCGATGACCATTGTCATATCACACTGTCCACATGTGCTGTGTCCCTGTCACAGCCGTATTTGGGGAATTCTTAGAGGACTGAGGTTGTGCCTCATTAATCTCTGAATCCCTAGTAGATTGAATTACCTAGAAGGTAGAGACTAATTAAATGTTTGCGTTAAACTAGACCTGAATTTTTGTCTCCAGGTGCCAGAGAGTTCTGTCCTTGGTCCTGAACTCTTTAACAGACTTTAAACGGTCTCTTTAATGAGCCATACAGGACATGTCCTACCCTCTAGAATGTGGGGAGGGACCATAAAAACTTACAGTATCAAAAGGATTTTTCTATGCTGAGGCGTCCTCAATCAAATAAAAATGTAGCAGATAAGTGGTCCTGTGACATTGTTTGCTCCTGGAAGTGAAGACTGTCTTTTATTTCTGTATCTCAGAATGTAGCAGAGTGTTGAGTGCAGGTTTGATGGATAAGAAATGATTCATAATTACAAGCCCTACATTCCATTCAGAAGTTAGTTTCTCACAAGTGCAAAATGGGGGAGACAGGAAGGCAGGACTTAGCTGCTGCATGAACACCATTACGATCTTGAGTCGCTAATCAGTTTCATAATAAACTTACGTGGTCCTCAAACTCGCTAACTTCTCTTTTGGACATGTAATGTATATAAGTCATGCAGACCAGGGAGGTGA
Source organism: Suricata suricatta (assembly GCF_006229205.1). Lineage (NCBI taxonomy): Eukaryota > Metazoa > Chordata > Mammalia > Carnivora > Herpestidae > Suricata > Suricata suricatta. The sequence goes on from NC_043703.1 coordinate 154,436,033, forward strand.
TGTCTTTTCATTCTGGGGCTGCTGCCAGGCTCCCTGAATTAAACTCTTGAAATAAATCCCTGAGGTGAAAAAAAATACAGCTTCTCTGGAGATATAGAAACATTATTTTGATTAATCATTTAATCTAAAAGCATTTATTTAGCAGCTTTTCTGTGCCAGACATCTCAATGATACAAAGGAATGTAGGACAATGGTCCTTCTTCCCGAGTACCTTGCAGTATAATGGTGGGGGAAAACAAAGAACTGATGTACAAAGTGAAGACATTCAGGAAAACCTAGCACAGTGATGGGCAAAGATTAAGGGCCTAATGTATGCCTTTTGAATGAATATAATAAAGCTTCTCAAACTTTAATGCATGTAAGTATCACCTGCCAGATAATCAGGTGATTTTACGTTGATAATGATGATGTTGACTATGGACCTCCATTTTAGGGTGAGGCATCAGTACAACTTTTAAAAAAAGAAGCTTGACATGTATACAAGTCAGGGTCCCCAAGAAACAGAACTGATAAATAGACATATGTGTATTTATTATGAGGAAATGGCTCATGAGATTATGGAGGCTGCGGGATCTCACCATGTGCTGTCTGGGAGCTGGAGACTCGGCAAAGCCAACGGTGTAATTTTAGTCCAAAGGCCTGAGAACCAGCGGATCTCATGATGTAAATCACAGCCCAAGGGCAGGAGAAGACTAATGTCTCAGTTCAAACAGACAGGAAGGGAAGGAATTCTCCCTTTTGCCTTGATTTCTATTCAGGCCATCAGTGGATTGAATGAGGCTCACTCACATTGGGTGGTCTACTTTACTGAGTCCACAGATTCAAGTGCTAATCTTATCTGGAAATATCCTCACAGACACACTCCAAATCTGGGCACCTTCAGGCACAGTCAAGTTGACATATAAAATTAACCATCACAACAGTGAAAGAGAGCAGGGGGGACATTCTAGACTCACAGGCAATAGGGAGCAGATTTTTGTGAGACTGATTTTCTTCCTCCTTACCCATGATCAGAGTTATTCTGTTGACTGGCTGGCCGGCTGGGCAAGCCATTCCTCTCCCTTCCCCCCCTTCCCCCCTCCCTTCTTTCCTTCCTTCCTTCCGTCTTTCTGTCTTTCTTTCCATCTTTCCCCCCTTCCTTCCTCCCTCCCTTCTTCCTTCTCCTTCCTTCCTTCCTTCCTTCCTTCCTTCCTTCCTTCCTTCCTTCCTTCCTTCCTTTTTTCCTCTCATCTTTCCTTCCTTCCTTCTGTCTTTATTTCTGTCTGTCTTTCCTTCCTCCCACCCTCCCTCCCTCCTAAGTGTTCCACATGCAGCCCTCCAAAAGCTGTAAGCCCTGACAAATAAGACCCCTTTCCAAATAGGCTGATTGATTTTTCGTTCAAGTCCTATGGATTACCTGGCTAAAGCAGAGGTCCAGACAAGGATAGAGACACGAAGACACTTTGGAATTGTGACTGCATTATTCTTTTGCTCTTTCCACTTATTCTAGGTTAGTCTGACATGAAGACAAAACTTGGTAGTGGTGAGGGGTGGAAACAGAGAGCTGTCCTAGGGTAGTTGGAAACCCATAACCCAGCCAGCTTAATCTTGAGTTTTGGAGCGAGCTGTGGTAAGAGCAGTGGAAGATATTTCAAGTCCCTTGGCTTCATGATGGGCTCACAGATCCTAGAAGGCCCATATCCTAGACCCCGTGGAGTTGCAAATCTGAATAGAGGTCAGCCTTATAGGAGCACTGTTGGGTAGGGGACTTCAGGTAAGAGCAGAAAAAAACGCATCATCAGGTAGAAATTGCCCAGCCTGGCCCTGCATCTGACATTTCTTAGATGTTGTTAAATGAACGTATGGATACAACTTTCTTCCCCATCCCTATATGCTGAATAATAGGGCTGGGGGCACACTGGCATGGGGGGAGAGTGTTTTTTATGGATGAGATTCTGGACCATGTGCCCAGATCAGCCCAGCACCTTGATGCTTTCTCATTGCCTTCTTGACTTTGAACTTGAGTCTTCTCTCATGATTTTGAGGTTTTCCTTCATGGCACTGTGGGTAATTACCCTCAGGATACTTAGAATCCTCTTCCTTCAGAATTGCCCTAACTGACAGGACATACTTGTGCTGCTGAACAAGGTGGTTGAAGGAAGCAGAACTTACCTCCAACTCACGGCTTAGAGAAAGCATCGTGGAAAGGACATGTGAGATGGGTCTTGAAGGGCAGGTCACTCTACCTTGTAAGAGCATGAGAAATGGCCCCAAAGCCATGCTGAAGCATCCCCAGGGGGGGGGGCTGGGGAGCAGCCCCAATGATCTCTACACTCACAGATGCATGGTAAACTCAAAAGCCCTCAGATCAGTCACTGAAGACTGAGGTCTACCTTCCTGAACCTCTGTTGTCTTTGAGGGAAATGAGTTTCTACAAGGGTTCTGCCTTATAAAATCCTTTTTATTTGCTACTTTTCTTTTTCACACTGGAATTAATATTTGATTTTATTTAAACATTTTTAATGTTTGTTTATTTTTGAGAGAGAAAGAGACAGCAAGAGTGGGTGAGGGGCAAGAGAGAGGGAGACAGAATCAGAAGCAGGCTCTGCTGACAGCTGAAAGCCTGACACTGAACTCGAACCCATGAGCCATGAGATCATGACCTGAGCCAAAAAAAGTTGGACAGTTAACCAACTGAGCCACCAAGTTGCCCCTGGAATTAATATTTTAAAGTAAGTATTAAGACCGGATTAATTATTTTCAAAGTTTTAACACTAGATGATATAGCAAGGTAGCTAAGTTCAGTTAAAATATATATATATTTGGCTTGGGGCACCTGGGTGGCTCAGTTGGTTGGGCACCTGACTTTAGCTCTGGTCATGATCTCAAGGTTTGTGGGTCTGTGCGCCACGTTGAGCTCCACACTGGCGGTGTGGAGCCTGTTTGGGATTCTCCCTCTGTTTTCATCTCTCTGTCTCTCCCATGCTCGCTCGCTCTCTCTCTCTCTCTCTCTCTCTCTCTCTCCCCCTATCCCAAAATGAATAAATAAATATTTTTAAAAAAGAAAAAAAACCTTGGCTTTAAAAATGGCTGTCAGAGTTGGAAAGGATTCGTTACAAAGAAGCGTCAATCCAAACGGAAGAGGGGCATCGGTGGCTGAGTTTACCAAATCATGAGTCTCATTTTTCAATGCCATCCTCCAGTTATGCAAAGGTTTCTGTTGAAATTGGGCTAGTAAATTTCCATCTTCCTGATGTCAGGCAGTTATTCTTGCAAGCTAATTGGAAGATATTTCAACTTCACATTTTTAAACAAATGGGTCCAAAACCCATCGAAGCTTCATTTGGAAGATTTTAAGCAGGCTGCAGACGTGTGTTTCAGTGTGCAAGTGTGAGTGTTGTGATGGTTGGTAATTGAGTACATTGGCAAGAAAATCACACAGGGATGGAAATGCGTTCAAAAGTGTTCTTCCCTGTCTGAATTTCTTTGGAAAAGCAGCCACTGCATCACTCATTCTTCACCTCAAAGAGTCAGATTAAATGTGTTTATTTTTAAAAATATCTACCTGTGGCACACCGCTCAGAGCCACTTAATCATCACAGCAAAGGTCCCCAAATTTGACACTCTGTCTCTTTGTAAAGGAAAAATGCATAACTTCTTTTCTAGTTCAGTAACTCTTTCAAGTACACCATGTGTTCTAAAAGAAGTTCATGGTCGGACCTTATATTGTTACAAAGATTTGTGAAAATTCAAATATCCTTTTCTCTTTATACATAACCATGTCAGCGGTATTCCATGACACTGTGTGTACATAGTGTCTTATATTTCTTTGCTGCTCTAGCCTGCTGGTAAATGATGCTGTGAAAAAATTTCACGTGTGATGCTATCTCTGGAACCTCACTCTGGAACTGTTTTCCAGTTCTCCTGGCTATGTTTCTGTAGTGTTCCCGTAAGACACAGTTACTATGACAGCATTGATTGTTGAGATTGTACCTTCTCCAATACAACTTTCTGGTCATGGCTTATATAAAGCAGTTCTGCACATGTGTCATTCCATTCTGCACTGTATCACGGTCCCAGAATGTGCACTGCACAATGTCAGGGGCACGCATCACATAGAGTAAAATGTGTATGATGCCTTCTGGACTGTGCAGTGCACAACCTGAGCAACTGTATGAGGCGCTGGGATGAAACACTTCAAATCCATAAAATGGGACATGCTGGAGATATCTACTCTTAAATTCAACTGGCTGGAAAAACATTGATAGTATATAACATGTTCTCTTTTTTTCTTACATTTTGTTTTTTTAATTTTTTAATCTTTGTTTATTTTTGAGAGAAACAGAGAGAGACAAAGTGCAAGTGGGCTCGTCAGAGACAGAGGGAGACACAGAATCCAAAGCAGGCTCAGGCTCTGAGCTGCCAGAGTCTGATGTAAGGCTCGAACTCACAAACTGTGAGATCATGACCTGAGCTGAAATCAGGTGCTTAACCGACTGAGCCACCCATGCGCCCCTATATGGAGTATTTTAATGTCATTTCCCCCAAATTTTCCCACACAGAAAATTTTGTGTATCTTCCAAAAACTATTTCTGACAAAGAATACAATTTCGTCTATCACCGTATTGCCGTATTTTAGCCATGTGTAATATTGGTCATGTGACTGTGGCGGGAAGAACAAGAGATGTTTTTAATTCTGTGCTCTGAATGCTCTTCACTTTTAAAGCCGAAGCCATACCTGTTGAGAGTAGATGGATTCCCTTTATAATAACGGCTGCCCACCCAGGTCTCATCCATCTCCTTGTTTCAGGCCCCTCCCTCTCTCCTCCCACATCTTTCTCCCACGCTCCGTCACTGAAGATGGTCTCCTTGGTTTCGTCTGTGTTGCGATGATAGTAAATCGATTCTGGAAAGGTCAGAAAGAGCAAGTTTTTGTTGTGGGTGCAGTGACTGGTGACCTATGAGCATCAGGACCGAGGAACCAACCCTCGGCCTGAGCCACAGACCCCCTGGTGCAAACCAGCCCCTTCTGTGCTCCTCCCCGCTCTGCTGAGTGTCACAGGTGCTCGGTGGCATGGGCTGTTGCCGTCTGTGGGTGGCAGACAGTCCTGGGTCTCAGAGACTGCGAGGTCCACAAGGGGAGTCTGTAAAGCGCGGGGTGGCTGTAGGAAGGGTCCCCACGATGCGGGACTGTCTCTGGGCTTCCAGCCCCACCAAGGATCTTGCTGAGCTTTCTCGTTTATTTGTTTTGCAGAATTTTTCCGAGGCCCCTAGGACGGCCTCGGTGAGGGCCACTAATGAGTGCGCTGGGAGCCCAGGAGGCTGGGTCTGGATGCCGACCTTGACTTTGAGTCACAGCAGAAAGGGCTGTTCATTACCTACTTTGTCTTTGCCTCTATTTGATCAGCTGGTGAATGGGGGACACAGCGATCTGGGAAAGCAACGTGGTGAATGTGGGTCTGGAAACCCTTGGGGTGGAGGGCAGCGGGTCATATTTGCACGTCTGATCAGGCTGAGCTGTTGTTTTGTGTTAGAGTGAAGCGTCTCAAGAAGGGCTGGTTTGACAGATGGACAGATGGACAGAGGAGGCCACAGCTCTGGGTCCTGAGAGGCCTCGTGGCATCTGGGCCAGGATCCCGGTCCCAGTATCGCATCCCATCAGGCCTCGAATGGCAAGTACTAGTGCTGGGCCAGGGCGCACCTCCCCTGCCAACGGTCCAGGACAGCCTCCAAGGGGCCTCAAAGACCGCGTCAGACACTGTGATCTTCCTGCCCTCTGATGGCGGTGGGGACAAAGAACAGTCAGATGGGAAGAGCCACCCAGGAAGTAATGATAAGCTTTTGGGGGAAGCTTACGCTTTCATGTTAGGGCCTGGGGCAAGGTGACCACATGGCCTCCGACTGAACCACAGGCCATGTTCATCAGGGAAGCAGGAAGGGGATTCATGTGCACAGGGAAGGTGCTGCTCACTCCACACCCCCAGGGGGTGGGGGGAGGCAGTGGGCGGAGACAGGGTGGGCAGGGGAGGGGGGGACAGGGCTGTGGCTCCTTCTGGGCTGTTCACGCAGAGCTGGAGAAGTGGGTGGTCACTGGCTATGTGCCCGGTTCCCAGTCAGACTCAGTCCAGGAGACAACAGCTTTGCAAAATAAACTTTCAGGGCTGGGGCTCCTGGGTGGCTCAGTCTGTTAAGCACCCGACTCTTGATTTTGGCTCAGATCCTGATCTCACATCACAGTTTATGGGATCCATCCCCACATCAGGCTCTGTGAGGATAGCCAGAGCCTGCTTGGGATCCTCTCTCTCCTTCTCTCTGGCCCCCTCCTGCTTGCATGCACACGTGTGCTCTCTCTCTCTCTCTCTCTCTCAAAATAAATAAATAAACATTAAAATAAATAAAGGTTCAGGGTAACTATTCATTTATCTTTGCTTGATATTGCAAATCACCTTCCACAGGGAGAGTTTCTGAATCAGCTTTTCCAAAACCTGGCTAAAAACTGTTGGAGAAACATAAGCCACAAATTTAAACTTCAAGGCACTTATTTATTTAAAAAAAAAAAATCTTGTCTACTTTTATCCTGAGTAAAAATACTCAAATACTTTTTCAGAAAAAAAGAACTTTAAAATAGGCATATTGTTGAAAATTATGAACATTTGGAAAAGCGGAAAGAAGAAAAAAATTCTACTTCCTAAAACCGAGACAACTGTAAACATGTTCACATTGCCTTTGTGGTCTTTAAAAAAGTCTCTTTATTTTATTTTACTTATTTATTTTTTTTAATGTTTTATTTATTTTTGAGAGAGAGAGAGAGAGACAGCATGAGCAGGGGAGGGTCAGAGAGAGAGGGAGACACAGAATGCAAAGCAGGCTCCAGGTTCTGAGCTAGCTGTCAGCAGAGAGCCTGACGCGGGGCTCGAACCCACGAACTGAGAGATCATGACCTGAGCCGAAGCCAGACACTCAACTGACTGAGCCACCCAGGTGCCCCAAAAATCTCATTTTAAAAACATAGTTGAGGTGATATGTAGCCGATTGTGTATTTTGCAATTTTTTTTTCAGATTATAGCATAAATGCCTTTCCACTTTACTAAAACCCTTTGTAAAACAGATTTAACAGCCCCATAATACCCTGACAAAATGGAAGTGCTGTGTATCAGTCAAGGTCTGGCGGAAAATAGGAGCTGCTCTGAGTATTTTAATAGAAAGAATTTTTAGCAGGGAATTGGTTGCAGGGGTGAAGGAAGACAAGGAAGCCACAAAGAGAAGGCCTGGGGGTGGCGGGGGGCACCTCAGAGGTTACTGCCAGCAGGAATCCCCTTCTCGGTCAAGGACTGGATGAACAGGGGAGGAGATGCTGTTACCGGTTACCCACCAGCAGGGACTGGAGGCCGAGAGCTTCAGCAGGGCAGGAAACGTCACGTAGGCGTTGAGACCTGGGAGGAGTTGAGTCACATCCAGAGATGGGGCAGGAAGCAGAGATAGGGAGGAAAGTGCCCAGGGTCCTCCCTCCTCCTGCCTTCCACCTTTGCGGTGGCCCCTTCCTTGCTCTTAACCTTCAGTGGCTCCCAGTTACCTACAGAATAGAAAGTGAATTCCCTGGTCTGCTACAGAAAGCCTTTCCTCCTTTGACTCTAGCTTAAATATCCATGATCATTGCTTATCACTGCCCCGCCCACTCCCCATCACACACCCCCGCTCTAGACATCCCAGACTTTTCATTGTCTCTTTTCATGCCTCCGTGCCTTATGCATGCTGTTCCCACCTCCTAGAAGGTTCCTCTCATCCTTGTCCACTGGCTGAGATCTGATCATGCTTCCGCCCCTTGCTCCCATGCTTGCTTTGTCTGGGGAGGTATGGCTGGACGTCCCTCAGCACTGACTTTTACCTCCCTGAGCGTTCTTGCCGGCATATGTCTGCCTGCCCTCCTACGAAGGAACATCAGGATAGGGGCCACCACCCGGGTCCTATCTGCAGCTTACCACCTGCCAGAGTGAGTGCTTAGGAGACCAGAACTGAAGGCTTGAAAATGCTCTTCTCCCGGATCTGTAGCTGTCGGCCCAGAGGACTACGAGAAAAACAAGTTGCAGAGGGAGGTGTGTGAAATGCCCTTATTTGAATAAAAACAAACACCTCCTGCATACGTTTTATGAGCATGGAAGAAAGGGAGGAAGGACACGCGTCAGGCTGTCTCCATTGCTCACCTAAGGGGGGGATGGGAGAGGGAAGCCCCAGAGGCTGTAGGGAAGATTAGTTTTTACTGTACATTTTAGTAATTTCCTAAGATCATGGGGCACACGTGTGACTCTTACAATTTTGGGGAAGGAATTTAAATAAAAGGGTTAGATGACATGAAAAGAAAATTACATTTCTTCTTAGAATGTGGCCTCATTTCCTTTTTCCGGGAACCTGCTGAATCCTGGAGTCCATAGTGAGAGTCCTCTGGGTCTCTTACCCTGTCTCCCTGCTTAGGTTAGGGCTCATCCTGGAGGAGAGCACTGCAGAGGGAGCCAGTGGGGGGCCCCAAAGGGTTCAGCCCGCTGAGGGACGCTGGGCACCGTCTTTGGGACCATCAGTCCCCGAATCCTAAGCTCAGAGGACTCTCCGTTCTGGGCTGCTAGGCTGAACATAAAGTGATCACCTCGGCTTGGCTTCTGTTGCAAATGTCCTGAGCCATGCAGGCCCTTAATAAGAAAATTGATTTAGCCCCGAGCTTAATCCCCGAGGGGCATTTTTTTTTTTCCAAGACAGCAAGTTCCTGGCTTTGCGATGTCTGATTTAGAGGTTTTGAAAATGTATTCTCTGATGAGGCTTAATTAAAGTGGATTGCACCAATATGGGAACATTTTACAATTTCCATAACAAACACTATTATTACCAGGAGCAAGGTATTTTTTTTGTTCTTTTGATGTCTTTTATGGTGATGTCATAAAAAGAAGATTATGACTTCTCATTATGAGGCAGATGGAGGAAAAGACGCATTTTGATTACCAGAGAGGGGAATATGTTTTTTCCAAACAGTTACCTTAATAGCTAGCCGGGGCCGGACTGGACAGGAATGACAGGTCCGGGCAAATGGCTTTTTTACGGGCTTTACTTTATAGAGGCTTCCTTTTGTATGTTTTAAAATGAGATCCATCAAATGTGAAGCTGATTTTCCAGTTTGGCTAGGAAGGAAGGTTCCATAGATTAACAAAGCTCACTTTCTATGTCTCTTAATTTAGTAGCTAGAAACTGACTTACTTATAAAATCTATCATAATGAGATATGTTTACATTTATAAAGTATTGTAAAGTATTATAACTGACTTACTTATAAAATCTATCATAATGAGATATGTTTACATTTATAAAGTATTGTAAAGTATAAGGAATCATTATTTTTCTTTTTAAAACCTTTTTTGTATTATAAGAGCAATGCATTTGCCTTATAATAAATTGGAAAAATACAGTCTTCCCTATGTCAAAAAGAAAAAAGGGAGCCTGGGTCGCTCAGTCAGTTAAGCATCTGGCTTTCTGACTTTGGCTCAGGTCATGATCTCTCATTTCCTGAGTTCAAGCCTGCATCAAGCTCTGTGCTGACAGCTCAGAGCTGGAGCCTGCTTCCGATTCTGTGTCTGCCTCTCTCTCTGCTCCTCCCCTGCTTGCTCTCTCTCTCTCTCTCAAAAAATAAACATTACAAAAAATTTTTTTAAAGAAAAACCCAGGTTTGACTACTCATACGGTCAGCATTTCCCTAGGTCTTCAATGTATTGTTTTAAACACCATTTTTTAAATTTATGATTTATTTATTTGTACTATATGTATTTTATTGTATGTATTATTTATATTATATTTATTTATTACATGTTTGTTTATTTTTGAGAGAGAGAGAGCACGAGCAGGGGAGGGACAGAGCAAGGGAGAGAGAGAATCCCAAGCAGGCTCCATCTCAAGGAAGTGTGAAATCATGACCTGAGCCGATCTTAGTTGGATCCTTAACTGACTCAGCCACCCAGACCACCCCCCCATTTTATTTATTTTTATTTTTTCTAGCTTTATGGGGGTATAGCTGACCAATAAAAATTGTATATGTTCAAGGTATACAATGTGATGTCTTGGTATATGTACATGTGGTGGAATGATTACCACAATCTCCTATTAACATGTGCATCACCTCACATGCTTACATGTATGTTGGGAGGATTTAAGATCTATCCTCCCAGCAAATTGCAAAGATACATTACAGCCCTGTTAACTGTCATCACCGGGCCGTGCAGATCGCCAGAAATTAATACCCATCCTGCATAACTGACACTTTGCACCTGTAACAAACATCTCCCCACTTCCCTAGGCTCCCAGCGCCTGGCCGACACCATATTAAATGGCTTCATAATATTTAACCACCGAATGTAACGTAATTTATTTAACCCCTTCTCTAACATTGGACATTTAAGTATTTTTCAAGTTTTCATCTGTGTAAATCACACTATGATAAACTTCCGTATAGAAACTCTTGGTCAGTATTGCCAATTACTCGAGTCATCTCTGTAAGTGAAATTACTGAGTCCGAGGGTCAGAACATATTGCCAACTGGCTTTCCAGAAAGTTTGTACCAATTTATATTTCCTACAGGAAACATAAAGTATATCTTGAACATGTTTGTGAACATTGCCTAGGTGGAAATAAAGGATAACAGGTACCGTATTAATTTTAGTTCATTTCTTGTAGTACTGTCAGGAGCTGAGGGTGCAGAGGTGGCCAGGTCAGCTCATGGGGGCCGCCAGCATCTCTGACGCCAGCAACAAACACTTGGCACTGTTAGGTGACTATAACCCCCACAACACGTTTGAATAATCCCACTTACATCCTGAGCCTCGCATAAAGATGCAGAGCCTTGCTTCTGGAACCTGGCTTGCTTCCTTCTCCCCCAGCAGTGACCTACCAGCTCTAAAAGGGGATTAGACCACCTGTGATTTCAATTTGGTGTAAGAAATAATCATGCCACATGCAAATCTGTGAAGCCCGAAGTAGATATTTTTCTTTTTTTTTTAAAACGTGACTTCATATAGAGTCAATTACCCTGAGCAGATTATATTTTTAGCTCAGACTAATTATCCGTGAATTGGACACATTGGAGGAAGTTCTGACCGGACCCACAGTTAGGAGCATTGCACCTGCTGAAGGAAGCCCATCACTGCCGAATCAGGGACTGTTGATGAGTCCAAGGCTTAAATGAAAACTAAGACGTGTAACATATTTGCAGAACAAAATGGGGTGGAGAGGGGACAAAAAGCAGAAGCAATGACTTCATTGCTTTGGGAGCATATTTTTTCTGAGTCTTTGCCCTGAACTCCCTTTCTCTTCCTTTGTTTCAGGTCCTTGACTCACTGTTTTGCATACCTAATTAATTGGAGCGTGCACTTCCTTACCTTGCCAAGGGTGCATAATTTATCACGCTGGGCTCCAGAAGCCAAAGTAGGGAAGTTTTTTGAAATGTATGCGAATTGACTCCGCACCAGCTAGGCGATTCAGTGATGGAATCAGGAATTCATATGAGACGTGTCCAAAGCATACCTTACTGGGCAGTCTTTAAATCACCTCTTGGGTGGTTATTTTACTGATGGGCAGTTGGAATAGGCAGTTGGTGTATTGGAAATTTCTGAGATCAAGTTCACACCTTGCCACTGTGACGGGGGCCACTGTTTCGCCTTGGGAAAGGTGAAGGTCACTGAACTAGATGACCCCTAAGGGAGCCCTGTGGCAGTGTCTGTTAATTCTCCTCACTGAGACCCTGTTTCTGCAAAGCTCAATTGCTACTTGCTCAATAGGACATTTGGGGACAACAACAAAAAAAGAATAAAGAAAGTTCCGACTTCATGGACTTATCTAGAAGTTTTTAACCATAGGTATTTAGGAGAAGGCTGTTTTGACTTTATCATGGCTTACGTGTTGTTTGTGTTAGGGCTTGGAGGGTGTTTCAAATTACAGGTGTAGGTAAGGATTGGGAGCCGGGGACCATAATATTTTCAGAGCTCGTGGCTTCTGAGGACTTAGCTGGACAGGGCGTCAGCCAGAGGATCCTGTGCAGGATGACAGAGCTGGGAAGGACCTCCCTGTCCCGTGTCACAGTGTATGCTACATATGGCTACAGGATGGAAAACTGTCTGAAATGCCTTTTATCCAGAGCGGCAACACTCCCGAATGAATGAGAGCCTTCTGGCTTCCTGTGGCTTTTCCAAATCGAGAGGGGGATTTGTCAGCAGAAAAAGTCAGTGTGCAAATCCGCCTCTGAGCAGGGGGGAGCTCCCTGGCTACCCACCCAGAGGGATTTTACAGCCCCAGGTGGGTTCTCCCCGGTGAGGGAAATGCAATGAGATGAGGCCTCTTTTCCTGTTTTAATTACTTTTCAATTCAGAGTACAATTTCAAAGGTGTCTTGCTAATTTCCCACAGTGGGGTGTGGGGGTAGGTGTAAAGGGATGTTCTCTTGGGTTGTCTTGGGGTTTCTACAGCTTGCTCGAGCTGGATGACTGCCCTGCATCTGTGCCACTGAGAACACCTGGCCCCTACGTGGATACCAGGATGTTAATGCTTGGACCAGCCTGTCATCTTCTCTTACGGTCGCCAGGCAGATGTCTTACGTCAAGGTTCCTTCCAACTTTACATCATCGGGAATTAAGGCTGACCTGGGGAATTCCTTACAGAGCCGAAGTGACTCCCCCACAGGGGTCCCAGTTGCCTGTATCCAGGAGGTCAGCTTCTGAGGACAGAGCTGACGTTAGAAATCGGCCTCTGTGTCCCCAGAGACTCAGGAGATGAGACGGCACCCTCCGGTCAGGCTTAAGGGACCTGCACTCAGGCACCGAGACCACGAGATGGGCCGTGGTGGGCCCAGTGTGCCCACCACCCCGGGTCCGCAGACACGTGCTTTTGGCCCGTGGAAGGTTAAGAAAAAATCTTGACTGAACCGACAACCTCTTAAAAAGTAGTAATTTCCCAGGAAGGTCTGATTTTCAGCTTTTTCAGGAAAGAATTCCCGGCGACCCTGACCTTGCATGTCCCCATGGCATCAATTTCCAGAGCTAAGTCAGGGCGACTCCTGGGTCCCTCACTGCAGCCCTTCTCACCCTGTAGCGCACCCCCTCCTCCTGCACCCCTGCCTTGCACACCATACCACCTGCCATCTGTGGGGCTCTGAGCCTGTGGCCCCAGCTCTAAGCCAGTGCTGGGAACACCCCTCTCGGCTGATCTCAAGTCGTCTTCCCCAGGCCTCAGTTTCCCGTATGTAAAATGGAGAATCAGATTAGAGGGTGTTCTGTGACTCTGGGACAATTAGGGATCTTAAAACAATTATTTGGATATATACTAAAAGGCAATTTCGTTTCTTTGACCTTGGAGCATTCTAACATTCACAGAGCACTGCAATGCCATATGTAGTTTGACATAGTGAAACCGAGCCTTCCAGAGCCGGGAACATTCTGGAAAGAAGAGAGCATAGTTTTGCTGCAGGGACGGGGCTGCGGGCAGGCAGATCCCCTCACTCTGGGCTTGCCTGGTGCTGACCGCATAGACGTGGCATAGCTCGATAGAGCCCCATCTGTCTTACACTCCCTCCCCCGTCCCCGGATTCGCCTGAATGCAGGTGTCCTCTCTCCCATCCCAGTCAGTTTCCGGGGTGAGGAGAATGCTCGACCAGAAGCCAGCCTGTCTGGATTCTTGTCTTGGACCCATCATGGGCTCATTGCTTGGAGCCGTTCACATTCACTCTCTGTATCCACCTCCTACTCAGCCTTTTCGGTCTATTGAAGTCTTCAACTGATTAGATGAGGCCCACCCTTGTTAGGGAGGGCTATCTACTTTACTGAGTCTTCTGATGTAAAGGTTAATCTCATCTAAAAACACCCTTACAGAAACAGAACAATGTTTGAGCAAATATCTGGGCACCCTGCATGTAGCTTAGGTCGATGCATGAAATTAATCTTTACCGTAAACCAAACTGGAAGAAATGTTTTCAAGATCTAACACCCTGTGGTCCTAAGGTTCGTCCTGTGTTTGAATAGGAGGCATCATGGGAAAGCCCGCAGAGGTTGCGGGGGGCGGGGGTGGGGCTGGCGGCTGCTGGGCAGCATGGTGGGGGCAGGGCGTAGCCTCTGCGGAACTCAGGTGCAGCCCAGGGAAAACTTGCATCTGGTAAGATGCATGAAACACGTACCAAAGAGTCTACCATAGGAGGGAAATACCTGCCTTTTGTCACCTTTTCCTCCACTTTTAAAGGTCTTTCGTGTTCAACATCAGGGCCTTTGTAGAGCAACAGAAAGAAGGAATTTAAAAAGAAGTCCAGAAAAATAGGAAATTGGGAAAAAACTTGTCCCCTGTCAGACTGATTTTTTTTTTTTTTTGAAAACACAGCTCTTAGGACACAGTCAAAAATTCACTGTCCCTGTGGAGTCATGTATCAGGTCCAAATTCTTTGGCACTTTCCCCTTTGGCTCCAAAGAACACAGCTACCTTCTGTCGCTCATGGACCAGGAAAACTGAGCCTCAGCCCGTGAGCTTTCCCTGCCCCTGTTGCACCGCCCACCCCACCTCTGCTTGTTCAGACGTGAGCACACCCTCCGGACATCCTCCCTGGTGGGGTGCCCGTTCCTGTCCCCTCCCTGCCCTGGCTCCCCCGCTGTTGGCTGTCACACCTGCCTCCTGTCCTCATGGGTGTCTTCCACCCCTGTGCCACCCAGTTAACCACAGAGTCAGCCCCTCTTTGAGCCCCTTGCTGCGGGAGCCTGAGACCATGGGAGCCCAGTGAGTATTTGTTGTGTGGACACAAGACGCAGCCAGTGAAAGGCCGAGCTGGAGACACATGTCACCCAGGCTGGCATGCGCCAGCTCCGTGCGGCATAGCTTCGGTCTTGGCTTTCGTCCATGTTACACCGGCTGGCAGCTCCTTCACTTCGCTCTCCCTGCCTGGTGGTGGTGGTCCCTCCTCCAAGGCATGCGTCATGCAGGACAGGCCAGCGTCCTTCTGAAAAGGGTCTGATTTTCAAGCTCGTCTTTTTTTTTTTTTTGGTGCCTCAGAGAGTGATTGGCTGAGTTCTCCGAGGACGCTTACTATTTTCCTTCCTCTAGGGGCGCTGCTGTAGGGGAAGCGAGCTGGGCCCTTTGTCTTCCTTTATCTGTAACATCTGTAGCCAAACACCATTAGCCTGACCAGTTAAGGATGAAGGGCAGACCGAGGGAGGAGAAAAGCCTGGCTACACCCATCATGTCCAAACACCCCGCAGTTTATCTTCTTTAACTACCGCTTAGACTGTGACCGGTATTGCTCAGAAGTCACTCAGATACCTATTTTAATGCACAGACAAGCCCAACACCTAGTGATGGATTAGACAGAATTCTTTGGAGAAGCAGAACTAATAGGAGAGCTGATGGTTTAGTTCCAGTCTGGAGACTGGCAGGCTAGAAACTTGAGCCAAGTTTAAGTTCAGCTCAAGTCCAAGGGTGGGGTGGGGTGGGGGTGGGCAAGATATCCCAGTTTGAAAGCCATCAGGCAAGAGTTTCCTCCTACTCAGCCTTTTTGTTCTATTGGAACCTTCAACTGATTAGATGAGGCCCACCTCTGTTAGGGAGGGCTATCTACTTTATTCAGTCTTCTGATGTAAAGGTTAATCTCATCTAACAACACCCTCACAGAACAATGTTTGACCAAATATCTGGGCACCCTGTATGTAGCCCAGTCAGGTTGATGCATAAAATTAATCTTTACAGTAAACCAACCAATACATAGATATTTATATAGTGAATAATTTTAAAGTGGCTTACTCTACCTGAGCATAATTTGTTCTGCCTTATATTATCTAAGCCTTCTGCAATTTTATCTTTGCCATGAATGAGAGAGAAAGAGAGGGAAGGATGGGTGGCATGGGGGAGAGGGGCACCAAGTCCTTTGTGAGATGTTCATCCCCTGTGTGTGTGTGTGTGCATGCGTGAGAGAGAGAGAGAGAGAGAGAGGGAGAGAGAGAGAGAGAGAATGAGTCAGCTTTTCCTGAGACCAGTACTGGAAGATGGCAGATATGCTATGTTAATTTAATGAGCACTGGGATCTCTGTTTGCCTTGAGGAACCGGACTTGACAAGGGATGGGCACTTCCAGTAGATCCAGTAGATGATTTGGAGTCAGCAGGATAGAGTTCATGTCAGACCCTGGGCTACTTCTAATGCTGGTTTCAGAGACTATATCACTGGGATGATGGGTTAATTACATAATGAGAGCTCTAATTTCTCGAACATTCCTTCTCTGATGACAATAACCAGTTGAGTGCCTTCCATGTACTGTTTACCATGGTAGCTATTCTGCATGTTTTCTTATTCAGTCCAACCAGCAAACCTACTACTGTCTGCATTTTGGTCCTTATCTTGCAGATGACCAAGCAGGCTCAGAGTCCTTAGGCTGCTTGTCCCAGGTCACGGAACTGGGGAGCTCAGAGCCCAGGGTGACTCGCTGATCATGACAAGTCCCACGTTTTCCCACCTCCCTAGTCTCGCCTTCACAAGAACAGGCTGTTTAAAAAAATTTTTTTTAAATGTTTATTTATTTTTGAGAGGTAGAGAGACAGAGCATGAGTGGGGGAGGGTCAGAGAGAGGGAGACACAGAATCTGAAGCAGGCTCCAGGCTCCGAGCTGTCAGCACAGAGCCTGACGTGGGGCTCGAACCCACGAACTGTCAGATCATGACCTGAGCTGAAGTCAGACATTCAACCAACTGAGCCACCCAGGTGCCCCAGGAGAACAGGCTGGTTTTCCACAGACCGCTCGGCCATCCCAGAGGCCCCTGGGTGGATCCCCCCAGCCCCCATGCCTCCATGTCAATCTGGAGAAACCATAGCCCTGCCGTGTTGGGTGAAAACGGCTCGAGGATTCTGTGCGTCCCGTCGGCGCATCTGTTCTTCCCGCGTGGTGGCAGTGTTGTGAGACAGAATAACGCACGCGGGAGAGGGAAGCCCGGCTTAGCCCACGACTGTTTTCAGTTTCAGATCGTTTTTTGCAAATGGTGCTGAGGGAGGTGCGAGTTTTAGGTGGAACAGCCAAGGACATTTTGTTCCTTCCAGACAACCCGGGGGCCGGGGAGAACAAAAACCCAGCTTTGACTTAAAAAAAAGTTAAAAGGCTGCTGCTGTGGGCTCCATCATCAGCTCTGGGCACCCCCACGGTGCCCTCACAGGGCTCCCGCTGGGCAGGCAGGGAGGAAGGGAGGCAGGCCCGGTCCTTTGTGGGGATGATGCGGGAGCTCGGATGCAGGAAGCGGAAACCCACCCACTCCGGGGCTCTGGGACAGTGGGGAGCCTGGGAGTCTAGGAAGCACAGGTCAGAGGGCCCGTGGGGAGGAGGGGGCACTGGGGAAGTTGCTGGTCCCTGCCCCTCAGGTGGCCTCTGTCACCTCCCCTCTGCTCTAGCCCACATGCCTGCTCCAGGCTCCCATATCTGCTGTCCTGACACTTGGTGGCCATGCCCACCACAGGGAGAGCTGTGTCAATGGAAATATTCCGGAAGAGGAGAAACTCCCCCAAAGTCAGGGGAATGTTGTCCATTACCTCTCTGCATTTTTAAAAAATGCTTTTTATTTATTTTTGAGAGAGAGAGAGAGAGAGACAGACAGTGCAATCAGGGGAGGGTCAGAGAGAAAGGGAGACACAGAATCTGAAGCAGGCTCCAGGCTCTGAGCTGTCACCACAGAGCCCTACATGGGGCTTGAACCCATGAACCGTGAGATCATGACCTGAGCCAAAGCCGGACGCTTAACCAACTGAGCCACCCAGGCACCCCTCTGCATTTAGTCAGGTCCTGTGTCCCTCACAGGGAACCAGCTGGAAGTCCCGCCTCCACTACTTCCTGGCTGACTGGGGCAGGCGCCTGTCACCCTCCAAGCCTGTCCCCGCAGCTGCAGAGTGGAGACACAGACTTGTGACACCAATTTCAACAACGTGGACTTGAACTGCATGGTCTTAGATGCTGGTCTTGTCCACCAAACACAGTATTGGAAATGTGTCTTCTCTCCCTTGTGACTTTCTTCATAGCACTGCCTTTTCTCGAACTTCTTTTAGGGTAAGAGTACAGTGTGGAACACATAAGAAATTTGTGCTGATTGGCTGTTTATGTTAGCAGTGAGGCTCTGGCCAATAGGAGGCAGGCTGTTAGTAGAGTTCTGAGGAGTCCAGAGTTACGGGCAGTTTCTACTGTGGTGGAGCAGGGGGTGTTCAGGACCCCGACCTGTGTCCTAGGGTCCACTGTAAACTGGAGAGTGTATGTCAGGTGGTCAGGAGGTACCCGGGAAATAGTAGCTGTCAGGGTCTTTACAGCTCTCCCCAAGCTCGGGGAAGTGAGTAGTTGGGTCCCGGCTGCGCTGTTGATGCAAACACTGGTCCCCCGGGCCCTGGCCTGATTCGGTGGTGTCTCCACTCAGGAAAGCTGGTAGAGAGAGGAGGGAGCGTGAGAGGGCATCACCAAAGAGGGGTGCCAGGAGGGAACCTGGGGCAGAAGCTGGCAATGCCAGAAGCAGAGCGGGGCTCAACGAGAGGCCCCGAGAGCATGGAGGTGACCTCGCAGCTGTGGTATCTGTGAGTCAAGGTCGGCAGCTCTCACCTGGCCCAGATCACGAACCATGCGGGTGATGTTGGAAGGCCTCTCGGGGCACGGACCCCGTGACCGCTGTGTCACTGTTGTCGGCACAGGGCACGAGTTGTCACTGTGGCTCCAGAACGTGTTTTGGTGAATGAATTAGCAGACAAGTGGCAGAGGGGGTGAAGGCTGGGTCCCAGATCATTGTGAGAGCACAGGACATGGTGACACAGCGTCACTGGGGGCCCTAGGCGCCGAGCACAGCAGGGGGCTTGGGGTCAGAACCAGGTAAATCGGTCTGAAAGTACCTCCATCACCACAACCACACCCTCACTTTGTTAATAGCTATTATTTGTGAGCACTCTTTAAAGCCAGAGTCTATGTTAAATTGTTTTATTTAATTATTGCACTCCCCCTGTCATCATCATTGTCTCAAGGTGAGGACCCTGAGGCTGGGAGGTGAAAAACCTTTCTGAGCGGTCCACGTCTAGGGAGTTGTGACTCACACCCACATGTGCCTGACCCCCCACTGCACCCTGTTAGCTGTGGCCCTGCACCACCCACCAGATGCAACCTCCTTGGGTGGACAAAACAGTCGGCCCTCGATGTGGTGGCCAAAGTCTCAAACAGCTGGCTCCCAGGACACATCTGGCCAGAGCGGTACCCGTGCCACTCCGGCTGGTGAGGGCAGTCATCTAACACACTGAGTGGGGCAGTTCTGGCTCGGGTCCATGAGGACAAGGCCCCTGACCATAACCACACGGGATAGGGAAGAGAGAGAGCCCGTGGGCCCGCAGAGAAGCTCTGTGGAAGGATGCGGCTGCCTGGTGAGCAGCTCTCTCCAGAGTGGGATTCTCGGGTAGCACCGATGGACGCAGAGGTCATGGGACAGAAGAGGCATGAGGATCCAGGATGCCTGTGGACCTTTGGCTGTGCAGTGTTAGTGGCCTGGTTGGGGTCTACTGGATGGTCCTGGTAACATGGTAGGAGGTACACGAATATGGCATGTGAGATCTCTCTCTGTCACTCTATCTCTGTGTCTAGGCTGAGCTGCTCAACGAAGGGTGAGGAACCCATGAATGACCCGGGAGGACTTACTTCTGAATAAACCATCCTGGACGCACCTCCCTTGGAGAAGCCCCTCGGAGCCCCCAGAGGTAGCTTGTAGGAAGTGGACGGTGGAGATTTAACAGCTCTGCAGGTAGGGATGGCATGCTATTCAGAATCCTACATGAAAGTTAACATGACCCCATTGCTACTCACAGGCCAGTGAGCCCTGGGGTTGTTGGGTTCACAAGCAAAATGGATTTTGAGTGTATTGGCTGGGTACTCTGTGTCTAGCCCTTGGAGATGACCATGGGTATGGCTGTGCAAACATCACTGAGAGACAGAGATAATTCAGGGGGAAGAAGTTGGCCAACCCTGTAGGATAGTCCTCTTCCATCTGAAGGATTAAAGTTGGCTGTGAATTCTTTGGCAGCCCCCACCAACATATGGGTTTTCTATCTCAACCGTTTGAGTCTGAGTGGGCTTTGTGACCAACAGACCAGGACGGAAGTGAAGCTATTACGTACCTTAAGAAATTGGAAGCTTATACTTCAAGGCCCTTGGAATTCTCTAAGAGCTCTGAGTCGCTATGTAAGAAGTCTGACTTCTACTCTGATATCATCGTGCTGGAAAGGTCATGTGATGACTCTTCAGCCCAGCTGTGCCCAGCCCTCCAGCCATCCCCACCAAGGTGCCAGACATGAGACTGAAGCCATCTGGTCCTCCAGACCAGCTCATCCGCCGGCTGATTCCGCTGAGTGGTTTCAGTTGATGCCATATGGAGCAGAAGACTTACCCAGCTGAGCCTTGCCCAAGTTTTTGACCCATAAAATCATAAGATATAATCAGTTGTTGCCCTTTTGTTTTTTTCAAAGCCACTGAGTTTCAGAGTAATTTGTTAGGCAGTAATGGATAAGCAGAACAGTCAGGTCTCTTTTTGTCCGAACTGGAGAGGGCTTCAAGTGTTAGTCATGAGAACGATGTTTGTGGAGAGGAGCAGGAAGTGTAGCTGACACATGAGAGCATTTAGGGATGGCGTTGCTCTGAAGTCGCAACTCTGTGGACTAAGGCCTTAACTCTCCTCAATTCAGATCTAATAAAACATGTCTAGGTAAATGTGAGCCCTTTGGGCTTAAAGAAGACAGCATTAACCATGATGGTTCAGGTCTTCTGGAGGAGAATGTGCTGTCCTCCTGTAGCTAAGAGCCTGCCTAGTCTCCTAGTGCTGAAGGAGAAGACCTGTTTGCTTGGTGGCCAGGGGCATTCCCAGAGTGTCTGTGGTGTGACGGGGCTGGCTCCTGGGGCAGAGGATCCGGCTTGTGCTCCTTGGTCCCTCGTCTTCTATGAACCTTTAGGGTAGGCTTGACGTCTTCGACTCCTTTATCCAAAATCAAAGTCAAACATGGAAAGAGAAGAGCTGTTGCTTTGCCGATATAGAAAGTCATGCTACGTAGACTGAGTTATTATAAGCATCACTCCTTCTGTAAGCATGTCTTGGCCATGTACACTGTGTCTGGCCCTTGGAGATGGGGACCAGCTCTACAGAGATGACAAAGACATCAGCTCCTCTGTTTGAGGGCCAAGCAATTGTAGAATTGCAACATTGGCAGTGTGTGCCAGCCGGGGGACCATGAACTTCTTGGGAATGGGCTGGGCACATCAGACAAAAGAGCAACTGGAGCTCTTTCCAAGAAGAGCTTCAGAAAGTGGACATGTCATAATTCAGGCTCTGCTGCTCCAGAGGTGACAGCAGGGGTGACAGGGAGGGATCTGTGTTAATAGTGGGCACACGAAGGTCCTGCGTCCTTGGGAATGTGTGTGGATAGGAGGAACGAAGGTGATAGATCCTGAGAGATCCCTCCCCAACCCCTCCAGACATCTCAGAAGTGGTGGTGGCTTCTAATTCATTTCTTAGGGACCAGAAAGTGACAGTCAGGATGGTGAGGAAGACCTTTATTGAGCACTTACTGCATGCCTAAGGATTCTTTTAAATTCCTAACATTTATGAGAAAGGAAATATCATTCCCAGTTGATAGACTAGGAAATGGAGGGTTAGAGAAGCTCAGTGTTTTGATCAAGGCCATTGGTTAGTGGTTGAACTAGTTCATTTCATCCAGGTCTGGTTCAAAATTTCACATTTCCTCTTTGCAGCAGAATCAAACTTAATCAGGGTTAAGGCCTATGAGATTAATCTGGTGCTTTGTCATTTCACAGTTGCAGAGTCAGATTATCCAGGATTTGGAGGGGATTCTGAGGCGACCTGGTTGGTCCCCCTGTAGCTTAAAACTTTGTCGCATGTTTCCTGCCTGCGAGCAGTCTAGTAAAGCGGCTGTGGATGTGACCTTCACTCGTGTGTGGTTTCCTGTCCAGCAGGGCTGGG
This sequence comes from Suricata suricatta, assembly GCF_006229205.1. Classification (NCBI taxonomy): domain Eukaryota; kingdom Metazoa; phylum Chordata; class Mammalia; order Carnivora; family Herpestidae; genus Suricata; species Suricata suricatta. The sequence goes on from NC_043703.1 coordinate 154,458,025, forward strand.
TCATCTTAACAAACTGCAGTAGATTTTCCTCTTTTTCCTCCCTATATAATGCACGTTTTCTCATGTTCCCACTCTACTTCCTGTAGGACTGAAATGTATTAGGATACAAAATTATATATTCTTCCAGATCCTCCCTGATTTTCTTATGTGGCCAAGACGACCAGAAGGAAATACCTCCAAATGTGAAAAGTCATCGTCTCTGGGTTATGGAATAACTACTGATTTTTGTGTCTGCACTTTTCATTTTTTTTCCTCTATTGTCTCAAATTTTTACAAGGAAAATCATTGAAAAAGTTTCAGTCCTGCAATCAGATCTACAGTCTTATGTTCTGTCCTCACCCCAGAGGTCCAGGGACTGGGGACTTTCCCCGGAAGAGAGGGGAGTGATATTGACAGAGATCAAAGCCCTTCTCATGCGTAATTCACACGCATATGACTTGAAATGTCTTTGTGAGTGCCTGAACAGAAGTGTTATTTTCCTCACCCTCTCTCTCAGAGAAGCTGGAAAAGATTAAAGAGGCAAAGTCAACAAGTTTCTTTGAACTTCCTAAAAGAAAGAGCCGATGTAGGACCGAAGTGTTATTTATTTCTCGCCGTTAAAGAAGGTGCCCTTAGAGAGAATGTGTTATGTTAGCCTCATTAATATTCCTATTATTGCTCATAATAGTAATGCTGTGGTGCCCTTGCTAGTTTTGTTCCCATCCCAGCCACCATAGGGCCACTGCTCGTCTGACCTTGTTCGTCCCCTGTTAGAAACTTTTTCAGGGCTCCCTGTTGCCTGCAAGATAAAATTTGATTCTGTCAAATGATTTACTCTACTCTGAACATTAGGCCTCTGAAAGTCCTTTGCACATGCTTGGCCCAATGTCCAAAATGCCTTTTCTCTTTCTGTATACCTTGAAAACTCCCGTGCCGTTTTCAAAGTCATGATCCAGAGACTTCTTCTGGGACCTTCCTGCCTCTCTCTCTCCTCCCAAATGCACCACAAACTTGAGCACCATATCAGTACCTCATCTATGTTCCCAGTAGGACATGAAACACCTTTGAGGGAAGGGGTGGGTGTCCTATTTGTATCCCTGTATCCCAGGGCCTAGCAAGTGACTGACACAGAAAGAAGTTTGTTGAAATGAGTGCTTGGACCACATGCTGGAAAAACATCAGGGCCTAGCGGTGTAAGCCTCATGAAGTAACAGATAGAAGAGAGAGACACCTTGACTGAAAAATCCAGAAATTTCTCTATGTAATTTGTAATTTGATTGTAGAGCATAAATAAAGTTGTTAAGTTCATTCTCGATTGTTTAAATGATGATACAGCAGCCCTACCAGCCCCAGTTAAAAACTCTGAGCAGTTGTGAAATGTTGCTGCTTCTTCGTGAAACAGGGACCAAGAAGGGATGGAATCATGGGTACGGCATCCAAATGTACAACTGTGTGCATGAGCACCAGCCCTGTAAGTCAGTGCTGACGGGCAGCCACAAGGGTTCTGTCCGCCTGCTTCATGGTGAGGGCCATTGTGAAGGAATCCATTGGGGATGACTCAGCCGAGAACTTGGCCAACAATGGAGAAGGTGTCTGGGAATCCGATGCCACAGTGCAAGGTGGTCACCTCAGATATGGGGGTGCCCATCAAGTCTGATGCCGAGAGAGATTTTCCCAAAAAAATTTCCTATATTTCCTACCTTTCAGCCTCCTCCACATTAGCATGGCTAAAATGGCATATCATCGGGAGAGAGAAGGCACATTGGCCTGTATCATTCTCTCTTATTCTGAGAAAGTCTAGATGCTTTTGCACTCAACAGACTTCTTTTTTTCTAACTTTTAAATATTTCATGACCAGACTTTCATATATTATGCTAAGCTCAAAAGATTAAGCAAACACACCCATCTTTCAAACTTTTGCTATTGGTGTAGAATGGAGGGGAAAGACTGACAGGCTTAGACTCCAAGGACCCCTGAATCTAGGAGATGTAGCATCTTCTGTCCAACACTGGGTATTGTCCATTCTTTAAATCCTTGCCATTATCATAAGTAAAAAGAGATATATTGGATTTTCACTGTGAGCTCTGTTGACCATCTTTATATATTCATTGATTGTGTGTGTGTGTGTGTGTGTGTGTGTGGGTGTGTATGTGTGTGTGTATACACTCCTTGAAATATGTTACTTGGTTTTTTGTTGTGGGTTTAAGGTTTTCCATATTAGTTTGTAAGAGCTTTTTGTTTGTTTGTTTGTTTGTTTTTAAGAAAATTTGCCCTCTATGTGTCATATGAATTGCAGACCTTTCCCTCCACAGATCTTTGTCTTTGACTTTATGGTTCTCCACTCCTATGGATACTTTAAAGTTATTTATTTTACCAAATCTAATTTGTTGATATTTTTCCTTAGGATTTCTTGTTGTCATAGCTTTCTTAAAAAGGTTTTCTTCATTCTGAGATTATAAACGTATTCTTTTCTCTCCTCCTTTTCTCCTTTTCTTTCTTTTCCCTCTTTCCTTCCTTCATTCGTTCCTTCCTTTCCTTCTTCTTTTCTTTCCTTCTTTCTTTCATGTTTATATTATTAATCCAAATGGAATTGATTTTTATATTGGAATGAGATAGGAATCCAGCCTACTTTTACTAAATAGTTGGCCAGTCACCCCAATACAACTGTTTAAATTATTATTTTCATCATCGGTTAAAATGCCTCTTTTGACATTGCACAAATTTTCATAGGAACTTGGATTTATTTTTGAGCTCTTTGAACTATTCTGTCAATTTGTCCATTCCCGAACCAATACCAAGTTGTTTTGACTGCTGTAGCTATATAAAATATTTCCGTATCTGATGTCAGTCTTCCTCATTTTCCACCAGAGATTTTTCTGCTTTTCCCTGAGTTTTTCAAGTTCTAATGAACTATAAACTCATTACGTCTAGTTCTAAAAATATCCTGTTGAAGTTTTGACTAGTACTTGCATATTATTTGAAAAGGATAGATACAGAGATATTAATAGCAGCATAACGTGTAAAGGAGAGAGAAACTAGAAGCCCGAATGCTTATTATCAAGATGATACATTAAAACACTTAAAATGCAGCAGTGAAAAAGAATGTGCTGGTGTTATCTGCATCAATATGGATGACTCACCCAAGCATAATATTAATTTAAAAAGAGCAAATCACAGACCAAAAAATTTTACACAATATATTTATGTATCTACCTTTGTGTATACATATGTGTATATGTAATGTGAAGAAGTAGATGTTGCTTAGCGACACATATTTAAGCAGTAAAATTGAAAAGAAATGAATGGATATGACAAACACAAGTTCGGGATTGTGGTTTCTTGTCGTGGGGCGGGGGGCGGACATGGTTGAGAAGTAGACTCCCATGCTTTCGCCTCTCTGTTGATACAGTTTTATTTCCTATAACTGAGATATAGGAGAGTTTATTATATTCTTCTTTACACAGTTTTATATGTCTTACATGTTGACAATTCTCTTTTAATTAAAAAGGCCTACCAAGTACATAAAATAAGTCATAAATACAATGGGAAGATGTACTCATTTTTATTTTTCTTATTTTTTAATTTTTTAAATTAAGTTTTTGAGAGAGAGAAAGCATGTGCATGGAAGGAAGGGGCAGAGAGAGAGTCTTAAGCAGTCTCCACATTCAGCACAGAGCCTGATGCAGGGCTTGATCCTGAACCCTGAGCTGAAATCAAGAGCCAGACGCTCAACTGACTGAGCCACCCAGCAGTCCCAAGACCTATTCATTTGTAGATGCCGAACATCTATGTCATATTTTCAGTTCTCCGTGACATCCAACTGTCAACACAGTCATTTTCCTTACTGCTTCCTATTGAGAATTTTAAATATTTATAATTATATGTTTGTAAAACCACAAATACAACACCGGGGTTGAAATAGGAAAATATTTACCTGATTGTTAAAAGAGGCACTGCCTCTCTCTAGAAGAAATCCTAAGGAATTAAATGGTTTGACTAAATAACAAGTTTTAAGAATTTTCATGACTACCAAGACATCGTCAACAATTTAAAAGGCAAATGAAATTGCAAGAATATTTACAGTCATATGGTAAAGGATTCATACATTCATATGTAAAAAATATTTATACCGATCAACGCTAAAACTCTAATGAACACAATGAGCAAAAGACCTGAACAGGAAATCTGCTGGCGAATAAATGCAAATAGCCAATAAATAAGGCAAGAGCCTTACTAAAGTGAATTAAAACAACACAACAAGGTGACTGTTTAACCTGTTAAATAAACAATTTGAAGTATCAGGCAAAAAACTATTGCCAAGGGCCATGCGGCACCTACTCTCCTTCACTGATGGTGGGGTTTCTATCTGGTGACACTTTTGGAAAGTAATGAGAAAGTATTTCCAGGACCTTAGAAACAAGACTCTCTTCTAGAGATCCATCTGGAAAATTAGGCAGAAAAATACAAATATTCACTTGTATGGCTATCCATCCTTGTGTGCATGTTTATTTACTCCACAAACTCTTAGATGACACAGACTTAATCAGTGCACTTCATTCTTTTCCCTTGATCATGTTTTCATTAGATCTTTGTGGCTCTAGTGCTCACCTCCAGCTGACAAAGACACCGTGTAGATGTGGAGTATCGTATTTTCCTCTTAGATAGGATGAATCCATGTCCTCCTTCCACTGTGCCTTGAAGGTACGTGCCTTCCTTCTTCTGTTGGCTGTTTTTCTGCTATGGCTTGTAGCAGGGTTTTTCAACCTCAGCACTGTTAATGTCTGGGGCTGGATGATTCTTTGTGATGGGGCCTGTCTTGTGTAAGGGTAGCTAACAGCATCCCTGGCCTCTACCTGCAAAATGCCCGTGGATAACGGTCATGACAAAAACGTCTCTAGATATTTGTCCCTGGGGAAAGGGCAAATGGCCTCTGGTTTAAAGAGTTAGTGTTACTAGGAATGTATGTCGCTTCTTCCTTTGGGTTGGGAACATAAATCCTTCTTCTCAGTGGAGATGTGTTGATCTGACATCTTCAGGAGAGCATGGGGGATGGGTTTACACTGGAGTGGGCAACTTGGATGCTGTGGCCACACCCACTTTTGCTGTGTGTTCTCAAGCCAGTCATATTCTTTCCTGGGTCTTAGTTTCCCCATATGCCGAAATGAAGAATTGGAGCTAGGATTCTTGGCTTTCAAAGTGCTTATCAGAGGCCCTGTGTGGGCTGCAGCAAGATAAAGGGGCAGGCTAGCAAGATAGCCCCTTTCTTTTCCCAAAGGAGCTTTGCCTTATCTGTTTTCCATTGTAGTCTTTCAAGGACCTTATCTGTTTTCCATTGTGGTCTTTCAAGGTCTTTCATGGTGTAATAGAGTGTAGTTGTGATGAACTGGTGCACTGAGGAATCTTCTAAGGTGTCTCTTCTGGGATGGAGCTGCAGGCCCTGAGGACAAGGGCACACCCCGGGGTGAAGGGAGATGGCGTTTTTCTTGGCAGTCCTAGTATAGAGCCGTTACCTAGGGCAGGAAAAATTGGCCTTTGGCTGGGTGGCCCAGGCGAGCCATAGAAGGTGCCCCCTCTCATTGGGGAGCTCACAAATGAGGCTGGTAGAGCAGCAAGGAGCCAACAGCAGGTGCAACCACCATGGAATCCTCTAGCCGAAATGTGGATACATTTGAGCTTTATTCGTGGTATAGAGAGGCCAGGGCAGAGCCTAGGCACACAAAAAAAAGAGCCAACCAAGGCCTAATTCGGGGCCTCTGTAGTGGACATCTGAGGGAAGAGTAGGTCTTATGAGGGCGGGAGGTAGGGCACCAGTGAGATGGGCTGTACAGCCATTCTTCCCGGCCCTTGGTTTCCCTCGAACGGGAGACCTATGGAAACAACTAGAACACTGCACTGGAAGCAGGCCCATGGGGGACAGCAAGTCAACAGACCAACGGGTTCCACTTTAAAAAGTGGATTCATTAAATTTTTGTTAATGTTTATTTCTTTTTGAAAGAGAGAGACAGAATGTGATCAGGGGAGAGGCAGAGAAGAGAGGGAGACATAGAATTCAAAGCAGGCTCCAGGCTGTGAGCTATCAGCACGGAGCCCAACGTGGGGTTCGAATCCATGAACCACAAGATCATAACCTGAGCCCAAGTTGTTTAACCAACTGAGCCACCGAGGTGCCCCAAGTGAATTCATTTTTTAAATTAAGAGTTCTGACCCCCTCATGATGCAGGTCTTCACAAAAGGTGGTGCACATGGGGGTCAGGAGTGCTTTTCCACATGAGGTCATCCATTGGATTCCAGGCATATCTGGATCAGGAAGCGGGGACTGCAGTTCACGCTCCGTGCTTGGCCCCTGGTTCTCTATCATAATGTTTCTCTACTTTCCATTTTTATAGACGGTCACAAACAAGGTCAAGCATTGATCTCTCTTTGCATTTTGATCCGCCTTTTATGTAGGTACTGAGGAAAACCAGCCTTGAAAAATTATTTATCTTTCTCCTTTAACACGACTGGAGATTTTACAGAGATAAGGTGAGAAAGGCCTCCTGGCTTTTAATCCTTTGGGATTTGGAAAGCAGTTTCAATGGTGTCATTTGCCACATTCCCCAAATTCTTTCCCACGTCTTCTTTTTTAATTTTCTCCCCAAGCCTCACTGAAACCATGGTAAGATCTGTAGTTCCACCGTGAGCATGACTGCAGAGCTCAGTGGTCTGAAAGATGGCGATCTTTCAGAGAAAGAACTCATTCCCGTGATGTAGGAGGCTCTGAAGGTGGTCATTTCAACATGGATCGTGAGGACAACACAGGCTCTTGTCATGACTGATGGGATCTCTTCTCTGGGCAACCCAACGGTTTCCAAAGTGGCTTCTCCACTGTGCATGGAAATCAGGAGCTATTTCTGGGGAGGCCTGAGCATTCTGCTGCAAGAGTTTTGACACACCAGACAGAAAGAGGCAAAGTGCGTGTGTCCTCACTTTCTTTTCTCATTGGAAGATACGGGGATGTGTCCAGAACCCACAGGAGCCAGGGCAGGCGTGGTTTCTGGGGGGAAAAGGTGGTCAGAATAATTCAGCATGCGATTTAGAAAAGCAAATCTGAGTAGGAATGACTGGTACTCACTCCTCCTATGCTTACTAACTGGTCCTATTACATGAGGACAGTCTATCAGAAGTGCCATGTGATAGATATGGGAGTTCAAATGATGAACAGGATGCTATTTCCACCCCCCAAAGGAGACTACGTTCAAGCCCACACAGTGAGCTTTGGACTGTTAGAAAATATTATTCTGACCCTTGTTAAAGACAGTGAAGAAGATTTTGTTGGCAGGACCGCCGCCATGGGGTTTTGTAATAGGGGAAGGAGATGGAGCTCCATTCTGAATACAAGGAAAAGTAAGGGATTTTATAGCCAAGGAACAGAGTTGAGGGGGGTCAGCGGATGGACAATTATCAGGAGGGCAGGGGGACTCTTGCAAAACTGACCATATAGGATTCTTGCTGAAGCCAGGCCACAGTGATGGGATGTCACTTGGGAGGGAGGATAAAGGGAAATGAGGAATTTGGTCAAATATCAAGGGGGACTGGATATTGAGGGTAGGAGAATCTCACCACACTGACATAGCAGGATTCTTGCTCTTTCGGACAAGTTCCCCAGGACGGGGCCTGGTGGATCAAGGTCCTAAAGGAGCCTGGCTAAAGTTTGGCCGAGGAAAGTTCTGGTCAGGGCGCAACACTTCTGCCTCTCACTCCAGTGTGGGTGAAGGCTCCCAGTAGAGATGCGGGCCTAGAACCTTCCAAGGAAACATGTACAGAGCACGTGTCACCCTCTGTATCTCCAGAATTTATGTTTTCCTTCGCACCTTGGGTGTCTTCTTAATTATGGCTGCCATTTGATTCAGCATCTGGAATGTGCCAGAAGTGGTAGATACTTTACCCACATTAACTCACTAGTGCTCCCAGCACTAGTCCAGGCTTAGACTAGACAAGGAGACTTTTTAAACCTGAGGAAAAAATATAAGAAAACGAAGGTCCAGAGACTTGAAAGGACACATGCCCTGTAAAGAACAGAGCTACACTTCAACCCCTGTTCTCTTCCTTCCAAAGCCTGTCAACTTGAAGTCATTTCTGCCTTGTTCTAAATTTGCATGCACAGTTAACTTATGCATATCCTTGATCCTAGGAGTATTCTGGAAATTACCAATGTGCTTGTCAAAGTCAGAACTTGGAGGCTGAGTCCATCCCTCTTTCTCTGAACTCCCTTTGCTTAAACAATAGAAATTTATTTCCTCACAGTTCTGGAGGTCCAAGATCAAGGTGCCGGCAGGGTTGATTGTCACTATGGCCTCACGTGGCCTTTACTCAGTACATACATTCCTGTGTCTCTCCCTCTTCTTATAAGTTCACAGTCCTGTTGGATTAGGGCTCCACCCATGTGATCTTATTTCAAGACCCTCATTTAATGACCTCTTTGAAGACCCTGCCTCTCAATACATGTTCTGAGATGTACAGGGCTTCGCACTTCAACGTCTCAATTTTGGCGGATGCACTTCAGTCCCTAAGATCTAATATATTTTAAAAACTTAGTTGTGAAAGATGCAAAGATAAAAAAGCCATTCTCTTCATCCTCCAAGAGCTTTCAGGTGAGAGAGAGATACGTAAAGAGATGTAGAGATGATGAGCGATTTTGGAGCTAGGAGGTTGCCGGAGTCCAGCTCCAGCTGGTTCAGGTCCCCTGAAGGAGGTGACAGTGTTGCAGAAAAATGAATTGAGAGAGAGCCCCGGGTTTCTTTCTTGGTCACCAGCCGGGCATCATCTCTGCCTTGTCAGGTTTTGTGTCTTTATAGATTTAAATGTTAACATGACATCAAAAAGTGGAATTTCTACTACAAATAATTCTCAGTGATAAGATGCTTTGAAAAGGGTGCAGAAACCGGTTTTACAGAGGCATTTTTGCAGAACTACTCTAATTACAATGAGGTAATTTACACATCATAGGATAACAGGATATTCTCAGTGAAAAGCAGATAACATACACGTTTGTTTGAACGGTAGAAAATCTTACAACTAAGAAGATAGCAGGATATTTTCAGTGAGAAGCAGATAGCAAACACAGTGGTTTATAACAATAACGCTAAGATTCAGGCATAAACAAGGCTAGGAGGCATTCTGTCTGGCTCACAGGAAGAAGAATGTATTTGCACTGGTTAGTAAATAAACCTTTTGTCAACCTTGTTCTTTGATGTTGAAGGTGTAAGTGGCATAGGCGTCCTAGATGAGCCAGCCTTTGCGTATGAGCTTAAGTTGTAACTACTCTTACCCATCCTCACAGTGGGCACCAAATTAGCATAGGTATTCGCACCAACTTATGCCTGGCTCTTGTTTGTTTCTTATTCCTAAATTAGGCTCTTTTTCTCCAGGCCAGAGTGAATATTATTATCTATGTCTTAAGTTTGAGGCTCATTAGAAGAGCCTTTCGACAAAGCATCTTCAGTGCTTTGTTTAAATTCCTCTTTGTAGAGGTGGGAATATGCTTCTTCCCATGAAGTATCTGTGTGGGGAATATCGGTCTGACTTGGAACATTGTGAGACCTAATCAAGAGCAAGAGTCTTAATTTCACATGAGCAGTAGTAGCAGAAGGAGATGCCAGTTTCTGCCTCTCATGGCAGGAGCCATGCACATCTGCCATTTCCTTACTGTGACCATGTCATCCAGCAAGGCCGGTGGGGCTCCCAGCAGGAGGTGGGTCAATTTACCATGGGCTATGGCAGTTCAGGAAGGAATCTGGGAGGAGGCAACATACAGGGAGCCTTGGAAGACGCATGAACATTTTCAGAAGCCCAAAGAGAAGATCCTGCCTAAAAATTAAATAGGTGTATGAAACAAGCGCTCAATCTAATGTGGTTCCATAGGCATTTCCTGGGCATCTACTCTGTGCCAGGCACTGAGCCGAGGGATACAATACAAAGTCAGGCATTTGTCCTTTGGTTGCCCACAGGCCAGGAGAAGGGTGATTTTAGAGCAGTTTTAGGGTCAGTAACCTAATAAACAGGAATGTTTGTAGCACAGCTCAGCCATCGGAAGTTGGCTACCGGGGAACAGCAAAGATGCGTAGCTTCAGGGACCCAGTTTTGGCAAAAAGGCATTGTTTGTGCTGATAATCTTGGCTCCATTTCGGGCCTTCCAGAAGCTCCCCACCCCTGCCTGGTCCTACTGTCCTTTCCCTGTCTACACTACTTTGATTGAAAACTTAGCTTCTGTCTGCTATTTAGTTTACATATTGTTCAGATTTTGAGTTCCACATGGCAGGACCTTGTCTTTCGTATTTTACTCTTTGTAAAGTTCACCCTGCCTGTGCCATTTGCCCTTCATAAACCACAGATGGCAATCAGAGCTTGGGTTCCAGCCACAGCAGATTTTGACCTGACAGTGTCTAACACCCTGAAAATGTTTAAAACCAGAATGCAAACCCATTGTCCTCGCAACTCTGTATAATTTCCATTAATTGCTCTAATATGCTGGCTCCTCTTTTTGATTGCGTGCCCTTTAGAAAAAAAGTCATTGATACATTAATTGTAGCTTTCATCCGGAGGTTGGAGCATTTCTAAACATTTATTTGAATTTCATGCCAAACTGGGGGATAATTGCATATAAAAGGATCATGCTGGGTTACATTCCGAGATGGGTTTTCAAATATCCTTCCTCCAGTACAAACAGCCCCAACAGTCCCTGCGTCTCACTGCTCTGTGTGGTTTGACTGAGTCCATTTTCTGTGCAGCGATAACACGGGATAATGGATGATAGTCTGAGAGGTCGCCTTCAAGCTCAATGGCAAGGTACACTCTCTGGTTCAAAGCTGTGGCAGGTGACATTGCAAAGCCTGAGTCTTGGGGAAATTCGAAAGGTGCCAACAGCTGGGACAGCAACCATACAACTTTGTCCTTCTACGGTGAGCCCTGGAGGACTCATTGTATCGATGCTGGCGATGGCAGTGGTGGCCAGGGCCATGGATAGCCCCGCTGAATCCCAGCGGATGGTGTGTTCTGTTCTCACTGCCAAGGTCAGAGGGAGCTTCCTGGGGTCTCCACTCTCCACCACAGGGGGCGCGAGTGAACACGGTCTCTCTTGGGCCCTGGGATTTCTTCCTTCTCCCTGCCAGGCCCTCCTGACCCATCTATATTTCTGCAGGTTTACTCATGTGACACTTCTCTCTAAGGTTTCCTTAAGGTTTGCTTGTCTGGAAGCCACAGATGGGGAATTACAAATGAAGAGTTTTAGTGATATACACAAAAAGGAATTTTGCAAACAAATGGTTTCCATAAACAAACATTTGAGATGGCTTCCTGCTGGGTTGTCTCTGCACAAATAACATGGAGGGAGCCAGAAGACTCTGATAGGGCTCTGGGCTGGAGCTGGATTCTCGACTTGGTGGATTCCCCTCGGGGCCACACTCACACTCCAGGAGGAGCAGGTGGGTGGAGCTCAGCACTGGGAGCAGGAATTATGGGTTCTTACTCCCACCACTGTGTCCCATGCGACCTTGGGGCTGGGGGCCCAGGGGATGGGGGGGGGGGACTCTTCCACACGCAGTGCCTTGTGATGCAATCACCTGCATTGACACAGGGCTTCCACCTAACACTGCCATTTATCAAATTCTTACTACGAATCACACGTTAGGCTGGGCAGTTTACCTATATGATTTAATTCAATTTCCACAACTTTGAAAATTAGTTATTATGAAGATCAGAGAAGTAAGCTTGCCAAAAGCCATAAAATTAATCAGAAAACCCCAAACCCAGGATGTAGTTTGGACTCCAGAGCTTTTACTTTTTCTCCACACCAGGCTGCCTCAGCATTTTAGACCTATATGGGTTCAAGTGTGTGTAAGCGTGCATGTGGGGGTGTGCGCACCCGCATGCGTGTGCATAGGCGGGGTTTTATGCCAGCGCAGTGAGTTCTGTGTCTCTGGTTCCGAATCCCCAGGACACAGTTTTATCACTGTATCCTGAGCTCTGTCCCTTCCAGCCTCTCCCAGAAGCGAGTGCTCAGGGTTCTGTATAGATGAAATCATTGTGATTTTTTTTTTACACTGGTATACATTGAATGAATAATTGAACCTGATTTACAGGCCATAAATTATGTAGCTGATGTCTTATGCTTTTGAGACCCCTGTACCGTGTTGCACAACTATGGTTTTTCTTTTCCAGGCAGTCAGGGGAGCGGCCACATGTCTCCCTGTCTGCCACCAAGGTGGTGCCCGGCACTGTCTCCCTCAACACTCCCTGCAGTCTCAGAGAAGAGGATTACGGGGATCTCCCTGATTTGACAGCTGAAACACTGAGGCTCAGAGAGGGTCCCTGGGGCCCCTGACCTGGAGAGCTGCCCTCTTTCACTGCCCCAGCTGGCTGGATGGCTCCCTGACCCGCGGCCAGCCCTGGAAGGCTGCGATGCCCGTGGAGCCCCTGAGAGGGAAGGAAGCAGCCTGCTCTGTGAATGCCAGCATCCGAGCTGGGCTCAGGGGCTCCGCAGGCCCCGCCCTGTGTCCCTGTCATCAGTAAACTCTGATCTTCATGTGACAGCTCGGGGAGTCCACTGAGGTCATTAAACCCAGGGCGCTCTCTGTGTTGTTCTCACCAGCAGAAAACTTCACTTCTGCACAGACGGCGGCCCTGAGGTGTGAGTGACCAGGGACACTGGTGGGGCAGAGCTGTGGGCCGGAGAATATCCCGGGGTGGGGGTGGGGTGGGGGGACATGCAACCCAAGTCCACCCGCTTTCACAGGGATGAACCTGCAGATCTTCTTTCACTTTGATGCTTATAGGTGTGATTATCCTTCCTTCATGGATGATGGAGCAGAGGCCAGGGAGGTTAGGTGACTCACGGAGCGTCACTCAGCAAGCTGGGGTCCTGGGGACTTACTCTTGACTAGGCATCCATCTGATGTGTTAAGTGACCAGCCTTTGGCACGGACCTGTGAGGCCACTCCTTCGTCCTTCCCTGTTATCACTATTCATGTCTAATAGTACATTCTTCTTGTTGTGGACAGACTCTAATTACTGGAAAGTTCTTGACATTGAGATGAAATCTTCCAAGTCTAATAGTACATACTTCCCTATAGCTCAGTCTTCTTGCTGCAGATGGACACCAATTACTGGTCTTTTTATTTTATTTTATTTTATTATTTTTTAATATAATTTATTGTCAAGTTAGCTAACATACAGTGTATATACCATGTGCCCTTGGTTTCGGGGTTAGATTCTGTGATTTATCGCTTACATACAACACCCAGTGCTCATCCGAGCGAGGTTATCGTAGTTAAGAATGGCTTCCCTACGAGTGGGGAATATTCAGGTCTACAGTTTCTTTCCATTTCCATCATGTCACAGGGATACTCTGCCTCAGCACGATGTCGTAGTGAAAGCAGTTCCAATCCTAGTCTGGTGACGGGTTTTGCAAGGGCCAGTGATCAGAAAGATAGGGGGATGCTCCAAAACAGGGCCAAACACCGAGTGTGTGAGACCTGCCTCGGAGGCCCAGGGGAGGGAAGAAGGTTGCTCAGGCACACGGGCCAGCAGCAGGCACTCCATCTGGTGCTGGCAGCGAGGACTTGGGCAATGGGAGCTGTTAGGAGCAAGAGTGAGGAGGTCAGAAGGAATCCTGGGGGATGTGTGTTGTCGCTTAACACAGATGCCGGCCTTCCCAGACACTTTAATGTGGCGCCTGTGTGGAGAGGGAGGGCCAACAGAACCCAGGCTTCGGTGGAGGACCGTGTGAGGATATCAGCCGCCTTTTACAGATGGGGAAAGGTGCAAGTTCCTGGCTGGCTGTGAAGCGAGCAATCAGCAGACCCCAAATTAAATGTTGGCCTCTGACCCCTTAATCCCAGCCGCTTTCTTTTACTCCCTGTCATTCCTGCCGCAAGGGTTCCTCTGGCCTCCCAACCACAATGGCCTAGGTTAGATTAAGTGGCTGTATGTACACTAGGTACCTTGTCATGCCAGCCTTGCGAATAGGAACTTACACCCTCTGTCTTCTATACGGCTCAGCCATCTGCTCAGTGATCTGTGATTTATTTTTTATTCAAAGCAACAGCCAGGATGCCTGGGTGGCTCAGTCGGTTGAGCATGCAACTTCGGCTCACGTCATAATCATGCTGTTGGTGGGTTCAAGCCCCACGTTGGGCTCTGCACCGCCAGCTCAGAGCCTGGAGCCTGCTTAGGGTTCTGTGTCTCCCTCTCTCTCTCTCTCCCCCTCCCCAACTCATGCTCTTTCTCTCTCTATCAAAAGTAAACATTTAAAAAAATTTTAAAGAATATCCAAAGTTTTTGAAAATGTATTTTTATTTATTGTTAATCTTTATTTATTTTTGAGAGAGAAATACAGAGACAGAGTGCACGCAGGGGAAGGGCAGAGAGAGGGAGACACAGAATCTGAAGCAGGCTCCAGGCACTGATCTGTCAGCACAGAGCCCGACATGAGGCTCAAACTCCGGAACACTGAAATCATGACCTGAGCTGAAGTCGGAGGCTTAACCACAGAGCCATCCAGATGCTCCCAAAGTTTTTTTTTTAATCTGTGTATATTTCTAGGGTTCCTCAAACTTCATGCTATTGGCATTCTGTACTGGATAATTCCTTGTTGTGGGGTTGTCCTGTGTCCCATAGGCTGTTTAGCAGTACCCCTGACTTCCACCCCCTGGATAGTAGTAATTGCCATGCCCTCTCTTCCCCATCCCTGCTGTCCAGTTGTGACAATCCAAATGAACCCAGGCATTGCCAAATGTTCTATAGGGGGTCGCACTCCAGTGCAGAGCCCGATGCAGGGTTTGAACTCATGAACCATGAGATCATGACTTGAGCTGAAACCAAGAGTCTGATGCTTAACCAACTGAACCATCCAGGCACCCCTTGACCAAGTTTTTTTTTTTTTTTAAACTTGGTGTTTTGAGTGTTTACAACAAAGCTGCCCTGCTGCTTTCTGAATGCACACAGCCTTGCATATGGGAAGCTAAAGGGAAGGAAGGAGGCATAAAGGTGAGTGGTTTCTCTTTGGTTGCCCAAGGGGCCTGCCGTTCATGAGAGTGGGGGAGTCACCTCCTCTCCATTGGCCTTGCAAATGTTGGCAGATGGCAGCAACAAGGGAAAGTGAGTGCAGAGACTTGAGTCCCTTGCCTTCAAATTCTGTGAGGTCTCCCTTGCTCCCAAGCTGCTTTGCTGTTCCTTCCTTCTTGCCATGGGCTCCTCCAACCTTCTCCAAGGCTTCCCTGTACTCCACTGTCCCTCCAGCCATTCTGTCCCTCATATTGAAGGTCTGCAACATGCTTTCCTAGGCAACAGAAAAACACATGCACATTATCATCTTCCCAGTAAACCTCGACAGCCACCGACCCTTCATCTGGCAGAGGAAGAAATGGAGTGTGTTCAGAGTTAATATTTCCTTTCCATTTTACTGGGAAAACCTGTAAGTCAGCCTTGGACGTACAGAAAAGTTGTAAGTGCCGTGCAGATCACCTCGGTCTTCCAGAACCATTTGAGGGGAGGTTGCCCACCTCGTGCCCTGTCACACCCAGTTGCTTTAGTGTGAGTTTCCTAAGGACAAGGACAGTCTCGCACATGAAAACCATGAAATTAAAACTGATTAACTGTCGGCAACCCTCAATCCCTTTTAGGTTTTGCTGGTTGCTCCACTGATGTCTTTTAAAGCAAATGCATTTTTTGAGGGTGGAGGGGATTGCTTGGTATGTCTAGTGTCCTGTCTCTTTAGTCTCCTCCCATCTGGATTGCTTCCTCACTTTTTCTTGACTTTTGAGACCGTGACACTTTTGAAGATTTCAGGCCAGTTATTTTGGTGACCATCCCTCGGTTGAAGTTTGTCTCATGTTTCCTGGCGATCATGTTCAGGTTAGGCATCTTTGGCAAGAATATGGCAGCGGTGAGGCTGTGTCCTTCCAAGGCTGACTTCTTCAAGCGTCTTAGTGTTCCTTTTAATGGAGAATGGTATCTACAAACCAAGATTTGGGTGCTAGTGCAGTTCATCACTGCCATGTGGAACACTGATATCTATAGATAAGAAATAGAGTTATAAATATATATAGTATATGTGCTTGTGTGTGTGTGTGTGTGTGTGTATATAGATGTATATATATATATAAAATACAGATGTAGAACACTGATATCCATAGATAAAAAATATATAAATATGTATAGTATATGTACTTTATATATATAAGCACACACACATATATAAGTATATACACACACACATATAAGCACATATACAATTCCTTAGCTCTGTGTCACCCCAATGGCATTTGTATATAGTGTGCCATGATTCTAGTAGCATTTTAAGATTTAATAATGTCAGAAGCATAAAGACTAAATGCATACAAAAACCATTATATGAAAGTTTAATTCTTTAAATCTCCATGACCCTCTTTTAATTTTTAAAATCCTGAATAAGTGTTAAAATTTGCGTTCAGTGTTTTCCATCTTCAGAAGGACTGAGAAAAACGAACACTTTGTAGCTCAAAGTTCATGAACTAAATCCATGTGGAAGAAACGTCAATGATTGATCTTTCAAACGGGGTCTTCTGTAACTTTGCAGTATTTATACTCTGAATTTATTAAAGCATAAAACTATACCTCCATTTCGGGACACGCTGGATATGGAAAACCATAAATGTACGTAATAGGTGTAATCCCAGGCTAAGACGGAACATTCATTATGGTTTTCGCCCTTCCCGTGTTTGTAACTCCCTTCCCTAAAAGTGAGGAACCCCCCTCTCTGGCAATGTGTGGTCTTGTTTCACCTGCACCCCGTGTGTAACCAGCCTCCCACCCGTGTCCTCCACCACGTGCACCATCTCCCCACTGGGTCCCAGGCTCACAAAGCTTCCTCCTTCTCCGGCTCCATACCCCTCCTCCCCCACTCCACCAGCACCAAGCTCAGCTCCACCCAATGGCTACAGGACTGAATTGTTCAGGAAGGGAAGAGGAGAGGAAGAGGAACAGGAGAAGAAAGAGAAAGAGCTTGTGAGATTGCATCTCTGGGAGCCGCTGGTGTTCTCCGTCCGACGCTCCATCGCTCAACGGCAGATAACCCGCTGATGCATCTTTCCTGAAACTCTCTCCTTTGATTCATAAAGCCCCACCTCTCCTCATATTTATTTCTTCCATCATATCTCCACTGGGTTCTTCAACCTTTGGCCATTTCCTCCACTCTCCCCTAGAACACTGCTGCATTGATTTATCCTCAGCTTC
The DNA here is from genome assembly GCF_006229205.1 of Suricata suricatta. Classification (NCBI taxonomy): domain Eukaryota; kingdom Metazoa; phylum Chordata; class Mammalia; order Carnivora; family Herpestidae; genus Suricata; species Suricata suricatta. The sequence goes on from NC_043703.1 coordinate 154,475,251, forward strand.
TTTCTCTGTTCCTTTTACACCAGTGTTTCAGGCGATCTCACTCCAAGGTAGCCGTCGACCAATGGCAGTTACCAATGCCAGACATAATGAATGACATAGGCCAATGCCAGAAGCTGTACCTCGGTTAAACAATTCCCTTTGCTACAGGGCTTTAAAAAGCCTCTGAAATCTTACTGGGCACTCTGACTCTTCAAGGGTGATAATCTCGGTCCCAAATTTATTTGACTCCTCCCCAATTTTCTTTAATTTTTCCTTTTGGAGTCAGTTTTAACATTTTGTAAAAGCATTGATGTTTAGTGGAGCACAGCGTAGAAATCGCTGCTTTGTCTAAAGCGTTGTCTACAGGGTGGCCTGGGAGACTTAGCCAGGAGCGCACGGGACATGTCACACTCGGCTGACCCATCTGAAGTTTCCTTAGAAGAAGGACCAGAAGTGTGAGTCTGTCAGTCTGAATGATGCAGAGGTGCTGATGCTGAACATTCTCAACATCTTTTCCCTTCAACTGGAAACAGCACACATCTATTGTAACAGCTGTGCAGGACCTGAGGTCAGGTTCTGCCACTTGCTATGCATATGCAAGTTACTTCTGTGCCCTGAGCCTCAGTTTCCTTACCTGGCAAGTGCACAGGAGAAAGTTCCTCCTCCAAAGGTGGATGTGAGATGAGAACTCCATTATGCGTGTTATCTTCTCATTTCTGGGTAAGAATACCCCTGTGCCTCCAAGTCACCCTGTTTCCCAGGGAGATGGGGCTCTGGGAGTGTCAGTGCGTCCCCAAGTGGACAATCGTGGAACTGAACTTGAACCCACTGTTCAGAAACCAGCAGATTTGGCCTCATTACTGCCAGTTGCAGTATAGCTGACTGCCCTGGGCATCTCACCCAGCCTCTCTGAACAAACACTTCCTCATCTGTGAAACGGAGAGACGAGACAATGCCTATCTCAAGCTTTGCCAAAATGATGGAAAGAGAGGTTGTGTAAAGAGCCCAGCGCAGAGGCTACCCATGTTTGTAAATTCAGTAAATATCGACCAGCATGCTTCTAAGGAGCGCGTGCATTGAAGAGTCTGGTGTCACAGATTGACCTCTAGGACACAGCCATTGTCTTGGTTGGATTGGGGACATCACTCCCCCACCATGCCATAAGGCTTCCAACATCCAGTAGCTAACTCCTCTCCTCCCCCCCCCCAATTGTGAGGAGACAGGTAAATTGGCCTCATTTGTTGCTTTGGATTTGAAGTTGGGCTCAGAAAGAAGAGAGGTCTGCTCTTCCTGCTCTTTCTCTTCCTTTCACTTGTTAATTGGTCTTGAGGCAAATGTGGCACCTGGGAAGGCTTGGGGGACATCTCATGCACCTTAGGCTCCTTCCTCTTGATCACGAGACCCCGAGATGGTCCCACACCATGCAGGAGAAAGGACACCAGGTCTCCTTCATAGGATCCAGGCCTGGGGAGAGTTCTTTCTGAGGAGTTGAATTCAAAATAAATCTGTTGAGGGCTTATTTTACCTCTCTGAGCTGGTTCTGCCTTCCAGGAAATTAGGTGATGAAGTATGTTGAGCCTACAGGGAGCTCTGTAGAACTTCCTGTCCACTTCTCCCATTTTACGGGGGAGCAGAGGCTCAGAGAAGGGAAGCAGTGTGTTCAAGGTCACGTGGTGACTGGGAGGTAGAGCCGGGGTAAGAGTCTGGGGCCTGCCGCTACACACGCCTTATGAACTTCTTTGACTTTCCATTTTGTGGTTATTACCTTAGGCCGTTTCGGCTCCTTTAACAGAATATTATAAATGCGGGGCTTAAGGGTGCCGGAGTGGCTCAGTGGGTTGAGCACCTGACCCTTGATTTCAGCTCAGATCATGATCTCATAGTTGTAAGATCAAACCCCATGTTGGGCTCTGTGCTGACAGCATTGACCCTGCTTCGAATTCTCTCCATCTGTCTCTCTGCCCCTTTCCCTGTGCACATGCGTGCACATTCTCTCTCTCCCACAAAATAAATAAACAGTAAAATAAATAATGAAGGGCTTAAACAACAAACACTTATTTCTCACAGTCTGGAGGCTGGAAGGTTATGGTTGAAGATTCAGGCACCAGCCGATTTGGTGTGGGGTGAGGATCCGTTTCCTTGTTCACAGATGGTCACCTTCTCACTTTGTCCTCAGGGACATGGTGGCAGGGGTGGCAGAAGGTGGAAGGGGTGAGGGGGCTCTGGAATCTCTTTTGTAAGGACCCCACTCTCAAGACCTAGTTGCCTCCCAAAGGCATCCCTTCCCAAATGTCGTCACATTGGCCATTAGGCGTCAACGTATAAAGTTGGGGGTGGGAGGTGGGACATTGTCTGTTGCAGTATTTTCCCCATTTCACCTTTGCTTTCTCAGATTTCAACAGGTTTACTTATTGGAATGTAGAAATCCAGATGAGAGAAACATGTCATAGCCCTAAAATAATTTTTAAATCGATGTATATATCTAAACATTTTACTAAGACTTATAAAGAGCAACAAATGATGTAGTTTTTAGGCCTCCTGTAAACTACTGACATTATATAATAAAAATGTCCCATCTCATCTTTTAATGTATTTAATGGAATATAAAAGCCATAGTGATTCTACACTCACCATTATTCATCTTTAAAACTACAACTCATGAATACACTACTTTTTAAAGGCTGCAGATTTACACTGTTCCTTTTATCCTTGATGTTGAATTTCAACTCCTCTTCCCCTTCAGGGTTTTAAGTAAACATAATATATATTTTTACAAGTAAAAGTCTTTCATTAATTACCTTACCGTACCTCTCTGCCACAAAAATATGTACATGCTTTGAAATATAATTTGTAAATTCCCTTAATTATTAAGACTCTTAAGTATCAACATTTTCTTCTGCACTGAATTACTATTACACTCATTTTTATTTGCAATTTATATATAGGTATGTCTTACAAGTTTTATGATCATTATCTGAATGTAAAAAGTAACCTCTATTGGACGTTATGTCTTTGCAAGACAGATCAGGTGGTTATTGTTCCATGACCCTGGAAGCTCTGGGCACTGAGAGAATCCACAGCCAGAGTCCAGCTTCAGCAGGTCCAGGGGTCCCTGAAGGATGGATGGTGTCGGCAAAAGGGATGAGAGAGCCTCAAGTTTCTTTCTGATCACCAGGCAGGCATCTCTGCACTGACCTGAGAGCCAGCTTTATTTTATTTTATTTTTTAAACATATATTTTTTAATGTTTTATTTATTTTTGAGAGAGAGAGAGAGAGAGATAGCCTGAGCAGGGGAGGGTCAGAGAGAGAAGGAGACACAGAATTAGAAGCAGGCTCCAGGCTCTGAGCTAGCTGTCAGCACAGAGCCCAACATGGGGCTCAAACCCACGAACTGTGAGACCATTACCTGAGCTGAAGCAGGACGTTTAACCGACTGAGCCATCCAGGTGCCCCGAGTCAGCTTTATTTATGGTAAAAAGTGTATGGGGTACAGCACGGAAGTGGAATTTGCCCTAGACAGTGATTTCTGATGACAAGTTTCTTTGGTATATAAAAATTTCCCAGAACATAGATTGGTGGAAGACTAATGCATAATCTTTATCAATAGTGATTGATGTAGGTGATTTAGATGCTTATCATATGGGGAAGGAAGGTATCTTCAGCATTCAAATACAAGACAATGCTTTTAGCACAGCAAAGGCAAAATTTAGTTCTTTGTGAGCAGGGGTCAATAATCTGTTTTCTTGAGGAAAAGAAAAACACGTTCCTCAGGAAATGTAATAATCGTTTCCATAATCACAAAAGAAGACATTCCTCTGATAAGTTCCTTCACAAGGTGCAGTCAGCATATTTTAGGGCCAGAATACGGGGACAAGTCACTCCTGATACCAATCAGCAAGGTGCCTTGGGGGGTCGGTGCTCAAAAAATAAATGAGTGAGGGGTAGACATCAGTCCCCATTTGACAGCAGAGGCCTTGCAAAATCTGCCTTAACCTCACAGGGAGTTTTCCTCAACTTAATGAGTTCAGAAATGGCCCCCAACAGTCCACCGTCCTTGTTCTGTGCTCCAAGGTGCCACGGCGTGGGAGGGGTGCAGGTGGGCAGGAGTGTGTTCTTGTGTTGCATGGTGAGAGGTGGGAGGAGGGTGCCCGTGAAAGGGAGGTGGAGCCACCAGGAGGTCAGCCTCTACCACAACCATTCTCTGAGGTCAGATTGGAGGAAAGATTATTTAAAAGTCCAGGACTGAGAAGTTGATTCTGTCCACATTCTCCATGCCCTGGCATTTCATGGAAAAATCCCTAGGATCTCCAGGACATCACACCTTACTCAGAAACTGTGGCCATCAAGGTGAGCACATGGACACAGGTTAGGTGCTATGTGTCCCACTGAAGACAGGCCATGCATTTATTTATTTATTTATAATTTATTCCTATATTTTATTGTCCAATTGGCTTACATACAACCCCCACTGCTCATCCCAACAAGTGCCCTCCTCAATGCCCATCCCCCCACTCTCCCCCACCCCCCATCCATCCTCAGTTTGTTCTCTGTATTTAAGAGTCTCTTGTGGTTTGCCTCCCTCTCTCTCTTTTTGTAACTAGTTTTTCCCCCTTCCCGTCCCCATGGTCTTCTGTTCAGTGTCTCAAGATCCACATATGAGTGAAAACATATGATGTCTGTCCTTTTCTGACTGACTTTCTTCCTTCAGCATAGCACCTTCCAGTTTCACCCCCATTGCTGTAAATGGCAGGATTTCATTCTTTCTCATCGAGGGGCCAAGTGTTTAGTTTGCTTTAGTTGTTTTGCTCGCTCCAACTCAGGGTCTGGCAATGTTCTTTCTTCTCCCAGCTTCGTATAATTGGGTGTCTTGGTGGCTTGGGGGTGTTTTAAGAGCCAATCTCTGTGTTGAGCACTAGAGAGACAAAGATAGGTCATACTTGGCTTTACCCTCCAGACGACCCTCTTCAAGAAGGGGGATGAGACAAGTCCACGGTCACTGTAATAGAGAGTGATGGGGCCTTAGGAGATGCAGGGGACTGGAGAGCATTTACTGCTGGGGGCAGAAAGCTTTCATAGGGAATGTTTCATTTTAACTGGCCCTTGATAAAGTGGGTAGGGGCTGGACCATCTGCGAGGGTTCGAAAAGTATTTCTAGAAGGAGGCAAGGAGGACAAAATAAATCTGGTTGTTCCTTCATTGGTGTTTGCCACCTGTCAATCACTGGCTTGATCAAAGTCCCTCCATGACATTTCAGATGGCATCAAGTGATATGTGATAAAATGCCCGAGACAAATATGGTGCCTTAATTGCAATAAATATTAAAGCAATTAACCTAATGGCGGTGATAGTATAAGACTGCATCTCGCTCTAAAGAGCAGTCATCTGCAGCGTTAAATAATAACAGCTTCCTTCTGGCTGCTTGTTTTGTGCCTTTAATATGCACAACAACTCTGGGGGGAAGGTTTCATTATTATGTTCACTGAAAAGAGGAGACTGAGGCCCTTTGAGGGTCGGGGCTCCTGCCCCAGGACCACAGCTGGCCAGCGGCTGAGCCAGAATTTACAAGCAGGTGCGTCCAACTCAGGATTAGTGTTCCTGCCGCAGTCTGTGACTGAGGCACGGCCAGTTCTGCAGGTGTTGACACAGTGGTTGTGACTGGCCGAGGGTGGCTGCTCGGAGAAGTGGAACATGAGGCCACACTCTTGGGGACCAAGGATGTGGGATGTGTTCATTGTCCAGCCACCAAGTAACACTTGAGGACATCCTCTGTGACTCATTCTATCATTAATCCATTCAACAAACTTTACGGAGTCCTCACTATTTGCAAAGCTCTCTTCTAGGTCCTAGAAATAGGGACAGAGAGAGCTCAGCACATGCCCTGAAGTGCTTATCTTGGAGGAGACAAGCAGACCCTTACTTCACATGATCCAGTGGGGAAAGCCAAGGCTGGGCAGACCTGGAGGACCCTCTCACCATTCCTTAGATTTTTTTATTTTGTTTTTTTTTTATGTTTATTTATTTTTGAGAGAGAGACAGAAGAGACAGAGCACGAGCAGGGGAGGGGCAGAGAGAGAGGGAGACACAGAATTCAAAGCAGGCTCTAGGCTCTGAGCTGTCAGCACAGAGCCCAACGCAGGGCTCGAACTCTTGAATTGTGAGATCATGACCTGAGCCGAAGTCAGCTGTTTAACCGCCTGAGCCACCAGGCCTCCTTTCACTCCTATCACTCCTGGCCTCCTTTGTTCCTATTATTATAAGCCTGTGGGCAGCCTTGTGGTCTCTGTTGATGGACAGAGAACAAGGCTCGGGCTGCAGAACTTGCCCACATCTGCATGAGGCAGGCGAAAGCCCTAACGGAGCCCAGTCCAGACGCCCAGGCCAGGCTCTGCCCAGCAGCCCATTGCCAGTGGCCACGTTTGCACAAGCCCTCTGTGCCACTGGCCTGGAGCCCTCCTGGGCTCCAGGGGGCTGCGTGGCCCCCTCGGTGCTGCCGAGACCAACGTGGCCTACGACAGCCTTTCAACCCCATAGTAGCAACCCTGGTGTTTGCTCTGAGCTGAGCTGAGCCATCCTGGTCGCATGTCAGGGGCATCTTGGTCCCAAGTTGGGGGCATGTTCACCTTTGCACGCTTGGCTGCAGAATTAGTGCCGATCAGCAGGGCGCCTCCTGAAACGAAGCTGGGGCCACACACACTGTCGACATGATGTGCCTTCTCTGAAATCTGGAAGCCTCTGAATGTCAAAGCCCCTCCAGTTTTTGAGGAAGGCTTGTGGACCTATAGCTGAGATTAAGTCGAGTCATAGAAAGAGAAAATGATTTTTAGGAAGCATAATAAAATGTAGCGGAATTCAGAGGGGGTGCTACAGGAGGTTAGGCTGGGGATGGGACAGCCCTGGCCAAGAGCAGTGACATGTATCAGGTGGAAAGCACCGTCGCAGAGACCTCACATTGTGGGAGAGGGCCAGAGCCCGGGGGAAGTCACTGAGGAAACGCAGACGGGAAGGGAGGGGAGGGCCTGAGACCACACATCCATTACAGTCTCCGTGCATTCAAAGTCCAGTGTCGGGGCTCCAGACCAAGGCACGTGCAGCGTCCAGCTCTGCGGGCCTGGGAGCCAGGGTGCCCGGAGCAGGCAGCTGGGAGGGCCTCCCCAGCACCTCTGGGCTTGACACACACATACTTGGTTTCTTCTGGCTTCTGTGTGTCCCTCCTGTCGGCTCCCCAGGCATCTATCTGCTGGCTGCTGGGCTCCGTCACCAGGTTGTCTGCGTGTCCCCTGGTCCCCCACGCGTGATGAGTGCCCGGCCTTGCAGTACCATGGGGGAGTCAGCGGGCACTGTCCATTACCCGATGGCAGCCCCGAGGGGGACACACGTCTTCACAGGCTCTGCACCCAGAGAGTTCAGCACCATTTCAGAGAGCAAGTGGCTTGGGGGTTCTTGTTTTAGGTCCACAGGTCCAAGGTGCTGAAGTGCTGGGTGAAGGGTTTTTTCCAGCCCACCCTTACCCCCGGAGGGCCCCCACAGCCGGCAGACCTCTCCTCTCTAGTCAGAGCTCAGAGGGGCCGTGCCAGGGGGGCCGGCACAGGTGGTGGCAGCGGGGAGCCTGGGGTGGGGGTGCACAGTGGCCTGCAGGTGGCTGAGGCATGGCACTGGCACGTCTGAGAGCAGATGACGCTCTTGGCAGGCAGATGACTGGCATCTGGGAGCCGCAGGTGCAGGTGTGGAGTCCCGGATGGAAGTGGCAGGCGTCCATTTCTCGAGGCGGCGTCCCAGGTTTTGGAGGAAGGCTCAGCTGCACCGGGAAGGGTGCGATTCCCTAAACATCCCATCCTGCATCTTGTCCTTCCTCGGAGTCGGAGTCTTCCCTGCCAGGCCCTTCACCTGGCAGCTCCTGCTCCCCCTTGGGGACTCAGCTTTGATGTCACCTCCTCAAAGATGGCGTCTCAGCATCGCCCAGCTCCTGGATGGGCTGGGAGCCTGTCCTCTCTGTCCCCCAGCACTCTCTTCTCTCGGCTGCATGTTGACCACAGTGCCTTCCGATTGTCTGATACCGTCCCAGAGAGAGCTTGTGGTGGGAGACAGTGTCTTGTCTGACTGAGCCCTCGTGTGTGGACAGTGCCCAGTCTGTGTAAGCCTCGTGGATACATGTCCAGCAAAGAGCCCAGTGCAGGGGAGAGCCGAGCTGCTAGTCTCAGGACCAAGGAAGTAGCTACAGTGCTGAACCGAGTCCCAGGGCAGAGCGGAGACCACACCCTGGTGATGGTGGTGGGCTCCCTTCAGTCTCAACAGGAGTTAGCAGTTGATGTAGGATGGAGGCTACAAGTGGTCCTCAGAGATGGGGGAAGTAAGGGAGCAAATGTGGGTACCAGGTGAAGCCGGAAGCTTATCTATCCTGCCTCCTGATGCTGGAAGGTCCGCTGTGGTTGACACTTCTGCCCTCGGAGAGAAGCCTGATGGGGAAGGTGGAGTGTGCTTTGAGGTGGGAGGAGACAAAAGTCGGGGCTGCTTCTCATGGGGGCCCAGGCCTGCCATGCACAAGGGCCTGAGTTCAAGGACAGGGAGGCATCATCAGCCGTGGACGGGGGGACATGTCACCGCCCAGGCTGCTTTGCTTTCTTGTCTCCTCCCCTCTCTTCTCACTGCAGAGATGGTTTTTATCTGTGCACCAGTTTGCTCCTTCCCAGTCCCAGAGCTCTCCCTGCACTGGCAGTTCTGGGGGCCTTTGAGCTCGGGAGGGCAGGGACTTCCTCCCTACTGTGTCCCCTCCCTGTGATGTCCCCACTGCTGGGTGGAGTACTGGACAGATGGAAGATCTCCACAGCCATTTGCAGGACATGGGATTAAAGAATACTCTGCTCTGAGCCACGCACCACTGTAAGCCTCTTGTAGTGTTTTTTTTCAATGTTTATTTATTTTTGAGAGAGACAGAGACAGAGCATGAGCAGGGGTGGGACAGAGAGAGAGGGAGACACAGAATCCAAAGCAGATCCCAGGCTCTGAGCCGTCAGCACAGAGCCCGATGCAGGGCTGAAATTCATGCACCGTGAGATCATGACCTGAGCCAAAGTCAGATGCTTAACTGACTGAGCCACCCAGGTGCCCCTCTTCTAGCAGTTTTTAAATTTCAGCTGTACAGAATGCTTAGAGGCCAGTGTCCCCATTTTCCGGGACAGAGAGGTAGGGTCACTTGCCCAAAGTCACACAGCTGGTAAGGGGCAGAGCTGAGGTGGGAGCCCAGGTCTCCTGCTTGCTGGGCTGGCGTTCCCTCCCAGGGCGCATGCCCAGCCCTTTCCGCCATCACCTGGCCTGCCTCAGTCGCCTGGCCCTGATCTCTGCTGCGGAGGAGGAGGTGAGGCCTAGAACTTCAGCCGCTGTTGACTCCTCCTTCTGTTGCTCAAGCTGTTGAGGCCATAAGCCATTCTTTCTCCTCTGCCTGTGTCATAGCTCTCAAATTTTTCTCTTAGTCATTCTGCCAGCACCAAAGGGAGACCCTGATTGCTTCACCACCAGCCTCACCATTTCCCTGTGGGCGCCCTGCCCCCATCCATCCTGCTCAACAGATTCGTCCCCTTAAAGCACTTCACTGCCCGGAAGTCTGGAGTGCACGCTCCGCACACTGCCCTCCACGCAACCCTGGCTTCCCCTCCTGCTCCCCACACACCCACGGGTCTTTTTGGAGCTTTTTACTGTGATCCTGAGCCTCTGCCCTGCCTTCACGTTGCCTTTCAGAATCCAACCCTTCAGGGCGAGTCACCTCATGGAGACCCGTCAGCAACGTCCTGGCGCTGAGCGAATAGAAGTTAAATCTCTGGCTCGGAGCGCCTTTCAGCTTATCCTGAGTGGGGAGCTGCCTAGAATAACTCTTTTCTCCACCTTGCACTGAGTCTGACTCTCTTCTTCTGCACGACTCATTAGAATTGAACTAAAAATAAAGCTACTGCCAGTATTAGAAGGGTAAACAATAAAATAAATAAAATAAAAATAGAACGGTTTCTCTATTTTCACATAGGAGCAGCACCTTCTTGTTATTCTAGAAGGGAAACTTTCTTTCTGTCCGCCTTCAAATTATTCTCATTTTAATTGCTTCAGGAGCCTAAAGAATACAGAATGTTCGGCGTTTGTGTTTGTTGGGTCTACGTGATCATCTCCCCCACCCCCCATTCTTTAATGATATAAGTACCATGGTTAAAAGATATTTCTCTGAGTTAGACGTAGAATGATAGTTTTTTAAAGTTTTTTTCTTTTTAAGTTTTACAATTTGTGTGAATTGGAATAAGACATTTCGGTGAAGGTAGGTTTTTCAGCTCATTCAAATTAAACCTTAGAACCAAAATAAAAATTAGCCATAAAAAGTGACTGAATCCAGCCTCCATCCCAAGATGGAGGGAGAGCGTGGGAGTATTGCCACTACCCTTGCAGTGAGAGACGGCTGGGCTTCCTTCAAGTTTGTGACTGGCTTTGAACCCAATAGAGCTAAGGTCATGGGTGTAGTGCCTTGGGGAATGTAGGGAATAAGCTTAGGAATTCCCTGAGCCTGCACTGATGGGTTAACAAGGCATAAAGAATTAGAAAGCCACAGGATGTACATACCCAGAGTGACGTAAACAAGATTTGGTAAACAGGGCAAAGGCCCCCAACTTAGTACATTAGCAGAAACTTGCTTTCACAGGAAGGAAGGACCAAAATAGATAAACAGGTAAACAGGGCTATAGACTGCTGCCAGGCAAAGTCGCCCAGAGTGGAGCTAATTAAGAAAAGAAAGGTGCCTTCTTGACCCTGAGACAGCATGCTCTGTCTTTCATGGCCTGTAGACCAGTTTTGGTAAAAAGAGGTGGTGCCTCATGTCTGCTGTAAACAACCTTCTGCCAAGCATTAGAATTTTGGTTTGTATGGACCCAAACCCCTAGCACTGCATATCTTCAAAATCCCCTTTCTCCACACCTAAGAGTTAATGCTCAAGGTTTCATTGTCTCTTTGTACACGCCCATCATGCTTGTAAGCCTTCTGATCATAATAAAAACCCTTACTCCGGGCTCTTGTCTTCTCCTGGATATTAGTCTCTCTCGCATTTCAATCCTGTGTCTGCTCTTTTGCTGGACAAGAGAGATCTTTAGACTTAGAATCTATGACAGGGGAAATCCAAGGAGAGACTGTGCTTTGGGGACAGGGGGTGTGAGAACTTTCCCACCTGGGGCAGGCACCCCGTGAACAAGAGAAGCTGGCCAGGAGCAGCTGACAAACTGGTGGGGGCTGGGCATGCCCTGAGGAGACAGAGCGAAGTCTTTGGGGCTACTGACACTAGGGATCTGGACTCGCTTATAGGCTTTTCGCACAGCCCTGTGAGCTCTGACTGTTATAACAGGGACTCACCTCACACACAAGATGTGAAGGAGAGAAGCCTTCCCTCCGTGTCTGCTGCAGAGCCCTAGCCCTAATCTGGGGCCCCAGGAAGGGCCATTCTGCTCATCCTCAGGGAAGGGAAGGATCCAGTATGGAGCCCACAACTGCAGAAGTGGGGAAGTGGGAGCTCCAGGAAGCCACACTCCAGGAGCCCAGGCCTGAGGTGCAGGCTAGTCAGAACGACAGAGATGACGCCTGCCCACCCCTATCCCTACCACCAATCTAACAGTAACAAATGACAGCGAAATACTGTTGGGGAGGAACAGGTGAGGAGCAAGAGTATGGAAAGAGAGCTTTTTGAGACATAGCACAAAGGGGAAACCAAAACTCAGAATCAAGACAGACATTGCTCTGGTAAACCCTCAACACAGCTGTCTCCACAGCGTGGATGCTGAGAACTGCGGTATGTGGAGGGTCGTGGCAGCAATGACAGACCTCTTACACAGGCCAGCCCCTGACTGGATTAATGCAAACCCTCACATGAGAGCCCCAGCCAAAGGAAAAGTGTGTCCTTTTCTAGACGTACAACCATTTACATGAGTTTCTCCTGTCCTGCACTCATGTTTTGCTTTCAACAAAAGATCATGAGATACATGAAAAGTCAAGAAAAAAAAAACATGCTCTGAAGAGACAGAGCAACAATTAGAGTCCAACCCAGATTCGACACAGATGGAGAAACTAACTCACAAGGAATTATAGGGAACTATGATTAGTGTGCTAAAGGTCCAAATGGTTTCACTTGTGAATGACACCAAACATTTAAGGAAGAAATAATGTTGACTCTATACAAATTCTTCCAGAAAATAGAAAAGACTATATCTTCTATTCTGTATCCACTGAGCCCCTTGTTAGCCTCACTCTACTACTAAAGCCAAAGGCATTGCAGGAAAATAGAACCACATACCGATAATCCTTGTGAACATAGACGCAACAGTCCTCAAGAAAATGTTAGCAAATCAAAATCTCCCACCAACCAGAAATGATCTCAAGAATGCAAAGTTGGCTTAACACTTTGAGTCTGAGTAATTTACTTATTAAGAGACAAAAGAAGAAAAAATATATGATCATATAAATAGAGACCTAAAAAGCATTTGGCAAAATTTAACACCTATTCCTGACATAAACGTCAGCAGTTTAGGAACAGAATGGCTCTTCCTTCTGCTAACGAAGTGTGGGGGATCCCAGGGTCAAATGGAATCTCTGATGCTTGAGGTGTACAGTATTTAAAGACACTCAAGAGGGTCCTTCAGCCATTTTGAGTTAATTTTTGTGTATGGTGTAAGAGAGTGGTCTAGTTTCACTCTTCTGCATGTTGCTGCACCGAGGATTCAGGATGTGCTGGCCATGCCACATAGGGAAAGCTGCTTAACCTTTCTGAGCTTCAGTGCCTTCTTCTCTAACTGGAGTAAGGTAGCCTATCTCACACTAGTGCAATGGGGAATGGCTGAGGTTATGCACTTGGAATGCTCTTTAAAACAGTACATGAATCACTGCATTCTACTCCTGAAACCAATATGGCACTGTATATTAATTAACTAGAATTTACATAAAAAAGAGAAAGAAACAATCCTTCTCTGTACCCCAGCTCAAGACCAGCAGGGATTTGAAAAAATTAGAAATATCAATATTTTTTTAAATCTGAAATCCCCTAATGGGTTTCAGGCCCTGGCATCTGATGTCAGGAAAGGCATTTTTTTTTTTTTACATGAAAAAGTTTAAAATATAAAAAAAAATTTTAACCTTTATTTATTTTTGAGAGACAGAGACAGAGCGTAAGTGGGAGATGGGCAGAGAGAGAGACACAGAATAGGAAACAGGCTCCAGACTCTGAGCTGTCAGCACAGAGCCCAACGTGGGGCATGAACCCACAAACCATAAGATTGTGACCTAAGCTGAAGTCTGACGCTCAACTGACTGAGCCACCCAGGTGCCCCAGGAAAGGGATTTTTGAGTGGGGGTATGGGTAGCACCTTTCCACGTGCAGATAACACAATGAGGCACTATGGGGACACACCAGTGGGTCACCGTGTTCCTGGTGGTTAGATAGACCACCCCCGCACTGCAGAGAATGGTTTTCCTCTCTGTGCTTCCTCCGCACAGCTCCTGTCACACTGGTCCAGAATACTGTCTCTTCCTGACCCGATGCTGTCAGCCTAGGAGCTCAACAGTGGGGGATATTGTATTTTCAGCTCTCAGAACAGGGCCTGACCCAGTGGGGCTCATCAATTAATGCTGCCTGTATCAATTTGTCTAATTGGAATGCTTCCGGGAAGCTGGGAAACACGTGGTTGAGATTTTGATATTTATTTTGGGAGCAGATCATATTTAGGAATTGATCAGTTTTTGCTAATTGAGCAGAATGGGTTTTTCCTTTTGAAATTTGATCTTGATACATCATACTCTTGGGAGCTCCTGTTAACAGGTGACGTTTCATGGTGGCATACTAACCTTTCCCCAGTTATGGTGTGGTGCTAGCCAGTGCATTTGGGTTTCAACAGAAGGCTCACTGTTGAAAGCAAACCTGGGTCAAATTTATCTCATAGGGGAAGCATCGTGCTGTCCTTCAGGGAACGTAATTGCTAGGTTGAAGAGAAGCATGTCTGGGCCATCGGCTAACACCTTGCCTCTTTAGAGTTATCTGCAGATCAGAAAAGGAGGTCATCATGTTAAAACCTCACAACAACTCTGTGAGGTGGATGGGGCAGTGATCATTACATACGTTGTGCAGATGAGGAAGTGGAGTCTTATGTAAGTAAAGTCATTTTCTGTAGATGCGAGTGGGGATGAAGGCTTGTGTTCTGACTCCTAGGCTAATTCTTTTTTCCTCCATATTCTCCCCGGCCACACCAGAAATGAGCCCTGCCTTCCTAGTTATTTGGTGAAATCTTAATTCTATACTCTGCTGAGCCCCTTGTTAGTATGTTTTCCTGCACATTGCATTTATTTTTCTATCTTATGAAGAACCTCATTAATATAGTTTTGCTGTTCATTCTTCTGCATGCATAACATCAGTAGGCTTGAATATAGCTGAAATAATTGGACTGCGGGGGTTCAGAGCGGGAGTTTATTGTCAAGTCAGCTGTCACCGATTCTTCATCAATGTGGGGACTCAACCATGCACAGACCTCCCCCCTTTCTTACCTACAAATCATGCAACATCAGCATATTAACAGTAGTCTCATAGAATGCTCATTTAGTTATTTGGAATCTAAGTCATTGGAAACATCACTGGGGAGATTGTCTAAATATTATATAGTAGCAAAGGAAGTTTTTAATTTTTTTAATATTTATTTATTTTGAGAGAAAAAGAGAGAGCACACACACGCAAACAGGAGAGGGGCAGGGTCGGGGGGAGAGAATCCCAAGCAGGCTTCTTGCTGTCAGCACAGACACATGGTTCAATCTCATGAAGAGTGAGATCATTACCTGGGCCAAAATCAAGAGTCAGATGCTCATCCAACTGAGATACCAAGGGCCCCAGAAGTTTTTAATTTTTCCCTCTTTTCAGCCTCACCCTTTATTAGAAAAGGTCTGTGTGAGAATTTTTCCATGTCCTCATCGGGGACCCTTGTCCTCTGGTTCGTTCATCTATCAATCCATTCAACCACCGTTCACCATGGTTGGCTCCATCCCGGACCCTCAGCCTTGTGCTGGGAACACAAGTGGACACGAGGGTCTCTGCCTGCACACCCAAGTCTGCAGATGATGAACAGGAAGACTTGACACTGGGGGTGTGGAGGGCTTTGATCATCACCCAGATGTGAGCAGGAGCCCTAGTGCCCTGTGGGGTGGGGTCAGAGGCATCCTCTGGCAAAGACCTTGAGCTGAGTGCTGAGGGCTGGCTCACCAGTAGAGAGCCATGCACCCCCTTGCAGGACTAGGATGAGAAGCTAGCTTTTCTCACTCTTGGAAGAATTTTTGGGTCCTCTATAGATAGCATCCTGGCCTGCCTAACTAAGAACTCCTGGAGGAAGGGGTGGAGAGTGGAGCTGGGCTTTCATTTGTGGGGTTGGGGGGGCAGGATGTGCAAAGGCCCAGGGGCCTGCACAGGGTGATGACTTGGGAGCATGCCATGCTGTTTGAAATTGCTGGGGTAGTTCAGAAGATCTTGGCAAGGGGTGGAGGATGGAGAGGCTGAGGCCAGAGCCAGGGGGAGCCCTGCGGCCTGAGCCAAGAAGGGTAGGACTTAACCTGTTGGTCATGGGGACATTTTAAAAGGCCCTCAGTAGAGGGGGTCATGCTAACATTGATTCTGAGAAAGCTGTAGACCGTGTGAGCTCGTGTTCTGCAGTGGTTTGTGAACCCCCAGCACCTCGTGTGTCAGATGAGTGTAGCCATCCCCACTCTGCCTCCTCACGACTTACCAAGATGGGCAGGAGAAGAGGCAAGGACGCTGCCTAGACAGTAAAGTGCTGCCAGACAGCACTTGTTATTATCACTGAACTCAGGGGTTGGCCTGCGGACCATATCTGGGTTGCCGCCTGCTTTTGTAATAAAGTTTTACTGGAACACGGACACACCTGTTTGGTGATGTATCGTCTTGGCTGCCTTTGTGCCATGATGGTGGAGTTGAGTAGTTGACACAGAAACTGTGTGGCCTTGAAATATTTACTCTCTGGCCCTTTTCTGAAAAGACTGCTGGCTTCTGGGTTAAGTCATACATTATGGTTTGACAAATTTAATTATTAATTGACCTAGGAAGATTCTAGAATTTCTTCCACTTACGGATGTGACTGCTATCAGGCAGGAGGCTGGAGTTCCTGTGGGTATCTGGCTTCTCTCAGGCCTGGCGTGGGATGACTTCTGGTGAGGAAGGGAGTGTGGTCAAGGTCACAGCCCCTCCAGGCTCCTCTCCTTGGAGAACATGCAGTGCATTCCTGAGGCCATTTAGTCGGATTCATTCTGGGACATCCCTTCGGAAAAGACACAAACGAGACCAGCGCCAACAGCCTACCTGTGAGAGTTGTATTTGCTTTCTTCTCCCTTCTTCCCTGGTCGTTCTTTTAGCCTGACTGCCATTCGTGTCATTTATTTCTCCCAATGTCCTGGAGTGATTTCTTTCCCTGCTCCCCTCTGCCCACACTCTGCTTTATTCAATTCCCATCGACACCCTGTATAACCAAAACAAGGAACCAAACTGCCTAACGGTCACTACTGCAACACTACTCAGCTCCAGCCAGCACATGACGTGGTCTCTTCTGTCTTTTCTCCCTCTGAGGATGGTAATTATAGGTTTTGAGATCAACAAGAACGGAGGGAAAAGGCCACCAGCCTCCTAGGGTCCCCTCCCTTCCTTGTTATTCCCTTTCTTACCAAAGAAACCAATTTGGATGAAGTTTTGTACATAGGCCTCCAGCAATTCTCAGCTCCAGAAATACCAGGAGGATTTAGAAGCTGCATGTGCTATTAAATACTGGCCATGTTTAAAGCAAATAGAGAAACATACAAAGCACAAACACAAATCACCTTCGTTTCGCACTTCACTTTCACTCACTAAAATAGAGTCTATTCCAAAGCCTACTTTGCAACATATGCTTTCAGCCCTGAAAATGGTCCCACCTTCCCAGGCTTTACTTCCATTTAGTATTGAAGAGAAAAAGGCAAGAAGGAAGGAAGGAAGGAAGGAAGGAAAGAAGGAAGGAATGGAGGAAGGGAGGAAGGAAGGAAGGAAGGAAAGAAAGAAGGAAGGAATGGAGGAAGGGAGGAAGGAAGGAAGAAAAGAAGGAAGAAAAGGAGGAAGGAAGGAAAGGAGGAAGGAAGAAAGGAAAAGAAATAAAATATGGATGCTGGCAGCGCCCTCAGAAGAAATTGAGTCAGAGCTTCTCACTGTAATGATGGCGCAGGGGCACCAACAGCATCAATGTGCCACGCTCATTATTTGCATGGGTCTACCTTCAGGCAAGTGCTGGGCAGCCAGGGATTTCTCCCCTGGTCAGGATTCAGTTGCCCCTTCATCTGGTGTACAGTCAAAGATTACTGACTACTGCTGTCCTGAGCAAATTACCAGATCTGGATGCGCCTCCCACATCTCAGCCTCTAGGACATTTCCCTGTCCCAGACCCCTTCCCCTCTGGCTCACCCCAGCCATTCACCTGGGTTTATTCCCCTTTCAACAGCTACTTGTTGGTTCTGGGAGCTTCCTAGGTGTAACCTGAAACCTGCCCGGTGGCTCTGAGAGCAGAGAGAAGGAAGGAGGTGTCCACTCCAGATGGTTAGGGGGTCAGATTTCAGACACAAGGGAACTTAGAAATGAGGCTTGGCTTGGGTTCTGCAAGGTGAGTAGGGCTGTGCACCTGCCTGCCAGATCTTAACAGTATATATTGCAGCTTTAGCTGGGTTCAGGCATGTATGCCACCCAGATGGTCACAGCACCACATCACTAGCTCACAGCTGTGTCCTTGGTGCAGCCTTGAGGACAGGGGAGATGAGGAGCCTCCAATGACTTGGATCCGCCTCCTGGGGGGACCAACAGCCATATCCCCATGAAGACCTCCCCCAACACCACTACCTCCCCTGGGGGTTCCTGGCCCTCCTGCCCTGTGGCTACTTTTGTTAAAAGGGATTTTATAAGGACAGAACACAGACATAAGGAACAAATGTGGGAGAGCAAGAAGTGCTCTTGGATCTCAGTTATTTGCCTTGTGTGTGGCCTTGGCGTCCCCCCTGGAGATGGTCTCTCTTGTTTTCCTGCTAGACCTATGAGTGCAAACATATGGTTTCTGTCCTTCTCTGCCTGGCTTACTTCACTCAGCATGACACCCTCAAGGTCCATCCACTTTCCTACAAAGGGCCATATGTCATTCCCTCTCATTGCCATGTAATACTCCATCGTGAATATATACCCAGACATCCACATGGATACCCACCTACTTCTTTGATTCCTGGGGAGGTCCTTGAAACTCCCCCCATGGAGACTCGGCACTGCCTTCCTCCAGAAAGGCCTCTCTAGGTTCACGCAGGCCTGGAGCACCATCATGGGGAGACCACGGTGCGGAGCAGAACACCCCACCAGTGTGCGGTATGCTTGCTGCTCCAGGAGCCCTAGGCAGCTCCGCTCTGCTTGAACACAGTGATGTGAATACTGATTTCAGGAGTCTGACCCGATTCAAAGGGGATGCCTGTGGAAGGGTTCTGGGGAGAAGCTGACATGATCAAAGCTAAGCTTCGGTACATTTAATCTGCCAGCGACTGGAGGTTAGATTGGAGGGGATTAAGCCTGGAGAGGAAAGCTTAATTAGGCAGTAATTCAAGGAAAACCCACTGATGAGAGAGAAACAGAATTTGAGACTGGTGAGTATTAAGCTGAATTCACCTCCAGGCAAAGCAGACCAGCCTCACCCGGAGAGAGGTGAGGCACCCAGGGATACAGGTCTTTGGACTCCTCTTCAAAGAATGACCAGGGACAGCTGTGAGCCCCAGGACTGATTAGTAGAGGGGAGGTCTGGGGGGAGGGGCCCTGTGGACAGTCCCCCAGGCCAAAGGCAAAGGTGGGGCTCGTAAAAGCAGAAACTCTGAGCTTGACAAGGAAGTGTGAACGATGGGTTGAAACAAGCCTTGAAGATTGACTGCTTGGTGTGAGTGCAGGTCTGCGTGTGAGTCTGGCCAGCACAACTTCACTATCATGCTGTTGTTTTTCTGGTTCTGGCCAATTTTCCAAGAAAGTTTTTCCCTTCCTCTGAGCCCCTTAGGGTTCAAGGTCATCCATGGGCACGTGCTTAAGACTGGCCAAGATTTGCTTAACCAAACCAACCAACCAACAACCTTCCCAACTGTGAAGGGGGCCTGGACAAGCTTCCCTATCTTCTTTGAGCCTCCATTTTCCCTTGTTGGGCTGTGGTGAGGATGCAGTGAGGTAAGGAACGTGCCCGGCACATGGTGGGCGCGTGGTGAATGCTGGCGATGAGTGGGATGGTGCCATGGGGAAAGCACTGTCAAGCCCCCCCCCCCCCTTGGCTATCAGACTTCTCTCTTTGCAAGCACTTCAAGCTCCAGGGAGATTTCCAGAAGCCTTGAGCTGGGCCAGCCTGCCAGGGCAGCTGAGTCATGCCCACTCACTGGTTAAGCCCTTCCTGATGGCTCATTCGCCACTCCCCCACCACCCTCTCTCTGCAGAGCCACCTTCTTCCCCGGAGACAGAGAAGATGGATCACCCTCTTGAAGAGGCATCACTCACTGCCTGACCCATTACAAGATTTAAACTGTCATTTAATTTGTTTTCCATTATGGGCAGACACATCCTCACCTCCTCACCTTTGGCAGAGCTTGGAGGAGGAGCTGGGTAGCAAGTGACGAAGCCGGGATATGATTGGCTTCCAGGGTGGCCCTTTCTGCCTTCTCCGGGGACCCTCAGAGACTACAGGGAGAGATCGCTTGTCAGCAGCAGGGACGCCTGAGCTGGGGTTGGGACCTGGCCACAGGCTCAGTGAGGGGACTGATGGGTTGGCTGCGGCATGGAGGCTGTGAGCAGGGCTCAGCTCTCTGCTTCAGTGGTTTTTTTTTTTTTTTTTTTTTAAAGTCACAGCTTTCTGGAAACCCTTCACCTTATGTTAGCTTCCCCTGAAATGCTTCTCTGAAAAATTCTGACCTGTGCACAGAATATTGAGCTGGATGGCATCCCCTTGACTCCTGGGATGGGATTTGAAGTAATCAGCCTTTGAATTTCCAGGAGCCCTTAATCTTCTTTGACCCACACGGAGCACAGATTAGCCTGTGAAAAATCATATGTAACCATTTCTTTAAATCCTTCCCTGGCTTATTTCTATGGGGATTTTGAGTCATAGAATTCTTCTGAGCTGAAAGCACTTAAGAGGTTGTTCGCACAAGAAGTGGAGGCTTGCCTCCTGATTGTCCCTTTCCAACCTGTTCGTTCAATATGCAACTCTCGCAAAGTGAGCGTGCCCGCTGTGTGCCTGGCGATGCCCTCACTGGGCACAGCGCTGTGCGGGCTCGTCCTCACTGGGGCTCCCATTTTACAGATTAGGAAACTTAAGTTTCAGCAAAGGTAATCTCTTGCCCTGACTAAGGCAGACACCTGGCTACTCGGAGTCAGGGTCTGTATTCCAATTTAGGTCTTTTGCTTCCACCATTTCTGTTTTCACAAGAGATCAGTTGCTGCCACAAAGGGTTACTCATGTTTTCCCTGGAGCCAAGTGTCATAGCAGAGGCGGGTTAACCGAGAGGCCAGTGAAGAGTAAGCTTCCAGGCCCCTCACCCTCTGGTCACATGACCAGGTCTTCCTGTAAAGCTTGCAAAAGTAGGATATCATATCTGTAACTGGTTAAGACCATCATCTTGTTCCACCCTGGTTTCCATTTCATCTCGTCTCCTCAGGCTGGGGAGCAGGGCAATGAGGGGTACAGGCTCTTCTGGGATCGGCCAAAGTAGCCTGATTTGGGGGATGCATTTGCTTGCGCTCAGTGGGATATATTGACATGGTCCCGGTCACTTTCAGGAGAGTCAAACTACTGCTGTTGTCCTGGGTGGGGGGACAGGGCTGCTTGTCCCTCCTGGTATTCTGGTGCTAACTCACCTGGGCTCGAGACACAAAGGTGTAGGGTCAGAGGTCATGATGCAGGACGACCACGTCCATGGCAGCAGGCATCAGACCTACGTGACTGGCACAGGAAAAATAGGGCATGAAATGGAGAGAGCCAGAAGCCGTGGGAAATTCTTCCAGTCACGAGATGTGTAAAACTCTAAGTGGGATGTCCGGTTTTCAGTCAGTGCTCAGATGGGGAGCTTTCCCGTTGAGAATATAGTTGATAATGTACATAATTTTAAATTCACTCCACTTTTGCTATTTGATGAGAATTACATGAAGTGGAATTTCGCAGAATAACTGCAGAATACTAACCTGCAGGAACACCAAACCAGCAAGTATGTCTGTATATAAAGTCCCGTGTTTTATGCACCCCAACTACTAATAAAAAAAAATTAATTAATCCTGCTGGAGGAAAGATTGAATTAGCTTTTTTTATTGTCTTTATATAAATAGGTGTAGCAAATCATTGTCGGAAGAAAGGAGGATCAAAGAGTCCGCAGCCACAAAATGTAGAAAAAAAGATTATTGGGCTCTGTCAGGTGGATGGTTATGTTGTTTTCTGGATCTTGTGGTATTTATTGTATTTGTTTGCTTTTAAAACTTTGCAGTTTGGAATAATGTATTTCCAATTCTGAATCATCATTCATCTCCACCTCATTTTTATTTGTTACTCTATACTAATTTTTTTAGTAGAGGGCCCTGCACATGGTAAAGGGTCCCAGTATCAGATAATAACACCGCTCCTGGCTAGAGGGCCAGGCTGTAAATGGTGACGTGCTGGGTCCTGTAGGCAGAGAGAGTCAGGATGGGGTGGGGAGATACAATGAATATCTGGTCCCTCCTCTCATCGAATTTATAAATGGGGGTGTCAGGCCACTGTGGGGACTCCAGGATTAGTCTCATCAGAGAAAGTGACCTGAAGCTCTGTGGGGTCAGAGCCAAAGCACGATGCCTCAGGTCCCATGTTGCCCTCTCATGGCTCAGATGCTACCCTTGTAAAATGAGGGTTCTTCTTTGGAAAACAGTATGGAGGGTCCTTAGAAAAAATAGAACTTCCCTATGACCCAGCAACAGCAATGGTAGGAATTTACCCAAGAATACAGGAGTGCTGATGCATAGGGGCACATATACCCAAATGTTCATAACAGTGTTTTCAACAATAGCCAAATCATGGAAAGAGCCTAAATGTCCATCAACTGATGAATGGAACAAGAAGATGTGGTTTATATATACAATGGAGTACTACTTGGCAGTGAGAAAGAATGAAATCCTGCCATTTGCAGCAAGATGGAAGGAACTGGAAGGTATTATTCTGAGTGAAATAAGTCAGTCAGAGGAAAACAAATATCATAGTATTTCACTCATATATGGATCTTGAGAAACTTAACAGAAGATCATAGGGGAAGGGAAGGGGAAAAGAATAGTTACAAATAGGGAGAGGGAGGCAAACCACAAGAGACTCTTAAATACAGAGAACAAACCGAAGCTGGATGGGGAGTAGGGGAGAGGGAAAAGTGGGTGATGGCCATTGAGGAGGGCCCTTGTTGGGGTGAGCACTGGCTGTTGTCTGTAAGCCAACTGGACAATAACTATATTATAAATAAATAAATAAATAAATAAATAAATAAATAAATAAATTTAAAAAATGGTGGTTCTTAGGGGCAGGATCTCAGTGTGTGTCCAGAGACTTTAGTGGTAGGGGAGGAAAGAGGGATTATAGCTCTTACCATAGAGAAGAACAAAGCACCTTCATGAATCTGAACTAATATTTCTGACCTTTGGGTGTTGGCATTTGGAGGCATCACACTTGATTCTTTGTGTTTCATTTCACCTCATAAGCCTACCTGTTTGCTAGGCCTCTGTCAAGTTCTTCCAGAATCTTCCTTGCTTGCTCAGCCTACAGGGACCTCCCTTGGCTACTCCAAATGTTCTTTCGCCCTTGGCCCCTCCACAGACAGTTGGACTCTCTTACCACTTGCCAGCTGTCTGGTCCTGGACAGCTCATAGCCTCTTGGAGACCTAGGCATCTGTCAAGGATGGAGGGCTGCCTTCTCCTCGTCAGGAGTTCCAGTGAGTGGTGAGCGTGCGGTGGGAAGAGGGCATTTGGCTGTTAGCTCTGTGCCGTGTGGTAACGTCCGCAGTGTGCTGATGCTCTGTGCTTACATCAGGCCCTTCTGGTTATGCTTGCAGTGGACATGGCATTAATAATGATCGGGGGACCCCCTACAGCCTCTTGAAGAGAGTAGGTGCTCATCCAAGATTTGGGTGTGACAAGGTGAAATGTGACTCCGTTTCTGGAGTCCAACCCAAGTGGGCTGGAATTTGTAGTGTCTATTATCTTGACCTTGAGGAATTTATTTAATCTTGCAGGGCTTCAGTTTTTTTCATTATAAAATAGGAAGGAAAAATAATTGAGTGGAGAGAATTAATGAGGAATGAATATAAAGTGCCTAGCACACCTCCTAACACATCATATAGTAAGTGATTTTTGCCATTGCTCTTTGGATTTGGAAAACCCTATAAAAATACTTACTGGTATTGATTTCATGCCTGTGACTTTGCTAGGCATTAGGGATGTACCCATGAATAGGACTTGGGGTCACTGGTAGTCAAGACCATGCAAATTAAATAAAAAATGAAGAATCATTAAAAAATAGAATATATTGGAAAAGCCTAACTATTGGTACTTCAAATATTAGAAAAGGCACAGAGAAGCAACTCCTTCTATTTATTGTTGGCGGGAGTATGAATTGAATTTTTGGAGAGCAATTTCACAATTTCTACCTAAATTTAAATACGTGTACACATTTAGGGCAGCAATCCAACCCTTGGTATTTGCTCTAAGGAAACATTTAAACATGTAGATTCTCTATAAACTCTTGTAAACATTTGTAAGAGTTTTCACTGCAGCATTGTTTATGAGTGAAAATCTGGAAGAAAACAAACATACACAACCATAAATACTCATCAACGGGTGTGTGTGTGTGTGTGTGTGTGTGTGTGTGTGTGTGTGTGTGTGTGCAGGTACAACCATACTATAAAATACGACAAATCAATTTTTTTCAAAAAGAATGAATTAGATCCATACATGCCAATGTGGGAAGATCTCAGACTCATGTTAGTAAGTGAAAAAGTAACATATAGAGCAATGTATCATTTATGCTAAAAGCAACACCAACAACAACCACAACAAGGAGAAAACCATACTTTTCTGTTTCTATTTCTGTGCATGTGAGGGTGGGGGTGGGAGTGGGGAAGATGAATGAAAACAACAAATTGGTGATAGTGTTTCCCTTGAGGAAGGGCTGGTTTTACCAGACTCTATTTTGTTTAATACCTTTGTCCGAATTTTTAACAAGTAAATACATTCATGTATTATTACTTGAGTAAAGAAAAATTAAAAAAAATTGACCAGGCACTAATGAGTCAAGAGTGTAATTAGACTAGGATGTGGAGGCTGTTTTGAGTGGAGAGGACATGGGTTTGCTGATGGTTGAGGCTGCAATCCAGGACAGCAATGGCTGGGTGTAGACTGCCCGAGTAACCAACGGGCCATGCGGACTGCGATAGGAGAGACGCGAACTCTTCCTGCCCTCGCCCCCTTCTCTGGTCGTCTCTTGAGACTGGTGGTGAAGACCCTGGGGTTCGGGGATACACGTCTAGATTTTTCTGGCTAAGGCGTCCTTGAGTTTTTAAGAGGTCTTTTTGGGCAGGCTCTAGGATAATTCCCAGCCAGTTTTCTGTTCCCATGTAGTCACTCACCTTTTGTCTCAGGGATTTCTTCTGCCTCTGGGCAACAGCCTCTCTTTGCTAGGTTGTCCCATGGGCAGTTGTCAGCCATGATGCCCTTGACTTTCAGCTTTCTCAGGCATGAGTGGGTTGTGTCCCACAGACTCTGGGGATGTGGGATAAGTTCTCCCGGTAGTCTTGAAGCCCCTGCTACAGCCCCTGTTATTTGGGAGGAGGTAGAACTCTAAAACACTGGCCTGTCCTAAATCCTTTCTCCAGTGTTCCCTGTCCTTTATCTACCATCCACTATGGCCGACACGGGTACTTAGCCCAGTCTTCCACCTCACTGCGCCCCAAGGGTGTAGTTGGCTCAGCCGGAACTGAGATTGAAGGAGCTCCAGGTAACATTCACTGAGAATGTCATGCAGCTCGTCTGTGACTTAGCTAACAGACTGTAGAAAATTCGAGATTATGGTCCTTAAATAATTCAAGAGAAAAATGAGGGCACGGAGGCTCAGAGATGCCAAACAACGTGTCCAAACCCACACAGCTGCTTAGTGACAGAGGCTGCAGTTAATTACATGAGATCCCTGGATCGTAATAACCTCTGTAGCTCTCGGCCTCACATCGATTATCATAAATCCCAAGCATGAGATTCTTTATGCCTTTTTTTAAATTCTTCATTTTTTTTGACTTCCAGTGATTGGTATATTGGTATAGAATCTATAAATTGTATGAAAACATATTGAAATGCAATTCTTCTTTTATATTTATAATCACACGATGGAGTGGAGGCTTAGGGCCAGATCTGAGACTCAAAACTAGATTTTTAAAGGAGTAGGAGTGATAAAGGGGAAATGGTTGTGGTTTTGTGACTAGGGATTTTACTTCTTAACTTGAGGGGCTAGGGTGACCCACACAATGTCAAGCAGTCTTTCTTTTTATTTATTGAAAGACAGAGAGAAACAGAGCACAAATGGGGTTGGGGCAGAGAGGGAGACACAGAATCCGAAGTAAGCTCCAGGCTCTGAGCAAGCCGTCAGCACAGAGCCTGATGTGGAATTCGAACCAGTGAACCATGAGATTATGGCCTGAGCTGAAGTAATTCACTCAACCGACTGAGCCACCCAGGTGTCCCTTTTTCTTTATTTAAAAAAAATATTTATTTTTGAGAGACAGAGAGTGAGTGGAGGAGGGATAGAAAGAGAAGGAGACAGAATCTGAAGCAGGGTCCAGGCTCTGAGCTGTCAGCACAGAGCCTGACGCGGAGCTCAAACTCACGAACAGCAAGATCACGACCTGAGCTGAAGTCAGCTGCTTAACCTGCTTAACCGCCTGAGCCCCCTGGGTGCCCCTAGCAGTGATTCTTGCCTGGGGGAAATCAGCAATATCTGGAGGCATTTTGGGTTGTTATAACTGGAAGGGAGGGGCATTCTTGGGATCTATTAGGTCGAGGCCAGGGATACTGCTAAACACCCTACAGGGCACAGAACGGCCCTACCACTAACAGTCACCTGACCCAAAATGAGAAGTCCTTCTAGAGCATGAACACCAGAAGCTCTATAATGTCTCTAGATAAAACATTCAGAGGTGGAGGGTGCCTGGGTGGCTCAGTCAATTAAGTGGCCAACTTCGGCTTGAGTCGTGATCTCATGGTTCGTAGGTTCGAGTCCTATGTGGAGCTCTGTGCTGACAGCTCAGAGCCTGGAGCCTGCTTCTGATTCAGTGTCTCCCTCTCTCTCTGACCCTGCCCCCGCTCACACTCTGTGTCTCTTTCTTTCAAAAATAAATAAACATTAAAAAAACTTATAAAAAATAAAAGACAGAGGTGGAAAAGGTCAGGGCATGCGCTAGAGTCCTCTCTGTGCCCCATGCATGGAGCATGCCTCCTTCCCTTCCCTCTCACCCTCGCATAGCAAGGGATTCCCACACCTGCTCCATCCTCCCCAGTAGGGGCTTCCAGAAAGGAATCCACCACGAGGGCCAGGATGGGGAGCAGGAGCTCATGTGTCTGGCAATTTGTTAGTGTTCAGAGTATGTGCTTCTGACTTCCTGATTTGGATGTGCCCTGCTCAAATCCCTACTGGCCATCCCCTTGCTTAAAAAACTCCACTGCTTTGGCTTCTTGCATGACCTTGGCCCAGAGAATTCAGACTCTGAGCTTCTCTTACTCCCTCCCTTCCTTCTGCTGTCCCCTTACTGTCCTATGCTCTACCCGCTGCACTAGCTGTCCCAGAACATGGCCTGCTCTTTTTTTCCTGTTACGATCTTCCATGTGATTTGGGGGAGGGGGGAGGAGAAATTGGGCTTAAAAATATCAACTTCCCTGCTCTCCCAGAAGATGATTTTCTGAAGACAACAGACAGATGCTTAAATTAATTAAGAGCAGAAAGAGCATGATGAAAAGTTTCCTTCCCAGTAAGCTGTGGAGGCTGTGAGCTCGAAATTTTTTTCATGCTAAAAAGATCGCCTTTCAGAAGACTCCATTACTAACATTTTTTTTGAAGAATGAATCCTTTTTGGGTGATATCCTTCTTGAATTCTCAGCTCTGTTTGAGAAAATTCTGCAAATATTTGACTTCAGACTCTGAGCTGAAAGCATCTAGTGGCTGTGTCTACGCTCCCTCTTCTCTCCCACTCCTCTTCCTCTCCTATCCCTCTCCTCTCCATCCTGCTCCCCCTACCCTCCCTCTCCTCTCCCCTTCCCCTTCCTCCTGTCCTCTCCCCTCCCAATGCAGCCCACTGCCCTTTATTTAACAGAAAACACTGGGAAGGACCCTGGGAGAGCCTCTCAGAGGGGCAGCAGCAGAGAGCGGTGGGAAGACACCTTCCTCTTCATCCTTTTTCCTTTTATTTTTTAAAAGTAACAATTGTTTATATTTATGGTATACAGTGTGATGATTTGATATACATATACATGTTGAAATGATTACTACAGTCAACGTAATTAACATATCATCTCCTCATACAGTTATTTTATTTATTTATTTATTTTTTGGTTTTGGCACATCTTCGGTATTTAGTATGGTTTTAACTACAGTCATCAGCCTCCTTTCTGGATAACTCCATTTTCCCCGCTGTCACCTGCTCTGCGCTGTCACCTGATGACACCTGAGCAGGACATACGAGAATGCCAACATGCAGCATGAGATCTCGGCCAGACACCATCAACTTCTTTCATCTATTTCTTAGCCCAGCACACTCAGGAATGTGTTACACGGCCCCGGGACAGGTTTCTTCAAAATTTTTTTATCTGTCCCAACAGTTCTCTGAAATTACTCTAGTTCTGACTTGTGTATTTTACCTCATTTCTTCCCCCTTTCTAATCCCAAGGTCTCTATTTTCTTTTGTCACTAACAAGCTCTATCTATAAAGTAAAGATAATGATGGTGAACCAGAAGGCAGAGATGGATGACCGTTTTCAGCTTATTTTGGTTTAAGATTTATAGTTCAGGTATGGTTTTAAGGGTTAGTCACACCTATGGGAGAAGACGCTTTGATGAGAATTGGTAGCTGGACCCTCCTAGAGGGACCTTCTTCCTAAGGCCAGTCTCACCTCCTGTTTCTTAGAGTTTTTCAGTTCTCAACAAGCTTTAAAAGCGATATTTTAAAGTCCTCAACCGTCTAATATGAATTGTGGAGCTGAGTCAAAACCAACAAGCATCAATTTGTTCATTCAGCTAATGCCTCCTGAGCACATGTATCACACCAGGCTCTGGGGACACAGATATGAGCCAGACAAAAGTGTGTCTTTCTAAAGTCTACACATAAAGGAATAAGTTAATTCACCGATGGGTCAGGTGTTATTCTCAGTGTTGGAAATTCAGCGGTAAATAAGACGGATGAGTCCTTGCAATTATGGAGGTGGTATTCTATGGGGGAGAAAGAGAAAGAAGGAATTAAATGGGCAGATAGAATATAAGAGAAAACATCAGTGATAAGAACCAACTTTAGGACTGTAGTTAGGGACAGACTTTCTTTTTAAAAATTTTTTTAAATATTTATTTATTTTTGAGAGAGAGAGAGAGAAAGGGAGAGAGAGAGAGAGAAAGTGTGAACTAGGGAGGGGGAGAGCGGGAGGGGGAGACACAGAATCTGAAATAGGCTCTAGGCTCTGAGCTGTCAACAAAGAGCCCATGTGGGGCTGGAACTGAACCGTGAGATCATGACCTGAGCTGAAATCAGACGCTTAACTGATGGAGCCACCCAGGTGCCCTGGGGGACAGACTTTCTTGCCCTTTGGCTGATACTGATACTGCTGAGAAGGAGGGAGCACGTCAGCATTTGGAGATGAGTGTTTGAGGTGGAGGAAACTGTGAAGACCCCTAACGTGGACTGAGCTTGTTGGGTTTGAAGGTAGAAGAGCTGAGGTGTAGAGAGCCAGATGCTGTCAGAGGAATATGGCATGCAAAATTAAGCGGGGCATCATAGGCCAGAATACGGGATTTGGGTTTTATTCCAGTGCAACGGGAAACCATTCAAAAGTTTTAAGCAGGAAATTGGCACAGATTTATGTTTGAAAAAAGATAAAAATGCTCTTGCTTTATTTGATTTTGGTATTAAAGTTTTTTGGCTTCATAAAATGAATTGGGAACTTTTTGTTTTTTAGACAGAGAGAGAGAGAGAGAGAGAGAGAGAGAGAGAGAGAGAGAGAATCCCAAGTAGGCTCTGAGCTGTCAGCTCAGATGTCACCAACAGTGAGAACATGACCTGAGCTAAAATCAAGAGTCAGTTGCTTAATTGGCAACTGAGCCACCCAGGCACTGTGCACTGGGAGCATTCTAAATGGTTTAGAACAGACCCTCTCAAGCATTGGTATGGGTCAGGATCCCCTAGGAAGCTAATAGAAGGTATGGGGGACTGTACTTGTTGAAGTACGGCAGGGTTTGGGCCTCAGATTTTATTTATTTACTTTTTCCACCTGGTTTCCTGGATGATTCTTTATTTTCTTTTTAAAGTAGGCTTCATGCCCAGTCCAGAGCCCAACAGGGGGCTTGAACTCATGACCCTGAGATCAAGACCTGAGTTGAGATCAAGAGTCAGACACTTAACCGACTGAGCCACCCAGGTGCTCCCTGGGCGACTCTAACTTATACCCAGGTTTGAAAATCGCTGGTTAGAAAACAGTGCAATTATCTGTTCTTTAAAGGGTAGATAAAGTTCAGCTGGGAGCTCATGGGTTCCTGATGGGTTTTCTGTAGTGGTCCTTCCATCGTCTCTCGGTTTCTTCCATGGTAATCCTTCTGTCCAACAGGACTATAAAACAACCACACTCATGACTATAAAGACAAGCATCCTAAGTATCAGTCAATACTTTCCAGCCACGTGTCCAAGGAATAATACGTGATGATGAGGCAGAGTCATTTTCCAGAAAACTAAGGTCCAACATCAATGAAATATGTCACAGTATCCACGATATCAACAAACGGTAGGAGGAACCTGTATCCTCAGAATACCGAGAAGGCACTTGGTAAGATTCAGCAGCCATCCCTAATAAAGGCTCAAAAAATGGGAACCAAGTAAAAGTAGGTAAATATGAGCAAGACTGAACACAACAACCATGGCAATATTAGTGATGAAAAGTTGGGAGTAAACATCATTCTACATGGAAAAGCTATTTTAATCAAATCAGGAACAGTATAGCTTGTCTGCTGCCTCTTTCATTACATAACACAGTCACGAAGATTTTAGTGCATTAAAAAACACTATAGAATCCACCATAGAAATACAAAAGATTATAAGAGAATATTATGAATAATTATATGCCAACAAACTGGACAACCTGAAAGAAATGGATAAATTCCTAGAAACATAAAACCTCTCAAAACTGAATCAGGAAGACATAGAGCATTTGAACAGACCAATTACCAGCAATGTAACTGAATCTCTAATCAAAAATATCTCAACAAATAAAAGCCCAGGGCCAGATGGTTTCATAGGTGAATTCTACCAAACATTTATTCTTTTTTTAAAAAAAAATTTTAACATTTATTTATTTTTGAAAGACAGAGAGAGACAGATCATGAGCAGGGGAGGGGCAGAGAGAGAGAGGGACACACAGAATCGAAAGCAGGCTCCAGGCTCTGAGCTAGCTGTCAGCACCAAGCCCGATGTGGGGCTCGAACCCATGAACTGTGAGATCATGACCTGAACCGAAGTCAGACGCTTAACCAACTGAGCCACCCTGGAACCCCTCTACCAAACATTTAAAGAATAATTAGTTCCTAGTCTCCTCAAACTATTCCAAAAAAATATAAGAGGAGGCACCTGAGTGGCTCAGTTGGTTAAGTGTCCCACTCTTGGTTTTGGCTCAGGTCGTGCTCTGACAGTTTGTGAGTTCAAGCCTCACACCAGGCTTTGTGCTGTCACTGAAAAGTCTGCTTGGGATTCTCTCTCTCTCTCTCTCTCTCTCTCTCTCTCTCTCTCTCTCCCTGTCTCTCTCTCTCTCTCTCTTTCACCCTCACCCTTTCTCTCTGCCTCTCCCCCACTCACTCAAAATAAATAAATAATACATGATATGTTTTATGTTTAAGAACCCAAGAGACTCTAGTGAAATTACTGCAGTTATTAAGTGACTATGGTCAGGTGGCTGGAAATAGAAATTACCTACAAAACTTTGATGCTTTTCTTATTTGATATGGAAAAAAATTCATTTATAATACTCAAAAAATCTAAAGCACTTAAGGGTAAATGAAACAAGAAAGGCAGTAAATCTATATGAAGAAAACTACAGTAATTTTAGTTAAAGATGCAAAATCAGCCTAACACCAAAATATACATTATTTTCAGTTTGGAAGACTTCCAATCACAAACTTGCTAATTACCCTAAGTCAATATTAAATGGTAAGGTCATGCCGATTAGAGTTCCCCTTTGGAGTGGGTGGGGCAGTTGAGCAAGCAGTTGTAAGTTTGCATGGAGGAAAGGAGCCTATAAGAAATTATGCGAGAGAAGAATCAGAACACGGAGTAGAGATTTGCCTTGCTAGATACCATTAGGCCATAAAGCCACTGTAATCAAGTCAGTGTGAGGTTAGTTTATGAATGGACAAGTAGATTAATGGGACACAAAATAGGGAACTCATAAATATGCCTATTTTACATGGGGGACTTTAATATTTAATAAATGGTGCTAACCTACCCAGCTGTTCATCTGAAGGAAAATAAAAACAGACACCCAACCTAAGCCATATTTTATCCTCTGCCTTATATAAAAATATATTCTTGGTGAATTAAAGAGTTTAATGCAGACAAATCTAGAAAATGACATGTACGGTGTAGGAGTTGGAAATACCCTCTTAATTTAAATTGCAAACCCAAAAGTTGTATAAGAATATGAAGGCCTATCTGAATATATGAAAATTAAAATTTTGTATACACAAAAAACTCCACAAGTGGAGTTCATTGCCAAAGATACGCTTTGATGATATTTTTATTGCAGTAATGAGCAAAGCACGGGTATCTTGAATATTCCAAAATTTCTTACAAGTTGAGAAGAAGAGAAGCCACCATTAAGAAAATGAACAAAAAGTATAAATTGTGAATTCAGAGAAAAGCAAATACCAGTGGTGGGTAAACATTAACTGATGTTTAAATGAGCTCTCCGTTTATGAAATGGAAATTAAAATCACAAAGAGACATAATTTTACACCATTAACTGGCAAAATTAAAGGGAGATATAAAACCGATGTTTGGCAGGTATGAAAGGAAAATAGCACTTTCAGTTTCAACTTGGAGACTTGAAAATTTATAGCCTTTTTTTTTTTTTTACAAAGCAATGGACAGCATCTATTAATATTAAAAGTACATATATCCTTTGACCCAATCCTGGTGACCTTCCTTATAGAGATTAAATTCCCAAGATGTAAGGACTCATAAGTAAAGATGATTCACGGAGCCTTATTCATAAAGGCAAAGCAAAACAACAACAAAATAAAACTGGAAACAAATTGGCGAGTACTCACCGTAAGGGATCATTAAATAAATGATGACATCTGATTATGATACATACAGTACAGACTATAATAATCATGATATGCTATGTGATCTTTAAAAGAATGAATTAGGTGTTCAGTTGACTTGAAGGACCTCCCACTAAGGGAAGAAGGAAGGACCTCCCACTTTACGACTAAGTATTGTTGAGTGAGAAAAGCAAGATGCATGAAATACACATATTAGGATTCTGTTTTGTAAATCAAACTGGCAAAAATGCCTTCTGTATACACTCAGGCATATGTATAGGGTCATCTATATCACATAGGCTTGCATTAACGAGGAACAACATGGATACAGACATGGAGAAATACAGCTTACCAGCATGGACTGGGGAGTGGGGAGGCTGAGGTAGTAGAGATGGAAAGATGGGGAACTGCACAAAACAGGAACAGAGAGAAGATTCATTAAAAAAGCATAATCACCTTCACACAAAACTATACACGTATGTGTATGTGTAGACATAATTAAGTAAAAAGATTTCAAAAGCCAAGGGTATTCTACCAGCATTAATAGATGACTGCAGGTGATATGACAAGGATTGATGTGGTGTGCAAGAGCAAAAGCTGGGAGAGCAGTTCTGAGGTCACCCGGTGCCAAAGGCGAGGGGGGAACTTAGCTGGGACTCAGAAGCAATGGTAGAGACCCAAGAAGTGAACAGACTTGGGATAAGTCTTGGCAGTTATGGCTGCCAAGATCTTCTGATGGATTGGACATGGAGGGAATTGAAAGAAAGGTAAAGACGGGACTCAAGGATGCATTTCCAGTGTTTTGCCTTAGCAACTGGATGGGCAATGGATCCATTTTACAGGTAGGATAGACTGAGTAAGAAATGGGTTAGGTAGGGAAGAAATAGAGTCCCTTTAGGAGTATGTTAACAGTTTGAGATGCCTCTTACAAACCAATTGGGAAAAGTCAAGCAAGCAGGAATGCATAGACTCCAAGTGGCAGGGACAGTCCCTTCCTTAGGCCAGCAGGACTGATATTGTTGGGTGCATTGCCCTTCTGTCTCCTTGAAAACCAAGGCACCCTTTCCTGCAGCAGCTCTTGACGCCTCATGCTCATTCAACTTCTCCCTCTGCCCAGTCCTCTTTCCTCACTCTGCTTAAGTGACATTCCCAAGAGCAGTTCCCAGTAAGCCATGTGTTCACAATTCACCATTTCAGAGTCTGTTTTCTGGGCAACCTGACCTTGCAAGATTACTCAGGGGGCCAATGGCTAATGTGGAGCTTAGATCCAGTTCTCCTGACTAAAAAGCTTCTCTTATTTCTCCATGATCTAAGAGAGCCTTGGGATAACCTCTGTTAGAAGAGGCACACATATGGCCCTTTGGAATTTGGTGTTTCTAACCTGCTAAGTGCTGTCCAGAGCCTTCTACCAGGTACCCACTGCTAGGAGCTAAGCCATTGTGTGTCTCTTTATGCCTGTCACCCTAGATCTGCTTGTTATAAGTCTTTGTGTCCCTTCCATCAGGCCAAAGAAGGTGGATTTTAAATTAGCTCTAGGTTGGGCCCCCAGAGTCTTGTTCAACCAGACTGAATGTGTGTTATGCATCCTTCAAGGCCTATGACACATATCACTTCCTCTCCGAAGCCTCCCCTTAGGCAGAATTAATTAATTCAGCCAACAACACAACAGTATTACATACTCCTCTGTAATCATTCCCCTTTGTGTTGTCTCCGAGTCTCAAGGACTCATTATGGGTGACAGTTACTTATACCTTGGCCTCATCCACTAAACTCTGATTCTCCAGGGTCACCATCTTATTTATCTCTGCACTGTGAGCTTTTTGTATAGCACCTGGTGCAGACAAAGCACTGGGTAAGTGGTGATTAATTTTAACATTAGTGATTTTAAGCTCATCTTTCTGCTTCAGACTTCCATAGCTTCAGAATCTAATGCCAGCAGGATTATAGTGCTCTCTCCCCCACCACCCCAACAAGTCTTGTTTGGGATGTCTCAAAATAAAGGAGACACCGTCTAGCACTTATTTTACCCATAAAAGCCACTTGTCACATCTCAGCTCTGAGGATCCTAAGGCAAGATGAACAAACTCTCTACTCTCTTTTTGTTCTCAATCTCCCCCCTTTTCACCCTTGCTCTCAGGAATGGAGTCCTCACAGCTTTCTCCTCTATCTCTAACTCCCTCTCTGCCTTGATTGGTTCTGTTTTTCTGCCAACCTCTCCCACCAGCTTCCTTCCACCATCCACCAGAGGCCTTTCCCTTCCTGTGGAATCTTGTTCTATCTCTTCTCTCTCCTCTGGCTTTTGTGGTCAGCCCCCCTTTCGGCCTCCATGCTCCTGTCATGAAGAAGGCTCTGTCAACCCCACTACCCTCTCTGGGTCCTGTTGTGTCTTCTCTGTCCTCTCGCCACATGCTTGCCTCCTCAAAGAAAAGTTTCTGTGTTTGCTCCCATCAGTTCCTCATTTCCCCCCTTTGCAATGTTCTCCTCACTCACAGAATGTAGGCACCAGTTCCCAAAAAAGTTCTGAGTCTCTCATGACTCTCAACTCAAGTCTTGCCTTCAGTATCTTCAACCACTTCGGGATGTTGAAAGCTGTTGGTCCTTTTTCCCTCTGAAAACTTCTTCCCCTGGAGGGATGTCTAATAGTGTGACAGAGTGAGGAAGAGCATGGAGCTGGGAGTTTATAAAAATGGAGTTCACCTTTCAGTTCTATAATAGTAGCTTTATGACCTTGGACAGCTCCCTCAACCTCCACATCCTTATCTGTAAAATGGGGTGATACTTATAGTCTAAATGGGATTATAATGTTCCAATAAAATGGTGTGTTTATGATTTGCCTGGCACAGAGGTCCTCAGAGCCTGTCACTGCCTTATCAACCCGTTTTGATTTCCATGCCTCTGTGGTATCCTGGTTTTCTTTCTTTCTCTCTACCTCTAATGATTTCTCTAAGGAACAATGAATGAAGGTATATAAAGGAAACACTTTTGCCTTTTAACAAGGCAGATAGGCATCTGTGAATATAAAACCTTTGATAAGTAGGTCTTTGAATTTTGGCTTGATTATTCACCTCATGTATAATGATAAGCAGAAAAAAAACAAAAATGAATTTTCTGCCATTTCAGTGTTATACCTCATTTCATGTTCCTTTATAATAATCACTAATGATATTGCAACAATCTCTATATCAAGACTATAGAGAATGCACTTAATCTATTGTCAATTGCACTATTTACTTGTTGTGCATTCAGAGTGAATATAAATTGTCTTATGTTCTTTGAAAGAAATTATACCTTATGTTCTTTGAAAGAAATTATATTAATGAAATCATTGCCATTTTATTAAGCTATATGTTTTAAACCAGACTATTCTGTGGCTTACTGGATTGCAGGAAGTACATAATCACAGTTGGTGGGAAAACTTAAGGTACTCAACACCTGCAACTTTTTGCATGAAATATTTTCCTATATAAGCATGAAGTTCTATGCAAAATAACTACAAGTCAGGTAGATTTAAAAAAAGAACAAAAAACATGCACAAAACAATGGCAAGACAACTTTTATTTCAGGAAATAAGACAGTGTTTCTCTGATTCTCAGAAATTAAGCTTGTCTTGGTTGAGTCTATGTATAAATTATGTA
Source organism: Suricata suricatta (assembly GCF_006229205.1). Taxonomy (NCBI): domain Eukaryota; kingdom Metazoa; phylum Chordata; class Mammalia; order Carnivora; family Herpestidae; genus Suricata; species Suricata suricatta. The sequence continues at coordinate 154,511,497 of NC_043703.1, forward strand.
TGGAAATAACTTTCAACCTCGCATACTTAGGAACAAAGTTTAGGAACAGTCTTGCATTGCAACGGATATTTATTAATTAACCGATTAAATCCTTGATTAAGAAGGGAGGATAAGGGACCCCTCTATGGCTCAGTGGGTTAAGCATCCGACTTCAGCTCAGATCATGATCTTGCAGTTTGTGTGTTCAAACCCTGCATTGGGGTCTATGCTGACAGCCCAGAGCCTGGAGCCTGCTTTGAATTCTGTGTCTCCTTCTATCTCTGACCCTCCCCCACTTGGGCTCTGCCTGTCACTGTCAAAAATGAATAAATGTAAAAAAAAATTGAAAAAAAGAAAGGAGGATAAAATGCAACCCAATTTCAAAATTCTATGTCAATGTGAAATGTTTAAGCTTCACCATACCAAGATTATTGTATGATCTTTTAAATATTTAAGGCAGTAGCAACCACAATGACAAGCCAAGCCAATGCTTTGGAAAATAATCATACTTGTTTTAAGGACCCGAGAAGAAGCCAAAATTTTTTATTAAATGTTAACCTCTCATGGTTGTATTGCTCTACCATAGGTACCAGGAAGCAGTATTTCATTTGCACGGACTCACAGGAACTCCACACAGGAAATGGGCTTAAATTCTGTTCCTGCCATTCACCCACCACGTGCTGTCTTGTTGATATTTGCTCTTTTGGAGCCACGTTTTATTTTCATCTGTGAAACAGAGCTAGTTTGAGCTGAGCTGGGGCCCTGCCAGCTTCCAGGACTGTTTTGAGTCACAAAGAAGGTGGTGGGTGTGAATGCTTGTTGTGAGATTATCATTTGCCGTGAAGCACTAGGGGGCGGGCATCAGTCCTGGGAAATGAGGCTGAGGGAGGCCCCATGGGGCTCAAAGGCAGGTTCCAACTTGAGTCCTGTGACTGACAACTTGGACTTGGTTGAGTGTCCTTCACACTGGTTTATTTCATTTCAGCTGTTAGACCAGGCAAAGGGTACCCCTGGGACCTGGAGGCTGTAAGAGAGGAGGTTCCCTGCTGCCTTCTTTCTCGCCAGCAGCTCACACAGGAGGAAGAGTCCTCTGAATCAGAGGCTTCTCAGATCAAGTGCCTTTTACTCTCCATCCTCCTCCTTCCCCCCTCCTGCCCTCCTCCTCCCCCCACCCCCTTCCTCTTTCCTCCCTTCCCCTTCTCCTCCTGCTTACTGTTTAGGCTGGAGAGCGGTATACATATCACCTATCACCTGGTCCCAAAATATGCTTCCTGGGTTTATCATTCATTTTTATTTTTAAAAATTTTCTTTATGTCTTTATTTTATTTTGAGAGAGAGAGAGAGAGAGAGACAGAGAGTGAGTGGGGGAGGGGTAGACAGAAAGGGAGACAGAATCTGAGGCAAGCTCCAGTCTCTGAGCTGTCAGCACAGAGCCCGACACGAGGCTCGAACCCACGGACTGTGAGATCATGTCCTGAGCCAAAGTCGGCCGCTTAACTGACTGAGCCCCCCAGGGGCCCTATTATTCTTTTCTAGACTGATTAGTGTTAGAACACCATCCTCCCTGGATTTCCTGCTGCTCCTGCACGTTTCAGGCCCTCTGTGGGATAGAAATTGACCGACTACAGAGAGGATGCCTGCCCTCCTCCAGACCCATTCCCTGCCCTTCTAAGAACCATCAACTTTAGAGACACCTTTTCCTCTTCCCCACAGACAACTGTTTACGTTCTGGGTTAGAGACTCGCCTTCCACCCCCTTGACAGGATCTGTTTGCATCCCAGAGTAAAATATAGGATTTCTCTCTTTCTTTCTCCCTCTCTCTCTCTCTGTCTCTCTCTCTGAGAGGGAGGAGGGGAGAATGTGTCAGCAGTTCCTATCTAAGCTCTGAATTTCATGATTTGGGGGTTTTTCTCCCGTGGTGCACACTGCTGAGTGCAGGGGGACATCTGGGCCTCACGGCAGGTGTGGTAACGCCGTCCATCCATCACGGTTTGGGCCCTAATGATTACTTCCTGCATTATTTATTGAGCCTACTTGAAGTAGCCTCCACAAAGACCTTCAGCGTGAGCTCTCAGAGTGATTAGTATTCGTAACAGTTCAAATTTAGGAATGTTGGGCTGAGAGGTAGGGGATTTTTAAAAGCAATCTTGAAAAAGAAACAAGCAGATCTTTTTCTAATGGGTATTTACCACACCAAGGAAACAACTTGCGGCCGATGGTGCAATACATATTTGTCAGTCTGTGAGGGAGTCGCCGGCTTCTCCACTGTTGAGTTTCTTTGGAGATAGATTATCATGTATGCTTGGAATGGCTGCATTACCTGTCACGAGAGTAGTTATTTATGGTTTCGTGACTATTTCCACTAATCTTTGGGAAACAAAGGAAAGATTTTTACTTGGTGGCATTTATGACATTTGTCACTAACCAGAGGTCATTCTTGATGGTAGTTTAACGTTCGCTCAGCTATTGGTGCATTGGAGAAAGCCCTGAAGTAAGAGCCAAACACTGGTCAGAACTGTATACTAGTACTGACTGTTACTCAGTAGTTAGATGGCTGTGGGAAAATCACTTCAATTTGCCAATCCTTCATTTCTTCACTTAAATTACATTTGGATGACTGAATTGCTTAAAAGGAATTTTAGGATGAACAGATGGGTCGATGGGTGGGAAATGACATTTTAGGTTATGAGGTGGCAGTAGCTAGACTATGTGGAGGTTTTAAAAAATTAATTAAAATTTTATTTTAGGTCATGAGAGTAATTTACATATCTGATTTGGGGATGTGCTTCTTCCTACTGCACTTCAAGGCAGGGGCGGGTGAATAATACAATGCGTGCCTGATTTTGCTCATTTTTTAAATCTTCTCTGTAAGTTTCAGGAAGGCATTTAATTATTATGATAGAACGTGAAATTGTGTTACACAGTAAGCAAGTAGCCCTAACAGAGGTACCTGTACCTTGGGAATCTGTGGGTGTCCAGAGTGATTTCTGAAGCACAATTTGTATCAGTGGGGGAGTGCCCTGCTGAACGGGATATGAGAAAGGGGATTTTAGGCTCTGGTGAAGCCTTGGGTACATAAGTGCACTGGGTACCAGGCCGTGGGTACCTAAGTGCACTGAGTACCAAGCCATAGGTACCTACGTGCACTGGGTACCTAAGTACACTGGGTACCAAGCTCCGGGTACCTAAATGCACTGGATACCAAGCCCTGGGTACCTACATGCACTGGGTACCAAGTTCTGGATACCTACGTGCACTGAGTACCAAGCCCTTGGGTACCCATGTGCATTGGGTACCAAGTTCTGGGTACCTAAATGAACTGGATACCAAGCCCTGGGTACCTACATGCACTGGGTACCAAGCTCTGGGTACCTAAGTACATTGGACACAAAGCCCCGGGTACCTAAATGCACTGTGTGCCTCCAGGAGGCCTGAACGGGCTGGTAGAGTACTTAGAGAGAGGAGGTGTCATGAACTTGGGTTGGCTTCCAAAGGACCGTGGGAGAGAACCAGAGGTGCATCATTAGCTCCAAAAAGAATGCTTCTTTTTTTTTTTGAAAAAAAAATTTTAATGCTTTATTTATTTTTGAGAGAGACAGAGAGACAGAGAGAGAGGGAGCAGGGGAGGGGCAAAGAGAGAGAGAGGGAGATACAGAATCTGAAGACAGACTCCAGGCTCTGAGCTGTCAGCACAGAGCCCGATGTGGGGCTCAAACCAACGAGCTGTGAGATCATGACCTGAGCCGAAGTCGGACGCTTAACCGACTGAGCCCCCCACACCCCCAGAATGCATCTTCAGTAGACTCCTGTAGCATATGACAGTGGTGTAGTCTGTCCTCTAGACAGACCCGAGAAGTCATTGTCAACTAAGGAACCTGGGAGGCAGGAGATGACGAGGCCCCATGGAGACTCTTCACTGGTCACAGTTGTTCACCGAGTTGTCACTGCAGGGGCTGTTGGTGGGTATGACCAGGTCTGCCGATTCTCCCTGCTGGTGGGAGCGGCCCTTGAGAATCCTAATTATTGGACGGTATCGCCCCAAGTAATATGGAAAGTGTCACTGTTGGGATATCTGTCGCACAGGGGACTTCTCACTAAGCTGGATGGACCAAATAATATCATTTGAAACTTCCTATTATATTTCTGGTCCTTTTAAAACATTACTTTATAAATCTTCATGATAGCTCTATAATTCAGGTATTCTTATCTGCATTTGACAGAGGTGGGAACTGACACTTGGAAAGTTTAAATAACCTGACAAGTCATGCGTACAGGAAATCATGGAGCTGGGATTGGAACTTAGATTGAAGGCTACACCCAAGCTGTTTTCATTTGCAACACATCTTGTTACTTAATATTCTTCAGCCTTTAATCTCATCCCACTGAGAGTCCCGTTTAATATCCGGCCTTGGGTGGAGGTAGTTTCTGTTTTCAGTGTAGCCTCTCTTGAAGAGAAGGAACCACAATTTCCCAACAGAAAATCTGAGGAGACTGGAAGGTCAGAAACGTTGGGTTAGGGCCCACGCCGATCAGCAGGGATGCTTGACATTGTCTATTGCTAATTTTTGGCAAGATAGAGAGCGAACAAAAGAAAAGAATATTTCATAAGAAAAAAAGACTTCCAGAAGAATAAATGAAAACATTCACCTCCTTTAAATAAACCACATAGGTTTAAAAACCAGGATGGCAAAAAAAAAAAAAAAAAAGAAGAGAAAGAGAGAGAGGGAGAGAGTATACATGTGCTTGGATGTAAAATTCATGAATAAATGAGACAAATATCAAAAGAGAAAATCAAAAACATTGATAGAATTGGCTTCCTACCTGTCAAACAGCAAGTGTCTGAATGCGTCTCAGCATCACTGCTGGCTTCCCAGTGCAATTGGCCGTCATGTGAGGGGAGAGATCATGGCCGCACTCAGTGGCTGGCCTTAGCTAATTGACTCACCTAGTGTATACCGATAATTTAGATTTAAAATTAGTTCAGATTCTATGACGATAAAAATCAGCACATGTATTGCAAATGCCCTTGGAAGAAAGCAGAGTGAAATGATAAATGTGTCCTTGCTTGGCGTCTTGTCCCAGGTCCCCCTAGGGTGCTTGAGAGTTCCTGACTGGCATAATGTCTGCCTTAATGATGACAGAGAAGGGCCGGATAGTGTTTAATGGGGTTTTAAGTAGATCCTAAGTAGAGGCTCACGACCAACATCAAGGAGCAGAGAAAATACAAATGAATGTCAGAAACAAAACAACCTGAAACAGAATAACCAAAAGCCTCCTCCTCCGGTAGCCAGGATTGATAAACCTCAGAAAGCTCCAGAGACAGGCTAGCGTGTGCCAGCCTGCAAGGATTTGATGGTCTGTCCTGAGTACTGCTGTTGGCCGGATGTGCAGAACCAGGCGGCTTCCTGGACGTCTGAGCTTGCCAAGGAAGTTCCTGGAAATCTGGAAAAGACACTTAAAAGATTGTATTTTAATTGTAAATATACTTATTATAAGAGGTTTATGTTTTTACAGAGACAAAGAAGGAGGGACGCCTGAGTGGCTCAGTCAGTTAAGCGTCTGACTTCAGCTCAGGCTATGATCTCACGGATAATGGGTTCAAGCCCCGCATTGGGCTCTATGCTGACAGCTCAGAGCCTTGAGCCTGCTTCAGATTCTGGGTCTCCTTCTCTCTCTGATCCACCCGCTCATGCTCTGTCTCACTCTCTCTCTCAAAAAACAAATTAATGAAAAAAAAAAGGAACAGAGAAGGAAAAATGAAGGATTTATCTTTAGTCTCGATACCAAATAGAAGTCACCTTTAACCTTATCATGGGAATCCTTCCTATCTTTCCTAGTGTAGATTTTATTTTTTAAAGTCTAGTTGTAATCATATTGTGTATGTAATTTATATTTTTTCAATTATTTAGCAAGCTTTTTCTTTTTTAAAGCCATCTTCATAATTACGTATTTTAATAGCTTTGTAATGACTCTTTGAACAGCTGTGCCAGAGTAAACCATATCTATATTATATCTTATTATTTTTTCTAATTTTTTATTCTTTTTTGTAAAAAATTCTTAATGTTTATTTACTTTTGAGAGACAGAGAGAGAGAAAGTATGAGCAAGGGAGGGGCAGAGAGAGAGGGAGACACAGAATACAAAGCAGGCTCCCAGCTCTGAGCTGTCAGCATACAGCCTGATGCGGGGCTCAAACCCATGATCTGTGAGATCATCACTGAGCCCAAGTCGGATGCATAAGCAACTGAGCCACCTGGGTACCCCTCCAATTTTTTATTTTTATTAAAAATGCCATGATGAACATCTTTTGCGTATAAAACTTATTTCCTGGCTTCCAAAGAACTCCTTTGGATTAATCTCCAAAAATCGAATTTCTGGATCCAAATATATTATAAGTTCTTGGTACATATTGACAAAAGAACTAGGTGATTTTTGTCTATTATAATATATGCTCATTGGCACCGGGTGTACTTAATTTTGAACTCGGTTAATTTAAAAAGTATATATTAATATCACTTAAATTGATTGGATTTCTATTAAAATGGATATTTTCCTAAGCTGTTTGCCAAATATATTTCTTGACATTGTTTGCTCTTTTTCATGTTCTTTGCTCATTTCTTTTGCATTAACTTCAAACTGGTCTGCCTGACTCTGGCCTAACTCATGCCATCCATCCTCTACATGTTGCTGAACATTATTCCTAAAATCTAAACCTTCACCCTGTCATCCGTTCTCAAATCTTTCAAAGGTTCTCTGAGTGTCCTGAAGTAAATTCTTCACCCTCCATGGAAGGCCACCACAAGACAGCCCAGTGTGCCACCCCACCCGGTTCTGGGCAAGTGGTTGGTAAATGTGGAATTAAATCGTGTCCTGAGATTTGTGCAGGGAGAGCCTGGCCCCGTTAGGGCCCTGCATTCTCCTGCAGGCTGGCAGATGGGTCACCAAAAATCCTCTGGAAAGAGAATCTGCATGAAAAAAAGTACCATAAGGATGTTTCGTGTTTTACCTTGCCGTTCCTGGTAGGAAAGTGGTGCAGTGATAAGCCACTGTCTTTGAGTTAGATCTTCCTGGGCTCCGTCCCCACCTCTGCCATCCATCTGTCTATGGCCTGGAGCTGTCATTTAACCTCCGAGGCAATAATGCCCACCTCTCAGAGCCGCGGGAGGATGCCGTGTAATGATAAAGCGCCCTGTGCACACTAGGCTGTCAGTCAACGGTGAACTCTTCAGAATAAAGAACCTTACTCCTTTAAAGGGTGAGGCGTCTAAAAGAGTCAAATTCATAGGAACAAAGAGTAGAATGGTGGTTGCCAAGGGCTGGGGTGGCAGGAAAGGGAAGGGGAGGGAGGAGGAGGAGTTGCTAAGCAGCAAATACGAAGATTCAGTTATGCAAGGTGAATCAGCGCCAGAGCTGGGCTGTGCAGCACTGCACCTGCCGATAACAACACTGTGCATTTATAAACCCAAGAGAGTAGATCTCTTGGGAAGTGTGCTTCCCTCAATAAAATACAATTTTAAAGAATTTAGGTCTCAAGATTTTAGTAGTATTAGCACAAGGACCTTAGGCTTGCCCAAGTTTGTAGCATGGATAGTAGCAAGTGTGAGCAAAACAAAGTTTAACTGTTGTCAGCTTTGGTATTAAGGTCGTTCCTGAGCCCTCGGGCACTTCTTCTGGCTTTTCTAGGAGAATCCAGATCCTGGCTGTCTTATGAACATCATTTTACTGCTAAAATATAAACTTCACCATATGATAAAGGTTGGTATCTGTCACTCACTGTTTGATCTCTAAAAACATTTTTTAAAGTAATCAAATAAATAAATAAATAAATAAATAAAACAGTATCTCCTTACTCAGTTTGGCAAGCAATGCATTGCCAGATGTCAGTTTGGGGAGGGGGACCCTCAAAGATTCTTATCTAAAATGCTGACATACATTAAAATATCAGGAAATGACAAAAATATTTTTTAAAAGGTGATTTGCAAGCAAAACCTCTTCCTTAACTCTAAGTGAATGTCATTTAAAAAATATCTCAGAAACTGTAAATTGTTCATATATATTTGCAGATCTAGAAATCACTTATTTTGAAAATTTGGCATCAAATCAGAAAGCATAAGTAGAAAGTAGGACGGAGCTAATGCTGTGTTGAGTGAACTGGATGGTAAAGAAACCATTTTACACTTCGAAGGAGTCTAAGTTTATTAATGACCAGGGGCCAGGAATCCAATTTGTGACGACAAGTTGATATTATACATACGAATCCTTGGCTCTGAAACTCTCCTAAATGTAATAGGTTCCACTGGCCTAAAAATAATTTAAAGTATGTCCCAATTTTTTATGGCGTTTAAAAAATAGATGTCTGGAAATTTCTCAAGTTGATTTATCTTTCATGGGTCACAAGAGCAAAGCTGATTTTCTGATAGTGCGTCCTGCATTTATCTTTCAGGAGGCGGGGGAGCATTCTAATTAAAACTAATCCAGTCACAAACTTGAAATATCAGGTGCTTTAATGTGATTTCCTTCTTAGCAGCCAAGACTATCTTGCCATAAATATTTTGCCCCTGATTGGCTCGAATCTAATTCAAAAATTGAAGTGACAATGACTTCTGGGAAGCTAGATCTTGAATTCTAGTGGGGCTCAGTCTAGGAGAGGAAGAAACAGGGGTCTCCAGTCTCTCCCGCTCAGGAAACCCAGGCTCTGGGGAATCAGACAGCAGTCCACTCAAGTGTCCTACCTTTTAAAGAGAGAAAGAAAGATCTTCCTATAACTCATCTCTTCTGGTGATTCTTCTTTGTAGCATTGATAACTGGGTGATGCCAAAAGAATGTATTGATTTTCATGGTCCTTGCATTAGAACATAAGCTTTGTGAATACAGGGAATTTTTGGTTTGGTTTGCCGCTGTTTTTAGAGTACCTAGAACCTTCCCTTGCTGCGAGAGGAAGTGAGTAGTTATTGAACACAGTAAGACAGAGCGCTCCCCAGCTTTCCTTGCACATCTGAACTTTCTTTGATCATTCAAAAGGCACCAGACACAGAATCAGCTCCTTGTGCTTAGATTGTACCCCCTCCGCCCCCCGTATCCCAAAAGCCTAGGTGAAGTGCTTTAACCCTCCCAAATGCCTACCTTGACCTCTGCTCTGGAAATGAATTTATCTCTGCTCTGAACCACTTGGGTCTTTTTTAATACTTTATATTATATTGGGTTATATAATATACGTGTATATTATATTAGCTGTAATTGAATTTGACATTTTTTGTTGTATGTATATTATACAATTATATACAATTATATATAATATATAATGCTATATTTGTAATGTAACTGTAGATTTTCTCCTGTTAAACTCTTAACTCCATGAGATTAAGAATTGAATTGTAATCTTCTTTTTAGTCTCCTAAAATGTCCAATACCTGGCATCATATACAGTGGATATTCAATAAATAATTTTGGAATAAGCAGCCAGTCGTGGCAGGATGTACGTTAAAACCCTGTAAGAAAGATCAGGACAGTGGACAGTTCCATAGCAAAGAGATTATTCCACAATTCTCCCAACAGCCTTGAGCTCCTCATAAGCTGTTGGATTTCCCAGGAGACTCACAGTGTGTTACACAGGCTATTTTATTTGAACAGCTTTGAGGCAAATGCTCTGTTCTCTGCAGCCCCACCCAATGGGGAGGGGGTATCAGGGCTCAGCACACTTTACTCAAATGCCGTTCCCTTGCTTTGCCAGCTGCGTGTTGCATCCTGCAACCTCTGTGAACCTTAGTTACTGGGCCTGTAAAATGGGGAGAGGGATTCTTACCTCACCAGGCCCTTTGCAAGGTTAAGTGAGACGGTGATGGTCAAGAGCCCGGGTGTGTCTGGCACATCACGAGCTCTCAGCAAGCAGTGGCCCTGAGCACCCTTGCCGTTAGAATCAGAGCCATTCCAACCGCCGTGCACACTTCTTGTCTTACAGAACATTTTCATCTGCAAGGAAATTATAAATGCCATTTCTTTATTATGCTTTGCCACTGTTTATTTGATACTCACCACCAGCTCCTTCACAATTTCTTTGTAACATTCAGTATAGTTGCATCTCCTGGGAGAGGCTGACCGCCAGGGAGGGAGGCTGGGTATAAACCCTGGAGAATTCTGGTTTATGTTATAACAATTGCAATCACCTACCCTAGACTCTCAGGTGCCACACCGGGGATTTCACATACAATCTCTGTCCTTACAGAGATCACTCTCCTACCCTCTGGAAAGTGGCATCCCCCACTTTCTGAAAACAATGGCTCATTTTTATACCTATTTGCAGGGCTCGGTTAAGTAGCAGAAAGAGAGGCTTAATGCATCGAACACAGACTGGTCTAGAATCACCCAGGAGGACATCCTGGGGTTGCGGCTTTCAGTGTTTCAATTAAGCTTTAGGACTTTACTCGCAGTGACTGTCCCTTCTGGGTGACAGCTGCTATCTACTGCTGGGCGGGCATCCTGCCTCAATGAATTGATGGGAAAGTTGGATCTCAGCCCCATTTAGCCTGCATGGTGCCTGATCTCCTGCCAGTCTCCCTGTCCATGTATAAACGGGCTCTGGTATTAGCCACTCACTGTTTGATCCCTCAAAACATTTGCAAAGTAATAAAAATGATCAAAATCATGACTGTGATTCCATACTCCCAGGCTGGCAAACAAGTTGCACACAAGCGTTGCCTTGTAGATAATAATTATAATAAAACCAACTAAGAGGTACCTTTTGCAACTGGCAAGTTCTCCCCGTCTTTATTTCTCATTTACCGCGTTAGCTGGTTTATACCATATGCCTTATTAGCCCTGTTTTCCACAGGAGAAATTGGCGGCTCAAGGAATGTAAGTCATTTGCTGCTCCAGGCAGGCAGTCATGTTGGAAATGAGACGTGAACCTAGGTCTCTTGGCTTCCAACCCAATGCTTTAATGAATAGATAAAAATGATTTCAAATGATCACATCTGTGTGTCAACTCAAGGGGTCCTTATATCCACTTACTCGGCAATTACCAGGTCAGTTTGTAAATGGACTCCTCTGACGTGCTTCTGAGTATTGGCTGTTTTACATGAATGGCTCCTTGGCAATTGTATTTACAAGATTCATTTGTAAGCCTCGCTCTCCATGGAGAGCGGGGAGGGAGGCTTCAGCCCTCTGAGGACCCTCCCAAGGGCAGACTTCCTGCACGCCTGGATGAATGAATGGGCATTCATGGTCCCCTTCTTCCCAGGAAGGGTGTGTGACTCTGAGGCAGGGGCGCTGACTGGATGCACGGAGCTCTGGCCCCAAGGGCCCCGTTTCCCCCTCCCCCAGGTCCACGCCTGAGCCTGTGTGCCTGCCTGAACATTAATTGGGACTGCTTTGGTGATTGCCAGCCCGCTGTGAATCTCTGGAAAGATGATCAGGTTTGCAGAAATTCAGCCTGCTTGCTGGAAATGAACCCCATCTGAGTACTTCTTCTCGCTAGTCCTCTTGTGAATGAAAGTGAGTTCCACTTCAAGAAGATGTGAGGGTGAAATTTTAATTGAATAAAAGATGGGAAGTTCCCAGGGACGGTTTCCATGGCAACTGCAGTGTGTGTGTGTGTGTGTGTGTGTGTGTGTGTGTGTGTGTGTGTGTGTGTGTAATATATGCATTAGAAGAAAAATAGCAGCTCCTGTCAGTGTGCAAGTCTAGGATGTGGGTCTGGGGAGGGAGAGGACTTGCAGTCCCTCAGGGCAGCCTGACGCTGGATTCGCTACTTTCCATGGCTTGTACATTTCCGCAACCTGCCAATGACCAAGTGCATTCATTTCTTCTCCTCCCTTGGCTTCACGTCGCCTTGCCCAAGGACACTCGGAGGACGAAACCACTGGCTCCTAAGAGTTAGGGTCTTGTAACAGTCTCCAGCACGCTGGCTTTTGCTTCTGGAGACGGTTCTGCTGCCCGATCCGTGAGAGCAGTGGGCCCTGGGCTCTGCTGGCAGACAGCCTGGGCCGAGTCCCAGCTTTCACTCAGTAGCTCTGTAAACTTGGATATGCCCTTCATATAACCAGAGCCTCCATTTTTCCCCCTTTGTCTTTGATTTTTAAATCTGTCAAAGGGAGGATAAAGCAACTTACCCAGAGTAGTATCATGTTCAGGAGAAAGTTAGAACATAGGGAATAGGGTCCACACTTCTTTCCCAGGGACCCATAGAAAAGTACGAAATCCACCCAGCTGGGGTCATGCCATTCCCAGGAGTGTTTTACCCCTTATCTGTGGTCTGCTTCCGGAGCTGCAGCCACCTCCAGTCACTGTGGTCAGACGCTGATAATCCTCCCGACCCACTGGCAGAAGTCACCCCACTTCATCTTCTCATGTAGGCATTTTGTCATCGCCCATCGTCACAAAAAGGATGAGGACAGGACAAGGAGATGTTTCAAGAAAGAAAGAGGGAAAGAGAGACCACACTCACGTAATTTTTATGATAGTATATTGTTAGGATTGTTGTATGTTCTTATTGTCAGGGATTTCTTGCTACACCTAATTTATAAATTAAATTTCATCATAGGTATGTATATGGGGAAAAACAAAGCATATGTAGGGTTTGGGACTGTCTGAGGTTTCAGGTACCCACCATCGGTCTTGGAATGTATCTCCTATGGATAAGGGGGGGACTATTGTCATTCAGCATCACTCCCTGGAAGGTTGTGATGTCTGCTGATTACAGGTAGCCTAGAAAGAAGAGTCGCTTGGAGAGGCAGCTTTCTAGATGCAAAAAAAGGGGACAAAGGAACAGGGAGCAACTGCAAAATGAATGTAAGATGAACATTCCTTTTGTGCCCAGAAACTTCTGACTAATTTCACAGACCCAAGACGTCCTGGGAAAATGTTTAATTGAACTGAATCCGACCTAGTTTATTTGGCAAGCTGATGTGTCTGACTAGAGAGAGAAGAGAAGCAGCTTATAATTTATTAAAGTATTTGGCATTACATTATTTTATAAACAAAAGCATAAATGCTGTTATAGGGTGAGAAACTTGGACTTTGTGTATTCTAGCAGAGGATTTGTTTTTTTAAATCTCTGTTGTTATTTTTCAACCTGTTTGGATAAGAATCTTTCTGAAAATTGTAGTGTGTCTCCACCGGGTTACTTGGAATGAAGAGGAGGGACCTTAACTTTGCACACAGCTTTGCTGGAGAGAAAAATGGGGGTTGGTGACAGCTCTTTTCTTCTGAGCCCTTGAAACATTTTGTACTTGGTTTGTCTTAGGAGTGATTTTCTTAGAATATCAGCATCTGCCTCTCTGCCCTTTGGACAACAGAAGGAGCTCCAGGGTCCCTGGCAGACCGCTCCTTTCCACAGTATTAAATTAAGCCCTGTCAACTCAAGGTTGTGAACGTTGTTCCTAGCACACTAGGGCGTCTGTCATCTCCAAGAAGCAATGAAATCTTCCAACAGCCCAGAGCAATTATTTTGGAAGTATTTCCCTCTGGGCTGTGACATGGGCAGGTGGACAAGGCAGGAGCAGATGTCCCCTGATTTGGAGGGGGCGGCTGACCTTGGAGGGTAGCCCTGTGGCGTGGTGACACATGCAGTCTGGCTTTGAGATTGTCTGCACTGAAATCGAAACTCTGCCACGCATCTGCTGTGTGATCTTGAATAGGTTACTTCACCCCTCTGGGCCTCAATTTCTTCATTCATAAATTGGAATCACAATGGTACTTAACTCTGGGATTAAACAAGGTCATGCATGGAAAAATCTTAACATAATGCCCAGCACACAGTGCATTAGTATTAGCGACTGCTGCTGTGATTAGCGTCCCCATGATTCTGGCCATCAACAAGACCCAGAGGGGGTTCTTGACTTCTCTGGATTCAGATCACGTGATGGGTATTGGTGATCTACTGTGTGCCAAACACTGTGACAGACAGTTAGTGGCTTTCATGTGACCTGCTCTCAACCTCGGAAGAAGACACCAGAGAATGTCACTGTCAGGTGAGTGTAAGCTGACTTCTGGGAGGACCTGGCGGGCCACAGTTGAAACAATGCTGTGCATGTAATTGTGTGGGGAGTTTGGAGAGGAGAGGGGGAGGGGGCATGGTGTGGTGGGCTTTGGGCTGCCAGGCTGGTCATCAGAAGATAAAAGGGAAGTTCCATGAGCACACAGCTCAGCCCTGAGCTGTGAGGAGCAGTGGAATGCTAGAGAAGGATGCGTCCAAGCTGACATTAGGCCAGGCTGGGGCAGGAGTTCTGCATTTGCTGAGCAATGAGGCTGAGGTGCCTGGAAAGGTGGGGGTCCCTCCAGCATGAGGTTGTAGGATGCTGAGCTGGTACATGGGTGGAGGGTCTCCGATCCCGGCATAGGGCTTGGAACAGACGAGCAGCCATGGCAGGAAGGGTGCGTTCCAAATCCAGATGTTTCTCAGAGTCTCATGAGAGCCTGTTACAAATGCAGATTCCTTCCACATCTTCCCCCACTTCATTCAAGTTTCCGGGGGTAGGAGCTAGAATGTATAGTCCTGGTATTGTCGTGTGGTGAGCCGTCCCTGGGGGCCAAGGATGGGGGTTCAGTCATCACTGGGGGAGCCCATGAGGGACTAAGCTAGGGCTAGAGCAGCCCTCTGTTGAGAGGTGACCTGGTGCCTGTGATGATGCCAGACTCTGAGCACCGTAGGGACATCGGCCTGTGCTGACGGCAGGTTAGGGAAAGGAGGGAAGGAACCCTCGTTTCCGGCTGGGCCTGCGTGCAGGTGGGATCGGCAGTGGGGTGGGGAACCCCAGACAGGACAAGGAGTAGCTGTAGGCCTGCCTGGCAGGTAGGACCCTCCTGGAGGTGGGGGAAGTGGCATGTAGCCCCCCATTCCCCAGGCTGTGACTCTCCAGGAACCTTGTTAGAAGGGACCCAAGGAGCATCAGCCACATCCAAGATCCCGAGCTCTAGAAGGCGGAGCCAGAAATGCTCTCTCCTCCACCCTGCCCTCCCCACACTCCATCCTGACATCTGCAGGGTGGGCTCTCTGCCCACTTCAGGCTGCAAACCTTGTTGGGCATTGAGGGTGTCAGAATTTCCAGAAGGCTGAGTTCCCACAGTGAACATAACTCTTTTCCCTCTCTGGTCCCACCTGGGAAGAATCCCTTCACCACCTCTCAGTAGCCCAAACCTCCACTTTCCTTCAAGGTTCACTTAAAACGGTGATCCCTCATAGGTTACCAATTTTTTTATTCCCATCAGTTCCAAGTTGAAGGCAATTCGATCCAGTTACACACAGACGTATCGAGTAAACATTATGAATCAATCCTGGAGGCTGGTGCTGGAATGTGAAATAAAAATTAGGACACGTTCCCAGTTCTTAGGGAGTTCGGTGCAGGGAAAGGAAAACACAAGTAACAGATGTTACTTAGTGCGTCAAGTCCTGTGATAAGGGTAAATTCCAAATTCCAGAAGGATCTATCCAATAGTTATTTCTGCGCAAGTTTTATCTCCCCCACCTAATTTGCATAGGGGGCTAGAGACGCGGCTTATCCATTTCTGCATTCCCATGCTCTGAGACAGTGGAGGGAACAACGTTGGTGTTCTGTAGATATTCACTGATCTGTTTTGAATTGAATTTTACAGTCTATATGATTATTTGATTACACTTAAAAGATGCTTAGGAATATATTATGTGCCAGGCTACTGCTAACGCAGATCTAGGGAGAGTTTGAGTTGGATTTTGTTTTACTTCGGGCAGTTCCTGGGATTTGTGTAAACATTCTGACTTCAAACAGTAAAGATAAAATATGGCTTGAATATTTTTAGACAACTCTGAATTCGAAGAATCTGCTAGCACTTTGAAAGGGCAGATTGTGACACACAGTTATCTGAGCCAGTTAGAGGATTGGTGCGATTGAATGGGATGATTTTTCTTAGGGCGAAGTGTCATTCTAGAAAAAAGTACCTTGTCCACATGCGCAGCGAGAGAGGAATGCCTAGAGATTGTCTTAGGAAAGACAGATGTTTGGAGAGCAGGGGGTGGGGGATGGGAACACCACGTGGAAGGGAACTCCTCAGATTTCCCTCTTTTGTTCCCTGTTGATGTCGTAAACTGGAATGATCTGTCTTCAGTGTGATATCGATAAAAAAGCGTGGGGCAGATCTCAGTTAAAACGTGGGTCACAGTACACTAACTTGGGACATTGAGCAATCAGACCTCCCCCAGTGTCATTTTCCTCAGGTGTAAAATGGCAAGTCTGGAAAATTCTTCCAGGACTGCTCTGAGTAAAGGTCCAGTGGGATAATAAAAGTAAAGTGCCCTGCAGGATGCCTTGCCTGTAGTATGTGCTCAATAAATGGCCACTTCCTTTATGGATCCCTTCCCAGAGACAACGGATGGGAGCTTAGTGACAATTCAAAAATCAGAAACCAGTTCTCGAAAACATTGTAAGATTATAAGATTATTCTTTTGAATGACTCCATGAGCAGTATCATTGGCTTCCTTGGACACTGAGTCTGGAGACAAGACTATGCACCTGACCACATGCCTGATGGTGGCAGCTGGGTCTCTGGTACAAGTGGAGACTTGTCTCAATGGTATGTCGCTGTGACTCGCATTGTCCCCTCCCTCACCTTGCAAGAACTGGTGGCCAAATCAATGACTGGCAGGGTCCTTTGCCACCTGCACATGGCTCACCTGGTGGCCTTCTCTGCTTCTCACTCAGGACTGTTGCCTTAAGGACACTGGGGCTGGACGTGCATAATGTCGGGGGCTCCCGGGACTGGTTGGAACAAAGGAGATACTCAGATTCAGGGCTGGCTCTGCACAAGCCTGGACACCCAACCTCCTGGCAGGGGAGGGGAGGTAGTCCTGAAATGGAGAATGAAGAATTCCCATTTATTTATTTTTGAGGCACTGATGGGTCCAACACAGGATGACCATAAATATTGATCATCTATAGCAGGACATTTTAGAGAATGAGTGGAGGCATCGTGAAAGTCGTACTGGAAGGTCAGGCATGACGAAGACTGTCCCGGGCAGAGCGGGGTGTATGGTCGCCCTCGTCGGACAGCTGAGCAGAGCGTGGGTGACATCAGGTAGTGTTGTCGGGAGTTACTGTCACCGGACTGCAGCGTGCAGCTGAATATGCGTCTTGACTTGGTGATTTCCTTTAGCTACCGTTTAGTTTATTTCCCGAAAACTTTATTATAAGAAAGACCCCTGGAACTTGTGAGGAATAATATGCTCTCATTTGCATAATGATTTACAGTTTACGGAGCATTTTCACACACATTATGTCACCAATCTGGACCTCCCCCCTAAACTTCAAGCCTCCAAACCGCAAGCCTCCCCCTCTAACATGGTTTCCACAGAGATCTGCAGTATCTGCCTGTTCTGCATCAATGCTTCCTCTTCCGGGAAGCCTTCCCTGATTGCGACTTAGAGAAAGGTGCCCCTTCTCAGTAACCCGTGTGCTGGCCTACCTTGCTTACTAGAGAGCATCTTTGAGGGAGGGGCTGGGACTAATTCTCATCTATTCTGACAGCCAACTGAGAGTCGGAACTGAGAATATTTGCTGAATGAGTGAATCTGGCTGGAACAGTGCTTCTCAAACTTTGATGTACACCAGCCAGCCAGAGAGCCTGACAGAAGAACGGGTCTCACAGGACGAGTCTGGGTGGGGACTGAGATTCTGCATCTCTCCTGGGCATCCGAGTGGTGCTGGTTCTTGGACCACTGTCTGGGTAGCTGGGTACTCACGCACTAGAACTTGAACTTGGCTATAGACTGGAGTCACATGGGTAAGTTTTAAATTGACTCATGTCTGGATCACACCTCTGGAGTTTCTGATTTAAAAAATAGGGGTGCATTTCAGCAGCTGGTGTTTCTAGTATCCAGCAGAGTTTGAGAACCGTAATACCACAGTTTGCAAACCATAGTACTGCAGGGAAATATGCCCTGGCTGTGCGACTCTTGGAAGGAAGGGCATGGGTCCCTGTAAAACCAGGAGGAAGAGTGTTAATGGCGCCTTATGATTTTGAGAGTTCACCAAGGACTTGAAGATCATAGCCATTATTCCCGTAGTTCCATACAAGCCGTGAGGAGCCCTTTCTTCACACGAGAAGCAGACCTAGCAAGGTGATTCTCATAGAACAGAGTCATGAATCAGTCTTTTTAAATAAAAGTTTATTTATTTATTTTTGTAAGAGAGAGAGAGAGAGAGAGACAGACAGACAGACAGAGAACACCAGTGAGGGAGGGGCAGAGAGAGATGGAGCAGAGGATCAGTGCAAAGCCCGGTGCAGGTCTTGAACCCACGAACCTGGAGACCACAACCCGAGCCAAAGTCTGAGTTAACAGACTGAGCCACTCAGGTGTACCATAAAGTAGGCTTTTTTTTTTTAATTTCCAAAAATTTTTTCCCCTGAGGGCAATAGAGAAAGCCCAGGACTGTTGGTCAAGTCCCAGCCCTGACCGTTGAGCTAGCTGAGTGTCACTTGACCTTGGACCTCACGTTTCTTCTGAGTCCCCAGTCCTTCCCCCATGCACACCAGCTGCAGGCCGCCCTCCCGGCGGTGTGGTCTGTCAGCTCCTCAGGGCCATGTCCAGGTTGTGGATGAATGCACTGCTCCGCCCTCCGTCTCCAGCTGTCAGACTGCCACTCAGGCCTCAGGACCAGGCCCAGCCGCTCCTGCCTCCCGAGAGCGGGTCTCAGCCCTCTCACATCCGCCTCCCCAGTCATCACCAGTGTCTGTTTCTTCATTTGCTTCTTCTTGCCTGTGAGCTCTTCAAATTCATGAGCCATGGCTTGTTTTCTTGTATTCCCTACACCCAATTCGGGGATGCACGACGTGCCTGCTGAGTTTATGTTGAATAAAAAAGGGTGGTAAAATAACTTAATCTGCTTTGGAGAGATATTTTAAGACTGTAAGGAATTGGAAGGTTAAAAAAAAAAACTACTTTGGAAAGTTAAAAGCATGATACTCAATGTAAGAGATCTCTATTATTAATATTAATATTGTCATTACTTATCAATTTTATCTTAGCCTTCCAAGATGCATTTTGTGCCCGACATTTTCAATTGACTAACAAGTGTTCTTGCTGTTTTAACATTTTAAGAATTACAGTGAAAAAAAGGGCCCTTTAAAATCAACCAGAAGAAAGGGAATCAAAAAAATAGAGAAAAAAGAAAAGCTACCCATTATCTAGTTTATCACCCAAACAGACGGGGGTAAAGTTGTGACAGATTTCCTTCCAGGCTGTTTTATGCACATAGTGTTTTGTGGATTTTTTTTTCCAGTTTATTCCTTTTTGAGAGACAGAGTGTGAGCAGGGGAGGGGCAGAGACAGAGAGAGACACACACACAGACTCTGAAGCAGGCTCCAAGCTGTCAGCAGTCTGACCCAGGGCTGGAACCCGTGAACCATGAGATCATGACCTGAGCCGAAGCCGGAGCTTAACTGACTGAGCCGCCCAGGTGCCCCTCCCACAGAGTTTCTCAAAACAGAGTTGTAATCATGCTGTTTGTAAACCATCTTACACCTTTCTTTTTCACCTGAAATTACGGCCCATCATCCCCTCGTATTATGACTATTTACACAAGCATCTCTTTCTGTGGCGGTGTAATATATTTTTGAAGCATCTGTACCAGAGTTTACACGTGCATCCCCCAGATGTCGGACATTTAGATCGTGCTCAGTGTTTGCGCAGGTTTGCAGGACACTGGAGTGGTGACTTACAATAAGGACTTGTTCTTCTGAATTTAGGGTCGCCTCTTTGGGGTCAATGTCCAGCGGAGTGTTCTCAGTGTATTGCCAAGTTCAAGGAGATAAATTTGACATTGCAAACTATGGTGTATTTTCTGCAAATGAGGCAGTTTATTATCAATTTCTTTTAACAACTGCATGAAAACTGTTACTGTAAAAGATAAGAGAAAATAGGAAGGTCTTAAAAGATAAGAGAATGTCTTAATAGCCTTGATCTAACTTCAGATTAGTTTTAAAAAATCAGGCAATGAAGACAAATTAAAGAGACTAATGGACTGTGCAATATACGAAGACTCCTTTTCTTTCCAGGGGTTGAAGGTACGATGATGCAAGCCAGTGTGTGCTCAGGGGAGGAGGCTCAATGTGTTAGACCAATTTTTCAACAACACTCTACTTGGTGGTATTAAATGCATGGGCCATTTTATATGTTGGCAGGGAATACTAATGTGGGAATTATAGTGGAACATTTCAATCCACATCTTTTTCGTTAGCGAGTTGAAAATAGCTTTTCCCCCCCGCACCAATTACACTGCCCAGAGATATACCTGTGAGAAATGTAAGCCTCTGGAAATGAGCAATTTTATTCTGTTCTGGGATAGTTGTAAGATAACTGCTAACTAAGACACACACTCAAAATAGTATCCTGTTAATAAAGTGATGAGCATCCACAATTTACGTGTGAATGCCTCCCGACTGTATGGTGTTTAAAAGGATCTTTAATTGTTTCAACTACTCCTGTGGCTGTGGCTAACGTTTCACTTACCCACCCTGAGGATTTCATAGAAGATTGCCTGGTTAGTGTCAGAACTGGTTTTAGAGGATCAGTAGACTTGAGATTTCTGAACAGGCCCTGCT
Organism: Suricata suricatta; assembly: GCF_006229205.1. Lineage (NCBI taxonomy): Eukaryota > Metazoa > Chordata > Mammalia > Carnivora > Herpestidae > Suricata > Suricata suricatta. Next base: position 154,532,044 of record NC_043703.1, read on the forward strand.
GTACTGTATGCGAACAGATCCACGTCCTCTAATGCAAGTCTATCGAAAAGACTCCTGAGCTCAATAGATTTCTGAATTGAAGCCGTGGTTGTCCCATAGTCTAAGCTCCAGGGGCTCTGAGAGAAACAATTTATCCTTGCTATCCACCCTTCTCAAAATCTTGCCTTATCTCAGCTTTTTAGGTGTACAGATTTTGTCTGTCTTAATCTACTTTAATGAAGCTTAGAAGCCTTCCTTTTTATCATTTCTATTTCTAGTGGTGGGACATGTGTCTAATGATCCATATCTCATACCCCACTTTTTCAGTCTGTCCCAAATAAGTTTAAAAGTTTTGACCTACCTCTGACATCATCCTCATGTTTCCTTTATCATGTGTAAGTAAGACTGGTAGTATTTCCTAAAGGAGAGAATCTCATCTTTTTCCTTCTTTCTTTTCCTTTCTTTGGTTAGAGAACAAAAATCTGTTTTCAAAACCAGAGGTATTTCTTCTGTTTCTGATGTTCCTTTTCTAAACAACAGTTTTCTGCAAATATACTAATTCTGAAACGTTCCCAACCTCCCACTATAGTTTTACCTCTGCCTTTGACAAAGCTAATTCTTTGAATAATAATGTTCCAGACTACAGGGCTTTTATATTTCAATATTAGACCTTAATTTTAAACATTTAATGAAGTTTTTCTGCCATTATAGATGCCAAAGATGACATAGCCCTAATATTAATGGAATCCTGCTTGCCTTCTATTTGCTGTCTCACAGTATGGGTCTCCCACCCACACAGTCACTTGGAAGGAGGCCAAAAAAATGTCCATATGGACGCACATGACCTTTCGCATGGTGTCCATGACTAGTCAGTATTATGGATGGAAGATGGCCAATTTGGTGTTTAAATCAACTCCCTTGGGGGTGAGGGATGGGGGTGGGGTAGGGATCATGGCAGAAAATGTGTTGAGAGCGTTTGCTGTCTCTAGAAATAGAATGGAAGTCTCACTTCTAATCTGGGGTTCCATTATTTATAATGATGGTATTTTCTTTCTCATTTAGTTTTTATTTTCCTTGAACAAATAATTGCCTTACTTTGTAGGCTTGGTTGCCTACATACCTTTTCTTATTTTTTTTTTCCAGACCTTCATTCCAATGTCACATGCTATCCAGCATTTTCCCCAAATGTTCAATTATATCAGAACACTCATCGAATCTGTTTTGCCTACAGCCCTCCTTTCTGAAATGCTCATTCTCCCCTTCCAGAAGTGATCAGTTGTTCTCTAGATCCACAGCTCTGCTGCCTGAGTTGTTGGTACTTCCTGGATCCATGGCTTCTTCTTCTTGACTTACTCCCTTTCCATGTTATGTAAGTGTTCTAGTTACCTACCACTGCATAACAAACTTCACTGGCTTGAATCAGTGTATTATCACCACCATTCAGCGGGTGAGAGGGGTCGGTCTGCTCCACGTACAGAGACTCGGAGCTGGGTTATCAGCAGTCATCTTTAGGGCTCAGTTGTCCTGGTTCCCTCACACAGTTGGCAGTTGAGGCGGCCTGTCGGCTGAGCTCAGCCTGGGCAGTCACCCAGAACACCTGCACGTGGCCTCTCCATGTAACCTGGGCTTTTCACAGCATCCCAGCTGGGTTTCATGAGGGAACATCCCAAGAATGAGCTTTTCAGGATGCCCACAGGGAATCGGCCAGTCTTATTATCTAGTCTTAGAAGTCCTAGAATGGCAGTTTCACTGCATTCTGTTGTTCAGAGAAGTCACTAAGGCAAGCACTGATTCCAGGAAGAGGAATCAGACGTCCTCTCTTGATGGGAGGAGCAGCATGTGCCTACAGCGATGGAAGGGCTGGTTGGCAGCCATCTTTGATACCAGCTGCTACATAGGGTCATAAATACAGCCCAGCATTCCAGCCACTTAACACAATGACATTTTATCTTTCACTCCTGTTTCCTCTTCTCTTCTCTTTCATCCCTTCCATTTTATGTCTCCACATTACCCTAAAGCTTTGATGTCCTCTGCTTTTAGCTGGAGGATGGGAAAAGAGAGAACACAGAAGAAACCTCTGCTCCTTAACCACTTTGGACCAGAAACAACATACTTTACTTCTGCCTCCATTCTATTGTTGAGAGCTAGCCCCATGGGCAAACCCAGAAACAGACGGAGCTGGGGAAGTATTCCCTAGCTAGGAAGCAGGTTCCCAGAAAAAAAGTCTATGGATGGAAGGGAGATTCTGATTTCCGATGGATAGCTAGTTGTTTCTGCCATATTTGTTTTTTATGACAACTTCTAATAGCTTCTCTGGGGAAAATTTTGGGGAGGAAAATACTTTGATCTTTGCATATTAAAAAATATATTTAATCTAACCTTCCACATGATTAACAGGTTGACTATAAAGAGAATTTTAGTTAAAATAATTCTCCCTCTTATTTTTGAAAGCATTGCTGCACCATAGGCGAGGTCCATACACCTGATGCCATTTTACTTCTTACTCTTTAATTGCGAATTGCTTTTTTCCCTGCACACCCTAAGGAGCATTTACTAACCCCTGGGGTTCTGAATATCCATTTTGCTCTAATTTAACATGGTGTTTTCATTCACTGTGCTGGGCATTTGCCAGGCACTTGGTAGAGACTCATGTACTTCATTTATGGGAACATTTCTTGCGTTATTTCTTACATTTTTCTCTTCTGTTTTATTAGTTTTTATTTTTCCTCCCATTTTTTTCTTTTTCCCTTTGATAGGCGTTGGATGTTTTGGATTCATTGCTTAATTTTCTTATCTTCCTCTCTTTTATATCACTTTCAGAGAGATTTCCCTATTCCATCTTCCAATGGTTTTATTGAAATAAAACATTTTGCCTATCAAATAATTAAATTTCAAAAAGTTTTTTTTTTTTGCTTTCTAGATTTTGCTTTTCTATAACATCTTGTTCTTGTCCAAAGGTTGTATTGTCTTTTCTTATCTTCTCAAAAAATACTTTTTCTTTATTCTTTGCTTCCTCTATGTCTTCTAGATTCATTTTTTAAAATGTTTTTTATAGTTTATTTATTTTTGAGACAGAGAGAGACAGAGCATGAATGGGGGAGGTGCAGAGAGAGGAGACACAGAGTCTGAAGCAGGCTCCAGGCTCTGAGCTGTCAGCACAGAGCCCAATACGGGGCTCAAACCCCCAACCTTGAGATCATGACCTGAGCTGAAGCTGGACTCTTAACCAACTGAGCCACCCAGGCACCCCTGTCTTCTAGATTCTTATTTATTTTTTGTCTGTCTTTCACATTAGAGGCCATTTTCACATATCTAGTGATTATTCTGCCTCCCCCCCTTGACTTTTCACATTTATGAATCAAAAAATTAAGAATTACATGATTGAATTCTCTGAGTGGGCATAACTCCCTGTGATAAGCTCCCCTATAAACTGATTTGGGAACAAGTTGTCCCTTTTGTCAGGAAGTCTCCTCAAGTCAGTACCTGGAAGTCTCTTCTGAGGGAGCACCCAGTTTCCTCCTCACAGTAATCTCTGTACTTGGGGGGTGATACATATGTCAGGCTGCTATTGCGAAGGGAGCAGGCATCTGCTTTATGCCTCCCAGTTTTTGAAAATATTTTACATGTTGATATTTTCTTTTCTATTCAGTTTGCCCTTGTAGATTTATAGCTCTTTTGTGTCTTTACTTTCTTTTAGCATGATTTTGAGAGCGAGGGATGGGGGGCAGGGTGGTGATACCATTATCTGCAGGGCTGTATATAAACAAAGGAGACTCACACTTACATTTTTATACAGCCACTTTGCATTAAAATGATCCCAGAGTGCTTAAACCTGGGCCCAAAGCAGCTTCCAGCACTTCTACACCATGTGCTGCGGTCACCCTTCTTCCCTCTGTATTTAATTTTTTTATTTGACAATGAGGAGTTTCCAGATGTTTCCAAGAATAGAAATTGGAAATCAGATTGTGAACAGTAGGTTAGGGACCTATGTTACTTGGTCTTGTGGGTACTAGTAATGGAGAAAGCCAAAGGTTTTGGAGTCATAGGATCTAGTTATGAATTCCAGCTTTGCCATTATTTTGCTCTGTGACTTGAAGAAATTTGCTCAACTTCTCTGAACATCAATTTCTTTATCTGTGAACTACTAATAATATCTACTCTACAATGATGTTGTGAAGATTTAAGATAATGGTGGTAGAAAGTGGCCTGGCAATGATGCTTAATAAATTGTCATTGGTTTTGACTCCTACTAGAGTATTATCCTCACTACCGATAGCTAAGTTTCTAGAGCTGCTGATAGATACACTTTCTCAGTCCCAAACACCAGGATACTAGCAGACAAAGACTATTTAAAGAAAACCTCATTTAAATACTTGAGAAAAGCTATCTCCTTATCTTTCCCATAAATCTTTGCTTCTCATAATGCAGAAGTGAGTTCCAGGCCTGGAGACAGCAGTGTCAGGGCACTATTTTATAGTGTTATTGCACTTTGTAGCCAAACATGCCCTGAGGATTTTATAAGCAAAAATGAAATTTCTTCCCATCCCTGTGGCATAAGCATTTCATTACTAAATTTATAGACAGATAAACAGTGACTCACACACACAAAAAGAAAACTTTCTCCCCCCACCTTGGCTATGACTAATGGAATTCAGCAGAAAAGAGCTCTCCATGAAGTTCCATGCCCCTCATATTCAAGTTTTGCAGTCAGAATCCCCCACCAGGCACCCTAAGAGTTTTCTGAAAAGTGAGGTTAAAGGAGAGTCTTCTTATTCAGGTCCCAGGTGGTCTACTGAGGCAGGAGTTGGGGGGAAGGGAGTAAGGGCTACCGGGGGCATCCCTAATATGCAATGTTGCAAAACTGGGTTTTACTAAAGAGCGTAAATGAGAAGGAATGCATGTGACCCAGAGAAAGGAGATCCAGAGACTTGATCCTTCTGATTCTCAGCTGTTGGTCTGGGTCATGCTATTCAGTTTAACGAGTGTTGATTTTCTACCTACTATGTGCTAGCTACACTCAAAGCCAGAACTATATTGACTTTTTTTTTCTCTATACTCAGAAAATCAATCCCAGTTCTTTCAACCTCTCTTTATAGTTTTAGTATGTGTATAAATAAAATTCTTTGAGATAAGTTTTTACTAAAGCAAATTTGATTGAATTCAAGAAATATTGATTAATCATTATATGTGCACAGTTTTACCGAGCAGGATCAGTGAGTGTTTCAAAGATGAATAAAGACACAATTTTTGCCTCCCTTCCCCACTCCTAAAGCCCACACTTCAGCTAAGAAACAACAACAACAGAATAAGCTTTGACACAAGTTACCTGGCAATATATACAAAATTCTAGATTTGAGAGAGGAAGAGAATCATGTTGCCTTGTAACGGCCAAGGAGGTTTTCACAGAGGAGATGATCTTTAGACTGAGTGTTAAAGCAATAGGTAGAATTTTGATAAGAGGAGAAGAGAAAGGTGTTCTAGGTGGAACTCAGCAGAAGCAAAGTTGTAAATATGGACATTTGGGAAAATAATGGTGGCAGTATAATGCATTTGGTAGAAGAATAGCAGGAGACAATTGAAAAGAACTACTTGCTTTTTGAGTTTTTTACTATTCCCAACTGCAGAAGGGAGGGGACCATAAAAACATTTACATTGAGACCTCTTCAAACTCTGCAACTTTCTACTTCAATATATAGAAGTAGATCAACTTAAAATAGGAGTGAGGCCAATCAGGTACCCTAAGAAAAGGGCATTACTTAATTAGACTTAGGGGAATTTCTGACCAAGAGGAACTTGACCCTATTCTCTTATTCTATATAAAATTCCAAGAGGACATTAATTGTCTCAGTTTGGATCAGGTGCTACCATTCTCCAGACCAATTACTGTGGCAAAGAATGTGGGGTTTCTAACAACATGGCTGTGTTCACTTGAACCCTTGTTGATAATGGAGTCAAAAAGCAAAGCCAAGAGAAAGGGGTGAAAAATTGGGATACAGTAGATGTCAGAAAAAAACATATTATCTACTATGGTAAGTGATCCAAAATTTCATGGCTAGTAAGTTGTGAAGCCAGAATTTGAATGTTAAGCCTTATGATATTTCTAGTGTGTCATGTTACTTCTTAAATGAGATAATGCACATAAAATTCAGAAATTTATAAACTTCTTTTAAGATACTGTATTTTTTAGTTATGGGATTTCCATTGGGTTCTTTATTATTTTCATTTCACTAAGATTCTTTGTTCAATTATTATGTGTATCCTTTTCTTTAAACCCTTAAACATATTTAAAATCACTGTTCTGGTGCTTGCTTCGGCAGCACATATACTAAAATCACTGTTCCGAAGTCTTGTTTGCAAAGTCCAACATGTCTTTTCTTCCTTCCTTCCATTCTCACTCCCTCCCTCCCCACTCCTTTTTCCTTCCTTCCTTCTTCCTTCATCCATCTCTTCCCCCTCCTCCCCCTCCTTCTCTCTCTCTCTCTCTCTTCCTTCCTTCCTTCCTTCCTTCCTTCCTTCCTTCCTTCCTTCCTTTCTTTCTTTCTTTCTTTCTTTCTTTCTTTCTTTCTTTCTTTCTTTCTTTCTTTCTTTCTTTCTTTCTTTTTCTTTTTTCTTCCTTTCTTCCTTTCCTCTTCCTCCGCCTTCTCCACTTTTTTTTACTCTTTCTTCTCTTCCTCCTTCTCTTCTGCACTGGGTCATTTTTCCTTGCTCCTTTGAATGTCTCATTATTTTTTATTGTATGCTGGACATAGTAAATGTTACATGGTTGAAAGTCTGAATATTTCTGTCTTCTTCTAAAGACTGTTGAGTTTTGGGTGACATATTACTAATGGGCCAGCTTGGCCCTCTTGATGTTTGTCTTTCAGTTCTGTTAGGGTGGTATATTATTTTCCTAGGCTGCTTTAACAAATTATAACAAACTTGGTAACTGAAAACAACAGAAATGTATTCTCTCACAATTCTAGAGTCCAGAGTCTGAAATCAAGCTGTAAGTAGGGCTGTACTCACTCAGAAGACCCTAGGGGTGAATAGTTCCTTGCCTCTTCTAGCTTCTGGTGACTTCAGGCATCCATGGCTTGCAGATGCGTAACTCCAGTCTCCATCTTTATCTTCTTTTGGCCTTCTTTTCTGTTTCTGTGTCTTTTTCTTCTCTTATAAGAATACTTGTCATTGGATTTAGGGTTCCCACCCAGATATTCCAGGATAATCTCATTTCAAGATCTTGAACTCAATCACATTTGCAAAACCTTTTTTTTTTTCCCAAATCAAGGTCACATTCACAAGTTTTAACGACTAGAATGTAAACATATCTTTCTTGAGACTATCATTCAACCCACTACATGTAAGTCTAGAAGAGATCTCCCTCTGCAGATAGGGCTGTACTACCTCCAAGGTACAGGCTTTCCAGCATCTCAAATGAATTTGCAGCAAGGTAGCTCATATGTCTTCCAGAACGATTCTTAGTAGACCTTGTGAAATCTCTCTGCAAATGCCCTGCTCAATATTTAGTCCAATACTTAACAAGACCCATAATACAGACTTAATGGAGCTCTTTCTCTGTGCTGCTCCCTTCTCTGAGGTACCCAGCTCTATAAATTCTGGCCAAACCATTAGCTCCAAACTCTGATCCCTGCCTCCTCAGTTCAATCAGACTGCTATGCCCTGTTGGGGCTCTATCTTCCTGCATTGCAGTCTGAAAAATGCCTTCAGCCAAAGCTAGGGGAAGCAGGAAGTTCAGCCTGTGTTCCACTTACCAATTATTGCTTCTTAGTTCCAAATCTGCCTTCTGAGTTGCTAGGACCTGGATGGGTACACCTCCTCTCATCCTTTCTCTCAAGGATCACAGTCCAGTGCTATCTATTGTTCACTGTCTAAAAAGAGTTGCTTAATATATTTTGTTCCTCAGTTTTATGGTTGTCGACAGTGGGAGGGCTACTTTGGTAGCAGTTATTCTATCATTGTCAGAAAGGACGTTCCTTCATAAACTGCACATATATTTAGGTGGCTGCCAAGTAGGAGCCTGAAAAATCAGACTTCTGGACCATTTTTTTATCCTACCAGTCATGATAAAGCAATGGCTGACCCAGAGATACCATGGCAGTTGGGAGCTGAAGGGTAATCTATCTTGCAGTACCAATTATCCATGTACCTTGGACGTGGCTTTAAGCTAGAGAAAGTTGGTGGTGCTGGCCTAAGACATTCAGAGGTGGTATAGTGCCAGCATGTGGTGCATTGATGCCATATTTTTCAAGAGTGCCTCACTTTATCAGTCACCTGGATAAATGAGGCTATGTGCATAGGATGATGAGCCAGATGGCAAAAACACCCCAAACCATACAATATAAAGAAAGTCATAAGAGACTAAGGATGAGACATGAGAAACATCTAAAATTTTAGAAAAGCTATCATGTGGAAAGATTAAATTTTCACTAAGTGAACCAAGTGATAGGGTAGGATCAATCCATGTTATAGGAAGGAGTAATTGGTTGATTTGAAAAAAGAACTTTCTACTAACCAGAGTGCTCCAAAGATAGAAGATGATGCCATTGGCCAAGTATTTATCACCTCATGTTGGTGGAAGTGTTATAGTTTTCCGTTGCTGCAAAATTATCACAAATTACCACAAATTTATCAACTTAAAACAGTACCTATTCATTATCTCAGTTATGTTGGTTGGAGGTCCAAGCAGGCTTAGCAGGTTACTCTGTGTAGAGTCTTGCAAGGTTGGAAATCAAGGTGTGGCCGGCCTGGACTTTTAGCTGGAGGCTCTGAGGGAGAATCTGATTTAGGTTCATTCAAGTTGCTAACAGAATTCAGTTCCATGACATTTTAGGGCAGGTCCTCATTCCTTGGTGGCTTGTCAGGTAGGGATTGTTCATAGATTCTAAAGGCTACCTGCAGGAGCCATCTTGAAAGCCAGCAATGAGGTATTGAGTCCTTCTCATGCTTTGAATCTTTGACTTCCTTTTCTACTACCAACTGAAGAGAGTTCTCAGCTTTTAAGGGATTCTGTGATTAGATTCGATCCACTCAGACAATCTTCCCTTTTTGAGACCAAATGTTTCATATACTCTCACAGAAGATACAGGGCTTAGGGATTATGGGCTATGTAATTTTAGGGGTTATCTTTAGAATTATGCATGCCATAGGAGACATCTCAGCAGAAGATGGATGGCCGCTCAACAGGGATGTTATCCAGCCATCTTGATTACAGACTGGGCCTCCAGACTCGATGAACTTTAAGGTCTTTTGAAGTCTTGAGATTTTATGAGTATTTTATTCAAGCAGCATTCATAATAAAACATTTGCTAAAAATGAGGACTGCAAATAGGGACATAGTGTGGGAAACCATTGACCTGGAATAGTAATTTTAATTCATTGCTGTCCTAATATTGGCTAATCAACTTGCACTGCAGCATGTCTTTTTGATTACATTGCTGGGTTCACAATATTCCTCTAGTTTCCCTCACAAGCAAAGTCATTTCTTCTGGCCCACCACGTGACTGCTTCTTCCACTCTGTACCAAAGGGTCCTGCTGTACTCCTGTCCTACCTTTCCGTGCATCAAGGATGCTTATAGGCACCATAGCTTCCATTCATTCATTGGATTTTTTGGCCCTTTCTATGTAACAAGTTATTTTCTAGATAATTCCAGGGTTCCAAAGATATGGAAGACATGGTGTCTTCCCTTAGGGAGCTTGAGCTATGGTAGGAAAACTAAATAATAATAACTGTTATTTAAGGTCAAATGCCATGCTTTTATAAATTGTTTGTGAGGATGTATTATTAATTCCCATGAAAATTAAGAGAAAGAGGAGATCATCCTTTCCCCTGTGAGAATCTGAGAAGCATGCTCAGGGAGAGTTGGCCTTTGATCTGGCTGTTAAAGGATGTCAAGGATTTGGGCACAGAGAGAAGGAGGAATGGCCTTTGGGGCAGAGGGATTTGTGGGAAAAGGCTAGATAAATTGGCTACAGTCATTTTGTAGGGTCTTCAATGAGGCTGAAGAGTTTAGCTTGATTCAGTAGGCAACGGGGAGCATTCTACTAAATGCGTGTAATAATGGTGATCACCTCTTCCCAACAAACTTTACTGAAACAAAGCAATTCAAATATTCATAAAGAACACCTGCCCAGGATTTTAATAGCCTGCAGTAAACTTTAATGGCAGGTAATAAACTAAAAATATTCCTGGGGAAGAAAGAATACCTAGCTTTATCCTGTTTGTTCATTTTCCTTTGCCTTTGATTCTTATTGTTCCTGTTTTGTGGTTTGAAGCTTCTTTTTTGTGTGTGTCAATGAAGCTCGTACGATGCTTTGAAAGCCCTGGATACATTTTAAATTCTACTTTTTTTTTTTCTCAGCTGCTTTACCTATGTCTGTCTAAAGCATATTTTGAATCAGATGAATGCACACATTCAAAGCCAGTTTTTAAATTCCTTCTTAAAATAAAATCAAATCAATTTTACTTCTTAAGGTATTCCCAAGTTGTCATCCTTTTGATCATAGAGGCCTATTTCATATAATAACTTTATATACCATTATTCAAAAGCAGTCATATAGTTTCAGGTCTGTTTGATGCATCAGGTCTTATAACTTTTTGGGACTAGGTGTCCATCAATAGGTGGCCATTTCATGACCCCTGGGAAGGCTTTAGCTTATCCTTGATCTTCACATGGAGACTCCAGGGTTATTGATGCTTCTGAAATTCACACATCAAGGGATGAGATACATTACAGCTAAAACCTTTATGTGGGGACTGGCCACTGACACCTCCATGTGACCACAACACTTGAGACTGGGTTAAGAAAGAGTATGATGAGAATACCAACAGGGTAGACTGAGCCCTAGTGAAGGGTGTGGAGAAAGGCACCATCTTAAGGGAAAGGCCCTTTCCCCATCATGCATTCACTGGTTATAGCCAAGTATTATTTACAATTATCATTTTTCAGACATCACTTCTGATGTCAAAAACACTTGGTGACTCAGCATATGCCAGCCCTGAGGACAGCTGAGGATGTAGACAACAGCTAGAATGGTCTTTTATTTGGCCTCTTATCAGCCCCCTCTGCCATCCCTTGTTTCTCTCTTCTTTGAGGGTTCTTTCCACATGATTTCTCGAGAGGGCAGCCCTTCCTTTAGAATTCTGGAGACTGAGGCTTACCATCTGGTTCCACCACTGACTAGCTGTGTGACCCAAGGAAATCACTTACCTTCTTTTAGCCTGCAAGGATAAATTAGATATCATCATATATATGAAGGTTTGGTCCATATTCGATATCCAATACTGTCTGGATTCCTTTCATTAGTATGGTGAATGAATTTTAATATTAGAGGCTTCTATTTTTTATCTGCCTTCTCTAATGGAGCACAGCATTTGACAAGCATTGATTGACATTTAACAATTTTTTTTCTCAGTGTACAGACCTCTGTGTTAGGCATTGGGAGAATTGCAGAGTTGAACTAGAAATATCCCTCTGCTTCTTTAGATACTTCATCACGGGCACCATTATGAGCACTGGTGATTGACAGGTCTAGTTGATGGAGATGCAAGAGCTAAAGGGGTGGACACTTAGCTTATCACAGTGATATTTTATGCAGTATTGCCTTGGTATTTGGGGATTTTAATATTCATGGTTTTGATGATCCATGACCCACGTAAATCCTACGACCTGTATAGTCATTTATAATCTGATGCAAGTATGAATTTTATGAAGCCATGAAGTGGTGAGTTCTCATCTCAGTGTGGTGTTGCTCTTTCATTCTCATTGTTGGGAAGCAGTCAAGTTTGCGGTGGGGTGAAATGTTCTTTGTGGCATGTACCAGAAAGAAGGCCAACAGTTTGCTGGTGGTGGTGGAAGAAAAGAGAAAATGAAGGGATTTAAGAAACGATGGCTCTGGCAGTTTCAGATCAAAAAATGATCAAATAATGATTGATGTATTATATTAATGAGTTGAACCAAATTTTATATAGAAATAAGAAAACAATTCAATACACTGGTTCAGCAAGAGCTAAAATTTATAGCTATTAGAGAAACAAATAACATTTACACCCACGTTTTTCAACAATGAAGAGAGAATGGGAGGGGGCTAGTTTATCTTCCTGCTACCATTCTTTCTAGAAATTCATTTTTTCTTGGAATGTTGTACCAGTCACTGTCACCACCCTGCTGGCCCCCAGGGGGCATTGCTCCCTCTTCAAGGATCATACTGAACAGGGGGCAACAGAACCTTGCATAGCTGTGTTGAAGCTGCATGAAGTTTTATTAAGAGCTGATGATGGCAGACCAAAAATGAATGACATCTGACTCTCTATCTGGTCTCACAAAGGATAGATGACTTGTCTTCAAGTGTGGGGTTACCTAGCAGAGGTCTCCCAATCCACCTTCATCTAACCCAGTTCATCTTTTAACTCCACTTGGAATGCTCTCAAGAGTATTAGATTCTTCAAATCCAGGTCCAAGAGACCAAGATGCAGAGAGGACTTCTGCTCTTGCCTCTCTGAGGTTTGCCTACTCTAGTTTTCAACTAGAGAATCTGTCTCTTGGTGTTTTAGGGTAGGAATACCTATGCTCTTTAGAGGAGAGCCTTACCTTTACCTTTAAGAGGAGGGCTTTGTTAATGGGATAAATTTCATTACAATGTTGTCGTATTAACATAGATTTTTAAAATAGTACCAAACTTATTTTACTATTCTTATTATGACCCGGGACTTGTACCCCCTCCTTGGAGCCTGTGCCCATACCTGGAGTTTCCCACTATCAACCCTGTCAACCAGGTGCTTCTTCCATGTTCCCCTTAAAGACTAGATGTTCAGAAAAACTTTAGTGATCAACTTAGACTTTTTATGGGAGAGACAGAGGAGGAAGTTTAAGTCCTAATTCCCCAGAAAATGTAAAATGATAGACTAGACATTTCTGTTTCTCAGAGACCCTTCTTGGATGGACTGTTCTCTAGGAATGAGGGAAATGGAAGATTGGATTCCCTTCGCCCCTTTTCAGCCTCATTTGGTCTGGATCATCTTTTATAATTTCTCACCCCTTTATTATGAAGAATTTATCACTAGCATACCTGAACTGATCAAAGAGGTTTGCAAAGCTGATGGGGGTTCCATCATTGTTAGAAGGCAATGTGCAGTTAAAACAGAACTCGGGGGGGAAGGTTTTGTTGTTCTGTGATCACGATATGAACTCTAGTTTATGGAAAGTTTACTACATGTTAGGCACTGTGTCACATGCCTTTCATGGAGATGTTTTTCCATTCATTGCTTACAAGGATGTTGGATTCTTTATTAGTCCTATCTTGTTGAAGATAGATTTAAATTGTCCACTGGTGCAGTGTGGGTATGAATTCTAGCAACCCAGCTAAAAACAAAGCCTGGATTCGTAAACACTTTGCTGTCCAGCTTTCCATATTACAAATGTATACTGTACACTTGTACTGTAATTTTAACTATATCTTATATTCATTTACAAGCAAAAAAGCATGCATCCAGGCAGTATTTCCTAAACTTCCCTGAACAATAAGGCTCACGTGGGATGCCTATGACATTTTCTCATGGAGAATCCGATTCAATAGGGGTATGAGTTACTGATACTTTAAAAGCGAATTTTAAGGGGTGAGTCTGGATGGTTCTTGTCTTTGGGCAAGTTTCAGAAATTCCACTCATGAGCATCCCTAGCTCTTATTGTGTAAGGCATGCTTCTGATGCCTTGGTCTCAGGAACTGTTGCCACCTCCCCAGTCTTGACTTTTCTTTTCTCCTGATCATTTTTTGCCAGGACCCATTTTTAGTTAACTTTTATATTTGGGACAACTATAGATTGAATTTCATCTTTTGGCTTATGGATATCTAATTTTCCCAGCCACATTTATTGATACAACTAACTATTCTTTCTCCTCTAAATTACTTTTTATTTTGTTAGAAAGATTTCTTCTATTGAGATATAATTTATGTATTATAAGGTTCACCCATATCCATAGTTTTAGTACATTTACAGTTACCTGACTATCACCACAATCAATTTTAGAACACTTTTGTTAATCTAAGAAGAAATTCCCTTCCCACTAAGCAGTCGCTTCATGGTGCCTACTTCCCTAAGTCACAGGCAAACACTAATTTTTCTATCTCTAGAGATTTGCCTCCTCTACACATTTCATATAAATGAAATCATACCATAAGTGATTTCTTTTGTAACCGGTTTCTTTCACTTAGCTTAATATTTTCAAGGCCCATCCCTTTAGTGCCATGAATCTCTACTTGATTCTTTTTTGTAGCCAAATGATATTCCATTGTGTGGATGTACCACATTTATTTATCCATTCAATAGTTGATGGGCATTTGAATCTCCATGTTTTGACTATTTTGAATAATGTTTTTACACATGTTTTTGCATCGGTTTGTGTTTTCATTTCTTTTGGATTCGTGCCTAGGAGTGGTTGCTGGGTCATCTGTAACTTTATGTTGAAGTAATTCGAAGAATAGTCAAACTGTTTCTCAAAGCAGCTGCACCATTTTACAGGTTCTACTTTTGTCTCATCCTTGCCAAGACTTGCTATTGTCTGTCTTTTTTATTATGTCATCCTGGAGGGTGCGAAGTGGTATTTTATTGTGGTTTTGATTTGCATTTCCCTAATGACTAAAGATATCGAACATCTTTCCATGTACTAGTTTGCCACTTACATGTGTTCTTTGGAGAAATGTCTATTTCAATCTCTTGCCAATTTTTAAATTAGGTTATTTGTTTTGTATTATTGAGCTGTGTGATTTCTTTATATATTCTGTGTTGTGGTGACCCTATAGAAGTGGAATGGACCCCTCATCCAAGATTTGATTTGGATGTCAATACTAATAATGCCACACACGTACCAAGGGTATGGAAAGCTTTATTACTCACATAATTAGTCTTTTTAACAGGGAGGAAGGCAGCCCTCCCCGACCTCTAAGTAAGTCTGCATCTGGTTTGGGAGAGTGAGGAAAGAGATTGACTGTGTTCTATTGTAGTTGGGGATACAGCTAGGAAAAGGGTTCTTGTGAATGTCTCCGGGGTGGGGTGCTTTTTTGTTTTTTATCAGCGTGCCAAATGTGTGGTGGAAGGGGAAAGAGGAGTGAGGAGGCTGGAGAACTGGTAAGCACCAGAAGTGGAATCACTCGTTTTAACCTTCTGGATGCAAGTCCCTCATCAGATAAATGATTTACAGGGATTTTCTCCCATTCTGTGAATGACTTTTCAGTTTCTTGATAATGTTACTTGCAGCAGAAACATTTTTAATTTTGATATGGTCTAGCTTTTGTTCTTTTGCAGTTGTGCTTTTTATGTTGATTCTAAGAGACCACTGCTTTAGATTTGTTCCTATTTTTTTTTCTTCTAGAAAATTTAGAGGTTTAGCTTTTACCTTTAGGTATGTGATCAATTTTAAGTTATTTTCTTCATGAGGCTATTCCTCACTTAGGTGATGTTGTACCTTTGTCAGAATTTGGTTGTTCACATGTTCCTTTTCTTTTCTTTTTGAATTTTCTATTCTATTTCCTTGATCTATTTGTCTACATGCCAATATCCCCTTGTTTTGGCTACTGTAGCTTTATAAAATGTCTTGAAATTAGGCAGGATCAGCCTCACAACTTTGTTCTTTTTCAAAGCTGTTTTATCTATTCAAGGTCCTTAGCATTTCATGTGAATTTTTAAATTAGCATGCTAATGTCTACAAAAAAGTATTACTGGTACATTGACTGGTATTGCATGAATTCCTAGATCAATTTGGGGGAGAATCAACACCTTAACAACACGGAGTATTCCAACCCACAGACACAGTATATTTCCTCTGGTTTTTAAGTGTTTAATTGATCTCATAAATGTTTTATAGTTTTCACTGTATAGGTCTTTCTCACTTAGGGCAGATTATTATTAAGTAGTTGATATTTTTTGTTATTGTAAATGCATTTTTTTGGTTTTTTGTGTGTTTATTGTTGGAATATAGAAACACAGTTGATTTTTGTATATTGATTTTGTATCCCACAACCTTGGTAAACTTTTCTTTTCGTTTTTTTAATTTTAAAGATGTTTTTTATTTATTTTTGAGAGTCAGAGAGAGACAGTATGAGAAAAGGAGAGTCAGAGAGGGAGGGAGATCTAAAATCTGAAGCAGGCTCCAGGCTCTGAACTAGCCATCCGTACAGAGCCCAACGCAGGGCTTGAACCCACGAACTGTGAGATCATGAGCCAAAGCCAGATGCTTAACCAACTGAGCCACCCAGGCACCCCAAAACTTTTCTTAATTCTAGTAGCTTTGTTATAGATTCTATCAAAATTTTTTTCTGTGTAGACAATCACGTTATTTATAAACAAACACATTTTAGTCCTTCCTTTTCAATATGGGATTTCATTTTCTTAAAATATTGCACTGACATGGTCGTTCAATATGATGCTAGACCTTATTTCTAAATAAGGCCACATTCACGGGTGTGTGGATTAGAACTTGAACATAACTTTTCAGGCAACAGAATTCTACTCACTGCACTCACTATGTACTATTAAAAAAAAGATATTTTGGACTCAATTTACTAAAATTTTGCTTAGAATTTTGTACTTATCTTCATGAGGAATATTGTTAATGTTTTTTAAAAAATGTTCATTTGTTTTTGAGAGAGGGAGAGAGACGGAGCATGAGTGGGGAGGGGCAGAGAGAGGGAGACAAAGAATCTGAAGCAGGCTTCAGGCTCCGAGCTGTCAGCACAGAGCCCAATGCAGGGCTCAAACCCATGCACCATGAGATCATGACCTGAGTCGAAGTTGGACACTTAATTGACTGTGCCATCCAGTCACCCCTGTTAATTTTTTAAATCCTACTTTTTGTTATTTTGCTATCAGGGCAATGTTAGACTCATAGAATGGGTTGCGGAGTATTCCCTCATCTTCTAATTACTACAATCAATTGTGTAGCATTGGTAATATTTCTTCTTTAAATGTTTGGCAGACTGCTCCAGTGATATCATTTGGCCATGAAGTTTTCTTCTTGTAAAGGTTTTTAACTACAAATATCCTTGCTTTATAGTTATTGGGACATTTAGTTTACCTATTTCTTCTTGAGTGGACTTAGTTGTTTGTGTCCTCCAAAGACTCTGTCCATTTTGTCTTACTTGTCCAATTTATTGGCATAAAATTATTTTTAGCATTCTCTTATTATCTTTTTAATATCTATGGAATCTATAGTGATTCTTACTCTTGGTGACTTATGCCTTGTTTTTATTTTCTTCTACTGACTAGTCTAGCTAAAGGTATCATTTTTATTAGTCTCCTTAAAGTTTATTTTGAAAGAGAAAGTGTGAGCAGGGGAGTGAGAGAGGGAGAAAGAGAATCTCAAGCACTCTATGCTATCTGTACAAAGCCAGACATGGGGCCCAATTCCATGAACCATGTGATCTTGACCTGAGCCAAAATCAAGAGTCAGAGAATCAACCAACTGAGCCACCTAAGCACCCCTTATTAGTCTCCTTAAAGGACTGAATTTTGATTACATTGATTTTCAATATCATTAATTCCATTATGACCATTACTGTTTCCTTTCCTTTCCTTTTTTTGTATTTATTTATTTATTTATTTATTTATTTATTTTTTAGTTTCTTAA
The DNA here is from genome assembly GCF_006229205.1 of Suricata suricatta. Classification (NCBI taxonomy): domain Eukaryota; kingdom Metazoa; phylum Chordata; class Mammalia; order Carnivora; family Herpestidae; genus Suricata; species Suricata suricatta. Next base: position 154,549,642 of record NC_043703.1, read on the forward strand.
GATGGAAGCTGAGGTCATTGATTTGAGACCTTATTCTTTTCTAATACAGATGTTTGGTGCTATAAATTTCTCTTGCAGTACTGCTTTATTAGCATACTATGCCATACATTTTGATATTTTGTATTTCTATTTTCATTCTTTTAAAAATAATTTATAACTTCTCTTTTGATTTCTACTTTGAAGTATAGGGTATTTAGAAATATGTTGTATAGTTTCCAAATATATGGGGATTTTTAATGAGATCTTTCAGTTATCTATCTAATTTAATTCCATTTATTGGAAGAATGTATGTTTACGACTTGAATCCCTTAACCTTTATTGAGATTTGTTTTATGGTTCAGAATGTGGTCTATCCTGATCAGTGTTTCATGTGTGCTTAAAAAGTATGTGTATTGCACTGGCTTTCATAGCATGCTTCATTACTGCTAATGAGGTCAAGTTGTTTCATGTTATTTTCAAGTTATCTATACCCTTTTTGATTTTCTGTTTTTTTTTTATCAATCATCCACATCAAGTATTAAAATATCCAACTATAAATGTATATTTATCTATTTGTCTTTGTAGTTGTATCACTTTTTCCTTCATGTACTTGACATTCTGTTGTCAAGTATGGAAACATTTAGGATCGTTATGTACTCTGGATGAATCTATTCTTTTCTTCCTTGGTGTTTCATTTTGAATAGCTATTGCTGCTATGTCATTGCATTTCCTCTTTTAATGCCTAATCTGCCATTAATCTCATTCAGTGTATTTTTTAAATCTCAGATATTATTATTTCCGTCATTAGAAGTTTGATCTGGATTTCATTAATACTATCCATGACTTTATTAAACTCTTTGGACAAATGGAATAGTTATAATAATAATTACTCTAATGTCCTTGTCTGCTAATTCTAACATCTGTGTTAGTTATGGATGGTTTCAGTTTACTGATTTATTTTATCTTATGGGCCCTATTTTTCTGATTTTTTGCATGCCCAGTAATTTTTGATTGGAGGCCAGGCATCATGAATTTTTCCTTGTTTGGTGTTGGATATTGTAGACCTATAAATATTCTTGATTTTTGCTCTGGAAACCATCTAAGTAACTTGGAGACAGTTTGATGTTTGCTGGTCTTGCTTTTAAGATTTGTTTGGTAGAATGAACAGTGTGTATCATAGGACTAATTATTCTCCAATACTGAACTAAGACTCTTCTGAGTACTCTCATCAATGTTCCATGAATTATGAGGTGTTCCAGTCTTGTTGATAGGAATGGGCATTAGCTTTGTCCCTTGTGAGGACTGAATACTATTTTCTCTGTCCTTTTTGCTAGTTTGCTGAATACTTGAGAAAGACCTTTGAAACTTTCTAGATGTAATTGTGTAGTTTTCTCTCTGGGATTCTGTTTTGTGAAGGCTAGCTACTCAGGATTCCCTGGACTCTCAGCTCCATCTCCTCAACCCAGTGAAGTTCTGCCCAGATTGTCCCTCTCTGCACTGCAGCTAGAAACATTTTCAAGGTATGATTGCTATGATTCCAACTAATCATAGGCTTTACCTGCTTTGTTTCCTGTCTCTCATAGACCACTGTCCTTTGTTGCCTAATAGTCAGTGCCTTGAATTTGTTGTTTTATGTGTTTTGTTCTTGATTGTTGTTAGAGTCAGTAGGGGTAAATCTGGTCTCTGTTCATTTTGGCTGGAAGCAGAACTTCCCTTATCTAAAATTTTGCATATATATGTATATGTGCATCTTTTCTGGAGAGTTATCATAGATCTCATCAAATTTTCTAAAGTGTATGTAACCGTCTATGAGAGCAAGAAACACTTATTTTAGTAGTCATCATAGGCTTAACTTTATTTCCCTATTTTTATAAATCTGTATATTCCTTCCCATATTTCTAAATTTTATAAATTTAAATTTTCCACAAATTGTAAATAGTGACATTTTAAAAATAAATCTTTTATATCACTCTTAAATGTATCCAGTTGGTTCTAAATATCAGCAAATGGTTACTCATAATTCTCCATTTAAAAAATAGTGAACAAGATTTTCTTCAACAGTAGAAAATTTTGCCTTACTCCTTTTGCTCCTAGAATTTACCTTCTCCTTCCATTTTTTTTTCATAGAATGTTGTCCTAATATAATATATTTTATGCTTGAAAGTCTTTTTATTACTCTACTGTGTCTGAGGTCCCCAAGACCACCCCCAAGTTTGATGACTTGCTAGGAAGGCTCACAGGACTCAGCATATTGTTTGTCATACCCACAACAAGGATTTATTTCGGGGAGAGACTACAAGGAAAACCCAGCAAAGGGAAAAATGCATCTGGTGAAGTCCAGAAGAAATGGGGAGCTACTTAACTCTTTCAGCAACGAGTTGTGACAATACCTGTGAAATGTTGTCAACCAGGAAACCTCATTAGAGACTCAATATCTGAGGTTTTTACTGGGGGCTGGTCATGTAGGAACCCTCTTTCTAGCACACACACTAATTCTAGATTCCAGAAGGAAAACCCGTTTTCAGTAGAAACCATGGTTTTAGTCTTCTTATTTATTTATTTATTTATTTATTTATTTATTTATTTATTTATTTAGAACTACCTGCCATGAAAAGGTATTACATCAAATTTTCGGTGTAAAGGGCCACCAGTCAATATTATAGGGACTGTGTGCCAGATGGTCTTGGTCTCAGTTACTCATCTCTGCTGCTGTGGCCTGAAAGGAGTCATGGACAGCATGTAAATAAATGGGTGAGGCTGTGTTCTAATAGAACCTTATTTATAAAAACAGGCACAAGGTTGGGTTTGCATACACATTCTAGTTAGCCAAAGTCTATGTCACACAATTTAGAATCTGTTTCCTTTTGCAACAGCAACACCAATTGCAGGCTGGCTATAAATGCCAGTCCAGAAAATTCAGTGGTCTATAATGATGGCCTATTGTGACATCAGTTGTGGGCTGAGTCTGCTGCCGATGTCGATGGCTAATGACCTGATACCTGAATTTTCACTGTTATGGAGATTGTTTCCTGGATTTGGGATAGTTTATTTTGTGCCCTGGTGAGTTTTACCCATGAGCAAAACACCATCTTCAGTTTGGGAAGGAGTGAGCAATCTGCTACTTTGATAAATGTGAGAGGGGTAGTTGTGAAAAGGGAAATAATCCAACTCTCCATCACAACCTTGGTCTTATGCACGTTACTTTAACAAAGAACACACTGGAAAGGGAAGCAGACTCTGAAGTGATTCTTTTAAATGTCATGTAACCATTGACAATTCTTCCATGACTCCAAAGGTACTATAGTTTGAATCCCATCAGATTTAGAGAACATCCTTTCTGTTTCCCAGCAGTTCGGCCAATTAGAGTGCACATGTGTAACCTTCTTACCAGTGCGTGGCTTGGTGGTGGTTATTCTTGTAGTCATAATGCGTGTTGTCATCTCAATTCCCTCATGTCCCAAAAGACTTGTATCTACATATGCTACAACCTTCTCTTCAGACTAATCCAACTGACACCTGAAACTTAGCACTGATATTTGCTTTCAACAAAAATATCTACGATATTTCACTCACCTATAATTTTGAGAGATTTTGGAAAAATTTGGGAAGATTTAGGAAATTGCATACACTTCTGCCAAGTCACCCTTGCTGTGCCTCAGTTTCTTCTTTTATAAAATGGGGAATAATAATAGTGCCTATATCAGAGGGTTGTTACAAGGATGAAATCATAATTTCTCATATAATCCTGGTTCCTTTCTTTCCTCACTCACCTTCCTTCCTCACCCCTCTTCCTCTAATATTGCTTTCCTGGGAGCAGTGAGTTTTTATTCAAATCTTTAGCTCTCCTTTGTAGAAGCTTGGGGACAGTTGACACCCATGTCATAGGGACTCAACTCCTCCAAAGAAAATTGTCTCCATAAGGGAATTCTGGACCAGCAGTTGGGAACATTATGTTCCCTCCATCTTGCTGCCTTGGATATGGATGGCCTCCTAACGTGGGTCTTTGCATCTGTTTCTGTGAAGTTGACCTGCTGGTTGTGGGAAGCTGGCCTCTAGAAAGAAACCTCCCCTACCTCAAGCATGGCACTATGATCAGTGTTATTTGTGCATATGAAATGTTACTTTGGGTGATGTATTGGAAGGAAGCCCAGATTTTGTTCATTTCTTAAGAAACAATGTCAGATCCCCCAGAACCTGGGACAGATATTTGGCACAAAGTGATCATTCATTGAATACTGACCAAATGAAACAACTCAGCGCTTAGGCCTACCTGTCTTCTTTCTCAAAACAGATAAAATGCTAAGAAGCTCCATCAGAATGGGACTCCTATGGGTTTATTTATTCCACATGAGAGGCAGGGCAGGGTAGTGGTGGAGATATTGGCTCTCTTGCTAAAGTGTTGCAGTTCTAAGTCAGGCTTCTACACATTGTTGGGGCCTCAGTTTTCTCATCTTTAGCATGGGGATAATTATAATACCTAGGTCATAGGGTTACTGTGAGAACTAAATGCATTAACACACAAAAGGTGTTCAGGACAGTGCCTGGCACATAGTAAACACTCCATAGATGTTAGGAAGTATTATTCATTCCATGGACATTTCTAAGTTGAATGCCAACCATGTCCTATAAACTGGGCTAGCTACTGGGGCGTATGGAAATAAAGACATAGTTCTAGGCCACAAGGCATGTAGAGCCCTCTATGGGAGGCTGAGAAGTAGACAGCAATGAGTACTGGGTTAAAAGTTCTACTAGAGCTGCGCATGGAGCGTTGTGAAGGCACACAAGGGAATCTGCAATGAGAGAGTGACTTTCCAGAATTAGCAAAAGCAGGTGACTTCCCCTCTGTGAATCTCTTAACTTTACAGAAATGTTCCATATAGCAAATGATGACCTACCAATCATATCCATTTTTCCTCCAAGGCCACTTAGCCCTAGCAGGTAGTGTAAAATAAAAGAAAAGATTATTCCTAAAACACTTCCCTTGGAGCTGTCAATGAGGAAGAATTTTCAGGGTCATGAAGAAAAAAAGTAGAGAATCAAACTCAAAAAGCAGTTTATGGAACATTTTTTTCCTAAGGGAAATGATAAAAAGTCCAGTGTCAACACATACATATTTTGGTAAAAATCAAAGGTCACAGAAATATTAAGGGCCTGGGGAGTTGAAAGAAAGCTTCTCAGGGAAAATTGTATTTGAATCAGGTCTTGAAGGGTGATTTGGAAAGAGCCACTCCAGAAAAAAGAACAAGCATGTGGGATGGCCTGGAGTTGTGAGAGATCAAGGTGTCTTGAGGGAACTCCAAGTAGATCAACTTGACTGCAGGAGGGGGATTGTGACAGTAAGGACTTAGCAGTGTCTGGAAATGGAGGCTTGAAGACAGGTCGTGAAGGGCCTCATATGCTTGAAGTGCAATCTAGAATAATGGGAACTGTTGTAAGAAAGAGAGAGACTTTATCAAACTTGCAACTTGGAAGTGATTGATGATGGATTGAAACAGGATGGGAGATGGTTGCAATGGCCAAGTAAGGACTGTGAGGTCTAGACAAGGGCAGCCGCTGTGAAGACTGGTGAATTGTTGGGACTGATGCCACCAGAGAGTGATGCCACCAGAGAGTGACTCTCTGCTGTGACACTGTGGATTTGTATGGCGCATCTCAGCCTCTTAGTGCATTACAGATTTTACCTGCTGCTGGTAACACTCCCTTAGATCAGGTAGGTATTACCTCTCATTTCTCAGAGGAAGAAGCAGCTTCTTTCAGGTAAAGTGACTTGTTCAAGGTCTCAGAGCCAACCAGTTGTGGTGGAGGAAAGTTGGCAACAGGTATCTGGAGCCACATCCCAGTGCCCTTTGCCACATGTGCATAAAGTCTCCACAGTTCCTTCCTTCTTCATCATCCTGAAAGACATGAACCTGAAATCCTGAACTTGGACCACCCAAACCTCTTTCATGTCACTTCGCCTTTCCTCCATGTCTCCTGTCATCCCCAGCCTTCCTTCCTGGTCCCTTGAGACTTACTCTTCAGTTGCCAATCCTCTCAGTCATCTGGTTTGTGATCTCAAAGCCCCTACTATTTCTGACCTAGTAGGACCCCATTATATCCTTGATATGGGGTCTCATCTTCACTTTTAAGGTCAAGGCATACAGCTTGTGTATTCCTCTGATTACTTTTCAAAGTCACTCTCTGTGTATCACTCATCCTTCTTTCCATAATTGTCTACTTTTCAAAAGCCAAGTATTAAATTAATAACCACCCTTAAGAGTAATTAAAGGTGGAAGATTTATAACAGGTATCTATGTCCAATCGCTCCTAAAAGAGTTTTTCCTCTTTCAGGTCTCTGCCCTTCATTTTTCATTCCTCTAATATAAATCTCAGTAACCAAGTGCTAAATTTGCTTCATTATTGCCACTTGGGCCCCCTTGGCTCCTTCCCTTCTGTTGTTACACTGCTGAGCTGGTACATCAGAGCCCCCTCTGTGAACAGATCAGCTCTGATGCCCCTTAACATTTGCTTTCAGAGGTGCTGCTGACTTAATTGTCAAATAACAAAAGGAAAGTTAGCTATCATTACATCCAAAGCTTTACAGGTGGGAAAACAAAGACTCCAGGAGAGAAAGAGACCCTCCGAAGACACATGGTAGTTGGTGGAGAGAGTTATGTCCCAGGTCTGCTATTCTCAATCTGGGCTTTTCCCACTTTTCACCCTGCCTTCTATCTCTGCAGATAAAATATTAAATTAAATATGAGTCTAGGGCAATCATGAGGAGTAGAAGGTATAGTTCCTGACTTCACAGTCTGGCTTGGTAACAAGGTTAAAATGTGGTAAGTTAAAGGACAAGGCAAATTTTCCATCTGTGAGAACCTGGTGAAGTCAGAGAATAGACCCAAGTATGAAGGTTAGTTAGGTTTAGAGGAGACACTCCTAGACTCCAGGATCAACATGACAGGGGTTTGGATCCAGATCTGCTACTTACCAAATGAGTAGATCTGGCATGCCCCCAAATGTCATTGAATTTCACGGTACTCATAGTGTTGAAGACATGCAGTAACAAGTATTCTGTGACTCAACTGGCACTCAATAAATGGCAGCTTGGTGCAGTGGTTGGAACAGGCCCAGAGGGCTGAATTGTATGTAGTGATGAAGGACAGAGGGACAGAATCATTAGGCAGGGCCAAAGCCTGGAACCATCAGGGGCAGATGTAATGTGGGATCAAGAAGCCCAACCTGGTTGAAGAGAGAGGTTCGGCGGAGGCGTCATGGAGCATGGCTACAAAGATGAGTACCAGTGGGATTTGGAAAGGATTGGAACCTTCCCCAAGAAGATTTTGAAATCCAATGCATTATTGGCTAAATATAGCTAAAAAAGGTTCTTTCTTCAAAAACCCTTTTGAAAAGTTAATATATGTTATAAATTGTCAAGAAATAAGAGCATTGCATTTCCAAACTTTATGGATCACAGAGATCTTTTTATTTAAAACTAAACACCAATAACATCTTGTGTATTGTCCAGAGAAACAGGGTCAGTTTCTCTGAATAGCTAGCTCCCCTACCTCTGGACCACAGATATGCTGGTCTGAGCTGGTTGGCCAACTCTTGTTGGGCCACGATTGTTCAGTGTGGATGGGATGTCTATCCCTTAGGGATCCCAGAGGGGCCCCTGCATTTTGGATCTGCTTAGAGCCTTATTGTACTCATTTCCCAGGACTCCTGTCAGGACCACAGATGGGGTGGCTTACAGAACAGAAGTCAATTGTCTCACAGTGGGGGAGGGTGAAGTCTGAGATAAAGATGGTGGCAAGGTTGGTTCCTTCTGAGGGCTGTAGGGGAAGGATTTTCCTAGGTCTCTCTCCTTGGCTTGTAGGTGGTTATCTTCTCCATGTCTCTTCCCTTTTCACATGTCTCTGTGTCCACATGTCCCATTTTTCATAAGGATACTTGTCCTACTGGATAAGGGCCTACTCTAAGGACCTCAATTTCACTTGATTACTTCTATAAAGAAAGTCACACTCTGGGACTAGGACTTTAATCTATGAGTCATGAGGGGAACACAATTCAACCTGTAATATTTATTAAGTTTATTCCCCATAGGGGGCCAAAGCATGGTTCCAGGTAGAGAAGGGCAAGGTGCCCAGAGGACTGCTGGTCTGCAGGCTGCTTGCAGGCTACCATTGTGCTAAATGCGGGTAGTAGTAAGACTCACCCTTCCCCAAATGCGTGATGACTGTGCATGCTCTGTGCCTCCATCTCTGCCTCCTGCATGCCATGCCACCCCCAGGATACATGCATGCATGCACTCAGCAGGGACTTGATTAATTCATTGTGGCACATTCTAGTGAAACACGTGGCACATGGCATTTCCACTCTGAACATTCAATTTACTTTCTCGGGAGCTATTTTCATAGTGATTACAGGTTCATGAGATAATTTCTGCCTTTACATCAATCAGCACAAGGTGTGTGCACAAAGCACTCTGACGTTTGTCATGCCATTTTTGCTCCTTCTGACACTTTAAGGAGAGAAGCAGGGTAGGGAGTGTGGCTCCATGTTAACTGCTGGGGGCTCTGAGGTTCAGGGAGGTGAAATGTCCTGCCCTGGTGTTTGACCCCTGATGCCCAGGCACCCGTTTATGCCTGTCCCGTCTGTGGCACCACATTGCTTTCCGTCAATTGCCTTCCATGGTTATTTATTCTGAGACAGCTTCCTTTTTATAATTTTCATCCCTGTCCTCTCTGTCTCCCTCTGCTCACTGCCATCACGTCCAACAAAACTTTCTCCTCCTCCTGTCTCAGTGCTCACAGCACAATCCATGCTGTGAGCCATTCCAGTGCTCTTCTATTCCTCAGTTCCCATGGAAGGGATTTGGGGCAGGTCTAAGGCCTGGACATGTAGGGGGGAGGGAGCCCCTAGGAGACCGTTCTCAGTGATGGGCAGGAGTTCTTGCTGGTTTTCTGCACCTGAGGAAGCAGGTGGGTAGCTAAGTGTCTAGGAAAGTTGGTGGTGACCCAAAAGATATATTCCATGGGGGCTGGGAGGGTGGGCTTGCATCTCGATTGGCAGTTCCATTGCCAGGAGATCCCACTGTTGGGAAGTAGAATCCAAGGGTGGGTTTGCCACTTCAACATGGAGACCTCTGTGAAGGCATGTGCTCCATGCAGTGGTCTTAAGGTTTTCCTGTACTCTGTGCTTAAATGGGTGTGAGTCCTCCCTCTCTGTCTGCTGGTGTCTTTCTGATGACCCCATCTTCAGTCAACTGGTCCCATCCAGTGCCTGCTCTCCATCTCCACTCTTACCACCTCAGTCCCAACTCCCATCTTTCTTCCTCCATCAGACTCGCCTTGCTCTGGTGCCCATGGCCTTCTTGCCTCTATGCTTTCCCCTCCAGGTTTTTTGTTCTCCCTGCAGCCATTCAGTGCAGGGGAGTAAACGTGCTGTGTCCCGTCCATCGTCCCAGTTTCATCTCGGCTCCAGCCACGCCAAGCCAGGCCAGCTGCTGACTGAGACACACTTTCTCTTGCCTCTAGCATTGCATATGCTATTTCTTCTGCCCAGAATATTCTTCCCTGCTCATCTCCTCCCACTTGTGCCTCATTTTTCTGGTTAACTGCTACCTCTCCATCATGATCTAGCTTAACTCTCCTGTCAGGGCAGCCTGGCTGACACTCTCCAGACAGGCTCATCTGCTTCTCCTGAGTGAACTCGCCTCCTGGCACTTAACAGCCTGTTTACGTGACAGTCTCCCTCTCTCGGGGCAGGGACTTCACTCTCCACATTACATGTCCTTAGCCTGACATACCGTGGGAACTCCATCAGTGTTACTAGAATAACTGACCTCTCTGTTGGGTTCTCTGCTGAGCGCTGGGTGTTTTTGACCTTAAAAATGCCCACTGCTGGAAAGATTGTCCTGAAACACCACTGACCAGGTCCTTTCTCTGCTTAAAAGCATGCATTACTGGCACCAAGAAGACCAGTGTGGCATGTGAGATGCCCCTAACCTGGCAGACCAGATGAATCTACTCCCCCTCTGTGCACCCAGAGCACTTTATATGGGCAAGCTTTTCCCATAGCTCTTATCCCCTCAGCTTGATGTTCTGTTCTATGTCCTTTCTCTGCTCAGACACGATGTTATCTGTGAGTTCTACTTGGTCACCACGGGGCCTGAACCGAGTAGGTGCTGAATGAGTTTGCGTGATTAAATTTCCAAAGAGCCAAAGGGAGAGGAAGGGAAAAAAATAGATGTCTTTTATCAACTGAAGATCCTCCATAATTCATATTTTAAAACCCTATCTGCAAGTGATCATATTAGGAGGTAGGGTCTTTGGGAGGTGATTTAGATACCATGAGATCAGGAATCCTGTGGATGTAATGCACAGCCTAGTGACTGTAGTTATCAATATACTGTATCAGATACTTAATGTCACTAAGAGAATAGATCTTAGATGTTCTCACCACACATTCCCACACTTACAAGGTAGCTAGGTGAAGTGATGGATGTGTTAACTAACCTTTTTGTGGTAATTGCTATGCAATGTATAGCACATCATATTGTATACCCTAAATTTATACAATGTTATATGTCAGTGAAATCTCAGTGAAGGTGAAAAAAGCTTAAAAAATGAAAAGAACATAGTTTAAGCTTAAAAAATGAAAAGAACATAGTTTATTTTGAGGTTGGTTTTGTAATATGTGAAAAATTAATTTTAAAAAATGGAAGAGGTCATATGAGGAATATAGTGAGTAAGAAAAGTGAAGAGTAAGTAAAAATACAAAAATTCGAGCACTTAAGTTTAAATTTTGAATCTGACATTCTGTGAGTTTGGGTAAATCACACCTCCTTTCTGAGACTCAGTCTCCAGATGTTAAGTGGGATTGAGGATTATTATTTAATTAAGTAACAATTACATAAAGATCTCTTGAACATTTATGGTGTGCAAGGCACTGTGTTAATTAGTGGAGGAGGAGGGAATGTATTAGTGAATCTAGATGATTTTCTTCCAGATATTAGGTTCTGGGATTCTATGAATTCTCAAGGTTAACACTGCAGTGGAATTATGAAGCTTCTAAGAACCGTAATCAGTAGCTAATTACAGCAGATACACTCATTATTTGCCAACTAAGAACGTTTCCAATTTCTGGGATATAGTTGGGTTCTAATGTGGAAATATACATGAAGTTGCTAAGAAATTATAGTCTTAGTGGCCCTTTGAGCTCTACTCATGCATAGAATTGAGGGAACAGAGAGGCTCTTTGACACAGGTGCAGAGAGCTTGCTGGGAGTGGATCTGGCGGCCCTTCATTCTGAAGGTTCTGGTGAGCCATTGAGGGTCTCTGATTAGGAATATGACTAGACACTCTGCTTAAATAGCATTTCATTTGATAACTTATGAAAGTGTTTTCAAGTATGGAAGACAAGAGCTTGGCAAATACGCAAATAGCCTCATGCCGAGAATGACTACAGAAGGAACATAGTGTTCATTAGCTGCAATAAAACTATAAGGAGACCCACCTTTGTGTTTTCTTTGTTGAAGTTGGTGTATTCAGAGAAGCCAGCTCTGCTGAGAGGTCCCTGACTCTGTGCTTTTGCACCAGTTGAAGCCAGGTCTTACCATTCTTTATTGGACTTGAGGTTCCAAAGAAAGGGACCATACCACTAACCACACCTTCAGCATAAATAAAAATCACTTTCCACTTTAGTTTCAGACTAAGCTGTTCTGAATTGAGCCCCTACCATGTGCTTGGGACAGGACTGACCACACTGTGTCGTCCTTCCTTTCTCCTGACCTTGCCCTCCCCATGTGTCAGTAGAAGGTTTGGACTCCAGATCTGATGTTCCACATTTCCCTGTGAGAAATGGGGCTCAGGGTCCCTTCAAGTCAGCTGAGCCCCTGAACACGGGAGGGAAAAAAACAGTCCTAAGTGAGGCAGCAAAATCATCTTGGCTTAGCTTAGACTCTCTAAGAAACTTTTGGGAAAATCACCTCCTTTTTCTTAGCCTCAGTTTCTATATGATAAAGTAGGGAATTTGGAAGATAAAATCTTTTATAAGTTTTTTTTTAATGATTATTTTTGAGAGTCAGAGAGACAGAGTACAAGCAGAGAGAGGCAGAGATAGAAGGAGACACAGACTCTGAAGCAGGCTCCAGGCTCTGAGCTGTCAGCACAGAGCCTGACGTGGGGCTCAAACTCACGAGCCATGAGATCATGACTTGAGCTGAAGTTGGACGCTCATCTGACTGAGCCACCCAGACGCCCATGGAAGATAATTTCTTCAAGCACCACACCCCAATTTGATATTCCATGGTTTAGGGTCTGGAATATCTGCAATGCTACTGAAAAGGTCCCCAACTAGCCTGAGAGACATAGCCAATTGGATCCAAGAAGTAACAGCCATTGCAACTCATCTTCAAACCAGTTGAGAGTCTTTCCTCTGTTCTTCGTGGGAATTATGTTTACATGTTGAAAAGTAAGTGGAGAAAGCAGAGATCAGAATATGCAAGAATGCAGAAGGGACGGAAGACACTAAATCCAATAACAATCTGCGGCTGAAAATAGGAGACTAATTCCCAAAGACAAAAATCAGCAGAAAATCTTGACAATCAGATAATCTGTCACTATGACACTTGAGTTTCCAGTCTCCTAATTGAGCACAGCCCTCCATGGGAGTGGGTGACACACAGCAGCAGCATGATCTGCAATCACCCTGCTTTCTCTGCTCCAGGAAGTATTTTGAGCCCGTCAGCAAACCATCCATCTGCTCTGCCTTCCTCCTTCCTGAAAAGTGCATCTGCAAGAAAGCCCAGGGCTGAAGGCCAGGAGAGATGTGCGCTCAAAGTGTCCACATTTCTTTGCACTTAGATGGGGGTCAGTGATTTCTAAAAAGAGCCTTTTCTTCTTCCAGGGAGTAGCCATGGAAGAAAGGGCAAATGCTTTTGGAAGATTGCAGAGGTTTGCACGCAAATGTTCCGCTGAAGTGAGCTGCATATCTACCTTACCCAGATCGCTCTGGGTGGGAAGGAGGCCTTTCCTTCTCCCAGAGTCCTCTGAGGCATTCACGCAGAGACAGGACATCTGGAGTTTCCACAGGTGCGTGGATTGTCACAGGAAGAACAAAGCCCTTACTCAGTGGGTTATGAGTCTTCCCTACCTTTGCCTTGGCCATATACTCTATCCATTCATGAATGTTTTATTAGATGCTTATTATGTGACAAATGCTACCTTGCCTCAGCTCACTCTCCATCCCTTTTGGAAAGTTCCAGGAGAGCAAATATTTTGTCAGATTTGTCCACATTTGAATACCAAGTATCTATAAAGATATCTGGCACATAGTAGAGTTTTATTCATATTTATAAGGACTGGGACAAAGGGCTGAAGGTGTAAAGATAAAGAGAGGATTGTTTCCTGTGTTGGGGACTTTCAATCTACTGAAGGAGTCACTAAGCAGGTACTTATTGCAATGTGGTAAGTTGGAAAATGGAGGTATGTGTGTGGGAGAAATGAGGATTCCCATCTTTTCTGGGAGTTCTAGACTTTTCCCAAGTGTTATGTTCAAGTCCAGACACCATGCATCAGGAGCAGCCCTGACAACCCAGAGTAGGTCTCTAGGTAGCATCTTGTCTCTGGAGTGCCATGGGGGTATTGGATTGTTGAAGACAGAAGGGAAGAGTCAGATGGAAGAGAGGACCAGCTTGAACCTGCCCCTTTGTCTCTCTGGCAGAGGAGGGTTTACAATTCTGTCCTGTGGCTCCAGTATGTAGAACCGGAAAGTATTGGGAAAGTATATTTCCTTTTAATGTAAGTAAGGACTTCCTAGCAATCATATGTCTGACCTGTCAAGTTACTTTTTACTGGAATTTCAGGGAGCAGCTGGAGAGGTGGTAGTAGAGATTTGTGCCCTTGGGAAGTTGGAACCTGACCACAGATTTCAGATTCTGTACCCTGTGCACTAGTTCTGTGTGTGTGTTGTGGGGGGGGGGGAGTGCCTGCTGGCCACTGCAGGGGGATCCAGGGCCTGAAGGGCCAGGCCATGTCCTAGCATTGAATAAGATTTTATTTGAGCCAAAAATTCTTATTTTTTTCCTTTTTATTTATTGAGCTAGGTATCTGTATGTTTTCTTCTAAATCCTATGACCTGTGGTAAGACTAATGTTAAACAAGACCATGCTAGAATTTTGCATTGGTTTATAGAATGTAAGGGATGGCAGAGATCTTTGACCTATTAAAAAATTTCACAGGGCAGTGGGGTGGCTCAGTTGATTGAGCATCTGACTCTTGGTTCTGGTTCAGGTCATGATCTCTCAGTTTCATGGGTTTGAGTCCTGCGTTGAACTCTGAAACTCTGTGCTGGCAGCACAGAGCCTGCTTGGGATTCTTTCTTTCTTTCTCTCTGCCCCTCCCCCACTTGTGCTGTCTCTGTTTCCCTTAAAATAAATAAATAAACTTAAAAAAATTCCACAGATACTGCTTCCCAGAAAAATGCATGTCTATCCTTATAACACGTGTTGTCTGTAAGGAGAGTCAGAGGGTTTGCATTTATCATGAAGCCCATTGGCGAATCCTTCAAAAGTCTATGAACTCACGTTAGTTTCATTCTTTTAGTCTCATCTCAAACCTTGCAGATGGGAAGGTAGAGACCAGAGGCAGCAGGGGATAGGGAGGAAAGTTCACAGAGCCTGGAGCCAGAAGGTCTTTCTCCAAGTTCATGATGTGCCTTTCATAGATGTGCTCTAGGGTGCTTTGAAATATTGAAGAAAAGTAGTAGTTTTACACTGTTGTCTTTCACAGTTTACAGGAATGCCCTTTCAAGTCTTCCTGAAATAGAGATAGGGAATGGCAAGTGATAGAACAGGAAAATGAAGCAGAGATGTAAAAACTAGATGGATGAAAAATTGGATGTGGGTGGAAGGTAGTAGCAACTTGTATAGAATAGAAATCTAGCTGTCAGCATCCAACTTATATCAGAACCACCAGTTTGGGGACAGGTCAGGGAAGCATCACAGAGCCCTGCCCTGAAGGCACCCAACCAGTACACCCAATCCTTCCAGGACTTCTAGACTTCCACCCTCACATTATGATGGGACAGTCTATATACCCCTGGTGAGGAAATGACACTGTGTGTCCTTAGTAGTGGTGAGTGGTGTAAGAGCTATTGTCAAGACTGATGGGTTAGGAATCCTGATACCAGCAATTGGCAGTGGAAGAGAGACATGGAGGGTTTGTACCACTAAAAAAGGCTGTTCCAGGTGGAAGTTATAATCTGCTTCCTTGGTTATGCCAAGTGGAGAGGCTTTTATTGAACTATGGTTTCCTAAGTTACGCACTACTCTAGTGGCTACAGGAGTGGAGGATTGTCTTGAAAGAAGGCTCAGAGTTAAGAGGGCAGCATATTTAAATGCTATAGACTTTAATTTCTTTGTTTAGGTGATACAGATAATCACAATTACACTGCTTACAGTTGTATTGAAAAGTTAAAGAAGGTTATTTGAATACAGTTGCTGGGTAATCTTTGTAAAAGAAAGGGGCAAAAAGCGTAGTTCTCTCTTGTCATTAAAATTGTACATCTATATGAACAAATTATCAAACTCAATACCCCAAAAACAAATAATCCAGTAAAGAAATGGGCAAAAGACATAAACAGACACTTTTCCAAAGAAGACATCCAGATGGCTAATAGACACATGAAAAGAAGCTCATCCTCACTCATGATCAGGGAAATACAAATCAAAACCACAATGAGATACCACCTCACATCTGTCAGAATGGCTAAAATTAACAACTCCGAAAACAACAGATGTTGGTGAGGATGTGGAGAAAGAGGAACACTTTTATACTGTTGGTGGGAATGCAAACTGGTGCAGACACTTTGGAAAACAATACAGAGTTTCCTCAAAAAATTAAAAATGGAACCACCCAGCAATTGTACTAAGTATTTATCCACAGGATATAAAATGCTGATTCAAAGGGGCACACGCACCCCAATGCTTATAGCAGTACTATCAACACTAGCCAAATTATGGAAAGAGCCCAAATGTCCATCCACTGATGAATGGATAAATAAAATGTGGTATGTGTATATATACACACATGTATATGTATACACACACACACACACACACACACACACACACAATGGAATACTGCTCCACAATGAAAAAGAATGAAATCCTACCATTTGCAACAATGTGGATGGAGCTAGAATATATTATGCTAAGTGAAATAAGTCAGTCAAAGACAAATATGTGATTTCACTCATATGTAGAATTTAAGAAATAAAGCAGATGAACATAGGGGAAGGAAAGTAAACATAAGATAAAACACAGAGAGGGAGGGAAACCATAAGAGACTCTTAAATATAGAAAACAAACGGTTGCTGCAGGGGAGTTGGGTGGGGGGGATGGGTTAGATGGGTGATGGCCATTAAGGAGGGTGCTTGTTAGGATGAGCATTGGGTGTTATAGGTAAGTGATGAATCGCTAAATTCTACTCCTGAAACCTTTACTACACTGTATGTTAACTAACTTGGATTTAACTTTAAAAAAATTGTGTGTTTAGGCATTGGCCAGGGCAGAACGGAACCTGGTGTTCATAATACTTTTCGTGTAAATCACAGTTGGGCTTCTAGATAAATGTTTTGCCACCCCCCGCCCCCTTACACTCTCTGTTAGTGCATGGAGATTTTGAGACTTGATTGTGAATGAGACTGATCAGGTTCCAAATTTCTGACTGTCATTAGGAGAGCAACTGGTGTGACATCCTTTAATTTCCCTAAACCACAGTTTCCTCCTAGGCATAAACATCTCTACTTCAGAGAGAAATGCCTGCCCTTTTCTGGCTCTCCCCTGCTCGTTTGATGCATTAACCCTAAGATAAGGAGGCTTGTAGGGCAGTCTCCTGCCTCTTCCCTCAATGCCCCTGCATAGTTGTTTTGTTTCTTCTTTCTATTTTTTAAAATGTGCGTTCTGCTATCTATCAGGGTTTGTTTTTTCTTTTTAGGTTTATTTATTTATTTTGGGAGAAAAAGAGAGAAAGTGAATGGGAAAGCGGCAGAGAGAGAAGGAGAGAGACAATCCGAAGCAGGCTCCCTGGTGTCAGTGCAGAGCCCAATGTGGGGCTCAAACGCATAAACCACGATATCATGACCTGAGCCGAAGTCAGACACTTAACCAACTGAGCTCCCCAGGCGTCCCCATATCAGGATTTGTCTTAAGCTAGTAACCTTTTCTAGGAGGTTAATATACATGTTTTATAATAATTTTATGGTTCTAAGCCCACAGCATCAAGACTCTGTGGTCAATAATCTCTCAGAATTGCATCCTTAGGTTTCTCTGGACTATTCTCTTCGTAGAACCCTCCTTCCTCATCTGCAAGGCTTCCCACACTTCCTGGAGACAGGTTATGACCTTGGCCTGTCAATGCCCTGGGATCCATTTCTCATTAAAAGATCAGCTACTTAGTGGCAGGGTCCACCCTGGTACCCTATTTCCTTCTCATCCTGTCCATATGTTTCTCTCCAGTACATCACTCTGCCTCCCCTCTGTCCACACTCCCCCACCATCCAAGCTCTTCCAGTAAGTCACAATTTTGCATCTGTCCCTACCTGGTTAACAGTGAGAAAGTCAGAAAGAACATGGACACACCATGTAAATCAGCGTGGTGGCCTTTGATTCCTGGTATGGTCACAGGTAGCTTTATAGGTGAGGTGACCTGCTCCATCCACATTCTCCTACCTTGTCTCTCAGAAAATGCTCTCATTGCCTTGAATGGGCTCAAGGTTTTTAGAAGCAGAATCCTTCTTCATTTATCCCCAGACTGGCCCTCAGGGGTACAACAGAGAAAACTGACTTAGGTATGAGGATCCTCTAATATCCAATTGACTCTTAAGTCCAGTTATCATTGCAGTTTCCAAGCCTTTACATCCCCATTCTCATTCCCCTAAAACAAAAGAATAAAAATATATGAAGGAGATTTTGGATCAGTCTGTACCAATGGAAGTTTATTTATCTTTGTGGGAAGAGTAGAAAAAGCTTAGACCTGTCTCCTAAAAGATCTCCTAATTCTGCTGAGGTTCTTTTCTGTTTGGTGTTTATTTTGGCAGGGGTGTGGTGCTCTCACATTGATTTTTGGTCCACTTTAGTATGTGTTGACTTATACATTATACGTACATGTATGAACTCTTCTGATTGTTTCAGTAGGAACAACCTAGAAATACTTCCAGGCTGGCAGTATCTGGAGAAGGCTTGGGAGATAAGACACAGTACTCACATACTCACTTGTACTTTATGTTTGGAAGAAGTTGAGTGGGCTGGGGTTTTACTGACAACAGATTCTCGGGTGGTCCCCTGCTTCAGACTGGAACCCAAAGGTGGGCAAGAGGGAGGTCTAGCAGCAGAGGTAGGAATATGTGGGCATGATGAGGACCCTGGAGCAGAAGGATCTGTGCCTGGGCACATGCAAGGTTTTCTGCTGCAGAACTCCGAAATAGCCCAGAGATGTTATTCCAGCAAGCAGACCAGTATGGCCCTTAATCTGTTATGGGCTGGTTGAAGGGAGAGGATTGTTGGCCTAACAGACTTATGCAACTACTGAGGAAAACCCTAACAGTGCCCATAATGAATCCATATTATCCTTCATTCATAAGTGTAATTGGAAAACTAAGAATCAAACCCAATAGCCCCCTATTTGAGCAAAACCCAACAGCATGAAAAAGGATCTAAGTAAACAACAGAGAAAATTCAAGGTGCATAAGACCTTTAAACCATTTATTATCTTTAGATTTGAGAGCGTGTGTCAGTGTAATGCAAATAGGCCAATATAAATAGGTGAGCAGTCAGCAAAGAACCAGACACTGGAAATTTAAAAAATATTATGATGAAATTAAAATATGTCAATGGGCGGCCTGGATAAGGATGTAGATATGATGAACTGATCACAAAGATAAAGTCTAGGATGTAGGATCAGCAGACAGAGGTGGAAAACAGGAGAAGCAAATTTAAAAAATGTGAAGGACAGATACAAGGGATCAACATCCATCCAACTGCAATTCTAGAAAGAGAAAACAAAAACAATGCAGAAAATTAAGTCATCCAAAGAAAAAAAATGGAGGATTACTTTCTGAGTTGAGCAGTTGAATCTTCACATGGAAAGGTACACTGAAGATTGAACTAGATTAATGACAAAAAAAGCATACCTTGGATTAATGAAAAAATGTATTTCAGAAATCCCAGGATAGAAAGAAAATCTTATAGGCTCCAAGTGAAAAAACTACATGTCATCTACAAAGAAACAAGCATTGTGCCAACATAGATTGTTTTCATTAGCAGCTTTGGGGGAGTAGATATACCGCAAGGTCTTTAGAATTCTGAGAGGAAATGGCTTGAACCTAAAATTCTATATCCAGATACACCATCAATCAAGTTAAAGCCAAAAACAAAACACTTCCAGACATACATGATTTCAGGGTTTACCTTTCATATACGCTATATGAAAAAAATTACATTAGGGGCTATTTTAGCAGAATAAAAAAGAAATCCACAAAAGAGGATGATAGGATATTAAAAAAAGAGGGCACAACTGCATTGGCCTAAGTGAATGAAAAAAACTACATGGAAATGAAAAGAGATTTCAATAGACTGTGTTGCTTGGAAAATCCTTTTGTATTACATAGGACTTTTTTCCTTTTTGGGTCCAGTTATGTTGCTTGGTTCTTTCTGTCTTTGAATTAACCTATAGACTTAATATTGAAGACTTACAGAAGTTACAGGTGAGGGTTTCCATATGATAAACTTTGACAAAGCATAAATAATCCATAACTAGTGTTAAAGTAATTAAGCAAAGAGTCTATCAGACTAGGATGGCTCTAATGTCTTGATGGCTTATGTCAGTTAGCAAACCAAAACTCCCCTAGAGTCAATGTACTTGACTCAGAGAGTGAAACCCAAGGAAAACCAATCACAACAGTGCTTAGACTTCCCCAAGTAAGGTAAGTGAGTAAGCTGTGGCCAATCAAAGTCTCCTTGCTTTGCTTCCGGAGTCTTCTCTGTAAAAACCCTCCCCTATCTCTTATAGGTGGAGCATTCTTAACCATGTTTGGTTTGATACTGCCCTATTCTAATGGATGGTTGCTCCAAGAAACCCTTTACATCTTTAATGTGCCTCAGTTTGCCTTTTAGCTCTAGTAGAAGCAAGAGGAAGAGGGGGGAGATGTTGAGGTTGGTATAAATGTGCCATTTCTTCATTGCTTATATCCCAGTTTGATATTGGAAAATCGGACGTTTCTATCTAAATTGGACAACGCAAGGAAGGGAGGTTGGATTACATTATTTGATGTCACAGAAAGAGTTTTAAAACAAGCTGTGAGTAATGGCTGCCCAAGGGGAAGGAGGGAGACTAGGACTGAAGCACATGGGGTCAATTTTACTTTTCGTAGCCCTCTGATAAGATAAACATTATTTTAATAGAAAACAGTCTTTCCTTTGCTTTTTGTAAAATCTCAGACAATTGAGGTCCGTAGATCCTGGGGTTTAAATTTCCCTGGGCACCTCATTACTTAAAATCAAAGTGCTTTACGTGACTTTCCCATACGTGCACCCCTCAGAAACCAACTGTTTTTTTCCTGTTCACTGAAGAGAAATCCACACATTAGATTCACCCTAGAATGGTTTACATTGCATGTGGATATGTGTAGATATTATACCAACAAGTCTCTTCGAAATGAAATACTTTTATTTCTAGTAGCCAAAATTCAAGATGAAAGGCTGATTATAGAATTTCTAATATTGGGACAAAAATCGTTGCAAAGCAGCCCCACGTAATTAAAGAGATGTTCACCAATGTGGCCATGCCAAGAACTAGCTCATGTATCACAGTCTCCTCTGACTGAATTCCCATCAGTTCTGCTCCTTTAGATATCCTTCGGGAAACCAGCTCACCCCTGGGTTTGGTAGGTCCTCCCTCAGAGCCAAGATCACTCATTTTTTTTTTTTTTTTGAAGTGGGACATTTATTCAGGATGCCAGAAAAAACAAGGAATTAGCAAAACTAATGAGTTAGCTGTGTACTTTGATACAGACTGGAAGATTCATCTTTGTTAACTGCTTGTTTAATGTTACAGTTAATAATTAGTTACCCTGCCGCCCTGGACCATCCATCATTTTATTGAACTTGTGGGGTTTATGTTTTGTGCTTTTTCCCTCCACCTTTATAGATGGTTGCTTATGGACAAAATAGAAACCTAGGTTATTGCAAGAACTGTTGATGTTTGAGGAGTAAATTTACACACAAAATACTTTTGTTCCATCCGGCTTCAGTGAAGCTGTCTTTTCATTAAGAGAAGGAAGGTGGACTGGCACCTGGGTGGCTCAGTTGAGCCTCCAACTCTTGATTTGGGTTCAGGTCATGATCTCACGGTTCTTGAGGTCAAGCCTATGTCGGGCTCTGCTCTTCTCTCTCTCTCTGCTCCTTCCCTCTCTCTCTTTCTCTTTCTTAAAGTAGGTAAATAAACTTAAAAAAAAAAAAAAAAGAAAGCAGAAAGGTGGAGTGAAAATCACATTGGTTTGGAAATCAGAGGTGAGCCCTGACTTGCCAGGTCACGCTGTGTGTTATTAAGCAAGTAATGTAATCTCTGTGGGCCTCAGTTTCCTCCTGCGTAAAATGAGGCAATTATGGGAGAAGGCCTTGAAAAACGGCTCCAGCTTTTAATTGTATGTGATAAGCCAGGAATAAAGCTCCTTCGTAGAAGCATCTTTCTTTTGACAAAACGCATCTTGCTGGGAGCGGCCTGCCTTAACAGTATTCAGTGGAATATTAGTTCTAATGTCTCCAGTATCTCCAATCTCAACTAAACGTGCCTTTTTTCATTCTCATGAGTAACTATAGAAACCACATTGATGGTGCCTATTGTAAGGAGACTTTAACATTTTTAGGGCTTTGGAAGACACTAACAAAAAGGAGGGCGGGAGAATAAACAATGGCTTTTGCTGTAACTGCCTTCACTTTTGCAGTCTGGCCATAACCTCAGTGTAATTTAAAAGTACCCGGTGTTCCTGCAGTTTCTTTCTCCTAGATTAGGGATTCAGTTCAGGAAATAGCATTTAAGACACTAGTTGATGCCCTGGTCATGTTGGTGCCTTTAATATTATGCAGACTTAGGCAAGTCCTATAAACCCTCTTCAGTTGGATCTTTGAAAGTAAAGGCAAAACAAAACAAAGATAACACAAAGCGGAAGCCTCCTTCTGGCTCGGTCACCGATCAGCTGTGTGTCTCAATGTCCTTGACTGTGAAACAGGTTAGATGATGCCTGGTAGTGGTTTAAAATATTTTATTTTTACCCAAATCTGTTTTTTGGAGCCTCAATATGTGAAAGAGATAAAAGTGGAGCTGGTGTGGGTGACTATTAGTGGGGATCCCCAGATTTCTGCCTGTAATTCTTACCCTTTGTTTTGCCCCTACCAGTCACTCTTGAGGCCTTTTAGGGGTGCTGGGTGCCCGGTTTGAAATCTAGGTCTCAAAGGTTGCTCCATGCCGGCCCAGACAGGCATTGACAAGAAAGGGGGTAAAGACAGGAGGCAGGGCCGGGATGCTGGGTGGCTTTACCCTGAAGGTCCTGAGATGCATCTGGAGTGGAGTCGAGGACCCTTGTTCTTCCGACTTCACTCTGCCAAGCTCCTGTAGGAAGGAGGTAAATCTGACTCTGCTGCAAGGTGATAATCAGGAAACACATCCCATTCTACAGAACTGTGCCCTGAAAATCATGGGCAGGTCACTCAACCTTGTTACCATGCCACCAGAAGAAGTAATAAGATTTATAACAAAAACACTAACACAGTTAAAAAAAAAAAGAAAGCCAAATTTAATTTATTTTATTATTTTTATTTTAACATTTATTCAGTTTTCAGAGACAGAGACAGCTCTTGTAATTGCAAGAACACAGGCAGAGGAAGGGTAGAAAGAAGACACAGAAGCCAAAGCAGGCTCCAGGCTGTGAGCTGTC
This sequence comes from Suricata suricatta, assembly GCF_006229205.1. Lineage (NCBI taxonomy): Eukaryota > Metazoa > Chordata > Mammalia > Carnivora > Herpestidae > Suricata > Suricata suricatta. Next base: position 154,572,599 of record NC_043703.1, read on the forward strand.
AGCACAGAGCCAGATGTGGGGCTCAAACTCCTGGCCCGTGAGATCATGACATGAGCCGAAGTGGGCCCGCTTAACCCACTGAGCCCCCCAGGCACCCGCAAGTTTAATTTCTAATAAATAAGTAAATACTAGAGTATATATAGAATTATATTATAAAAAGTATGGAAGTACCTTGGTAGAAGGGGGCATAAGAAAGGGCAGGGCTGCTTCTTTCAGGAGACAAGAACAAAATGCATGTAGATCAGGCAGAATCGTGTAGGGAGCTCCCACAGCCGACCATGTGGCCAAACACACCTGGAGGGAGAAGGTGCATATGGTTTGCATAATAGCATGGAGTCCTGGGTTCTCCCAAGTCTTGTTGTCCACAGCTACATGGTGGACTTGTGTTCAGCTGCTGTTATTTGTACCACAAGACCATGCTGGGAAAAAAATGCTTTGAATTGGGACTTCTGCTCTATTTTGATATTATTCCTAATGTACCAATTGCTTACGAGCAAATCTGTTACACATCACGTGCGGTCACTGAGCACCCAGGACCGTGGTGCTCATACATCTGTCTCCTGCAGGCCTGCCCTGGAATCCATGATGTACAAGATGGAGGGACCTGTCTACTTCTGGTTCTTTAAACCCAGCAAACCCACCTCCACACTGTGCCTTTGCCCTTGCAAAATGGGAACTGCAAACACCAGGGGTTTCTTGGACAATTACTTGTTGGAGGTAGCCACTGGGGTGTGTCCCGGCCTCCCTTGGCAGGATGGCCCCTTTCTGGATCCAGGCTATCAGCTCTTCCATGTGGTGTTGGGGATTGTGTTCCCTCACATTCTTGGTAGGTAGTCATCATTCATTCAATCAATCATCATTTTCTGGTCTTTTGGTCTTAGCACCCCAACATCATTGCCCCCCATGAAGAGCTCCCTGCCCCAGCCACTGTGCCCACAGAAACCCCATTCCAGAGCTGAGTCAACTTTCTTCTTACTCTCTGTTGGAAAAGGGTAGGTGTTCCGTTAGCAATGGAGCTCAGGAGATTTAGACAATCACATACCTTAATTTTCCTACCTCTTCTCTGGTTTCTCCAGCTGCTGTTTTGTGATAATAATAATTTAAAAAGTGATGTTTACTACAAAGGGTGGGGATTTGAAAAGCAATATTTCTGTAAGCAATTGGTCAATAATGTGATCCATTTCTCTTCAGGATTTTTTTTTTAAGTCTCCAATGTCAAAGCCTGGCCAGCTGTCCTATGCTGACAACATAGAAAATATTCAGCTTTATTGTCCATTCAGGAGTCATTGGCGAGAACCACACATGGGCTTCTGGCGACGACAGGGTTTTAATTGGATTCTTGAACAGGTGAGACTCCAAAGAGTGCAGGCAGAAAATGACTTTATTTTACCCTTTCCCCCCCTCAGGCCTACTCTATCAGATATCACTTTCCAATCCTTGGATGATTTTGCTGGCAGAGCCCATAGCTTTCAGCCATTCTCAGGTGCAAGGGCAGTCTGATGTTCAGGTATTAAAAAGTCCAGTCCAATCTAAATCAAAACATACTTTGTTCATCTGTTCCTTGCTCTCCAGCCTCTCAGCTCAGGCTGACTGTGAAATCCCACGGCAAGATGGGGCAGGTTCGGCAGGGTCTGTCCTATTCTCTCCTTCCCTTTGAGTCTTCTGATCCTCCTTGGTTGCTCCTGTGAAGTTTCTGCATTTTCATGATTAGAACTGAGAACAGGGGTAAAGGAGAAGGGCAGAGTCAAGTATGACTGGCTTTATTGAAACCTGGGTCACTCCCTCCTCTGCAGCAGATCCCAGATGCTGACATTTCCTTGGAGATATTCAGAGACCCACTCCCATTCTTCCCTGGCCCAGTAAGTGTGCTCACAGACAGACTTCTTATCTCTCCTCCTTGGCTGCTGGCCCAGTGGTCTACCTGCAAGGCCTCTGTCTCCTGGGGCCTCCTTGCTCTTCCTGGTGGTTGTCTTGGGTGAGGTCCTTTCAAGAGGGCACACCTTAGACCGTCGAAGAGCCGCTCCCTTGGCCCTCCTCCAGGGAAAGTAGGGATTTCTCCTATTGAAGAAGTTCTCTCTCCAGTCTCTGTTTTTGGGACAGCCCCAATCACCAGTCTCTGTACCATACCAGTCATCAAGGGTCAGAACCCAAGCTGTCCTAGGAATTCTTTGTACCAAGTGCCTCTTCAGTAGCAGCTTAGGATAAAGCTATGAATTCCTGCAGCTCAGTGAGCATCCAGCCCTGGGGTGATCCTGATGTCAAAAATTAAATCCACTGAGCCTTTGTGTCTCACAGCTGCATACTGGGGTGGGGAAGGAGGGGCATGATGCCATGGTTCTCTAGATTGACAATTCTCTCCCTCTGATCTATATCCTTTGGATTCATAATAATAATAATTTCTATGAGTTGCAGTTGTATAATGGGGTAGGTTGTAAACAGATTTTGCTGTTTCTTGGCAGAGCCTATTGGCATAGGCTTTCTCTTTAAAATGTGTGAGTATTGGTCATTTTTCTTAACACTGGAACTTGAACAGAAACTCAAAAACGAAGAAAGGTCCCATTTAATATGTGTTATATAAAGTACTATAAAAAAAAGTCAAACTTTTATTTTGACACTAAGTCCTTTTCATCATGGGGAAAATAGCTGACCATGGAAATGTCAGCAAACATTTGGGTGCATAATTCTGACTTATATCAGCAGATCTAGATCTCAACTAGTGGCTCTCAAGGCTTAGAATCACTAAGGGAGGGGCGCCTGGGTGGCTCAGTCAGTTCAGCGTCCGGCTTCAGCTCAGGTCATGATCTCATGGCTTGTGGGTTCAAGCCCCACATTGGGCTCTGTGCTGACAGCTAGCTCAGAGCCTGGAGCCTGCTTCCGATTCTGTGTCTCCCTCTCTCTCTGACCCTCACACTGTCTCTCTCAAAAAAAAAATTTTTTTTAATCACTAAGGGAGCTGGTTGCAGTGGGTCCTTTTCAGGGCTCTCCTCAGATACTCTGGTTCATTAGGTCTGGGATAGGACACAGGAACCTGCATATTAAATACGCATCCCCTCTCCTTCTTGATTCTGAAATTGCTGGTCTTGGAACACAATTTTAAATAACATCACTCCAGGCAATGCTGGCGCTCTCTAGTCCATGCTGGAGGCAGAGGTCCACATTAGTCTAATCCTACACTGGGGACAAAAGGGAAGATCAGCTGAAAAGATTGTCTGGCTCAAGTCTGACCCCTGTAAAGTTCTACTCCTGGGAGCAGGCTCCTAGCCAGGTCTGTATTGCACTCCAGATGCTTTAAGGTCACCTAGAACTTGCTTACAAATGAGTGCCACAGTTTTGTCTGGAGCACAGGGACTGTGGGCTGGCCCTGCATTTACCTTGGGCTGAATCTCTGCCTTCCGAGAGAGAAGTGATGGTAGGTGGGGAGGGCACTGATGCACACAGAGGAACAGATTCCAACTCTGGCTCCTTCCTGTCCCAAATTCTTTCATTTCTGCAAAGGGTACTCTTTCCCTTTGGTTCTTTCAACTACAATAGCATTTCTAAAATTTTGTTATTTGTATTGTAGCAATTAATGTCATGGTGAAATACATGGTCTTTAAAAAAAAAAACAACAACCACCTGACTAACTCTTTAAACTGAGTTTCCTTTCAGGTAAAAATCAATGGAGGAACATTAGAGTGCCAAAAATATGACTCATAAAAATGATTGCCTGTTATATACACAAAAAATGAGATGTGTACCAATGTTGCTATATTGAATTATATATTTATTTTATATTATATAACTAAATCTTATATAAAAATCATTATGTTCTTTTCTTTTTTCTACCCAGTGCTCTCCCTAAGTATGACATAAGCTTATAACAAACAAAAGTATATCTCACTTTTATATTTTTTCTTTCTATTGTGAAAAGCATTTTGTTTGCCTCCTGTGTGCCATGGGAAGGTATGTACTTAGAAATAAAACTAATCACCCCAGGATTACAGTCATTACTAGTCATGTGACTGGCATTTGGAATCAAAGGCAGAGGGTTGTGCAATTAGGTCTTCATGACATGACGCTAGGGAGTTCTCAAGTCAGAAGAAGAAAATAGAAGGGGTTGTTTAGAGGAAAAAACCCCACTCATTTGAGTGTTTCTGATATAGCATAATATTAATAGGAAGAGGCTAATAACCTGTAAAACTAGCAAGTAGCATGCTAACAAGTCCTGAGAAATTAAAACAAAGGGGGAAGATAAAGTGGAAAACAGTAAATATGAAAAGATAAAGGAATAAAAGACAAAATACCCTGTAGAAAAAAGTCCATAATCCTTGTTAATAATAAAGTTCTGTCTTGAGCTCCTATAACTCAACAACAACAACAACAAAAAAAAACAATTGAAAAGCAGATGAAGAACTTGAATAGACATTTCTCCAAAGAAGATACTTAAATGGCTGATAAATACACGAAAAGATGCTCAACATCATTAGTTATTAGAGACATACAAATCAAGATCAAAATATAATAATACTCCAAACTCGTTGTGGTGCTATTATTAAAGAAAGAAGAGAAAATAACCAAATATCTTGACAGAGATATGGAGAAATTGGAAGCCTGTGCATTGCTAAAGGGAATATGACTAGTGCAGTCACTGTGGAAAATGATAGAATGATTCCTTAGAAAATTAAACATAGAATTACCACATAAGCTAGCAATTCTACCTCTGAGTTCATTCCCCCCAAAGTGAGCAGGGTCTCAGACACAGGTTTATACACCTGTGCTCAAAGCAGAATTATTCACAAGAGCAAAAGATGGAAGTAACTCCGCTGTCCATTGACAGATGAGTGCATTGACAAAATGTGGTGTGCACCGATGATGGACTATTATTCAGCCTTAAAAAGGAGGAAATTTTGACACACGGTATTACATGGATGAAACATGAAAACAGTAGTAGAGAGTTAAAGACACCTCTCACAAAAGAATGAAATTGAACGGTTCTACTTTGTATCAGTCAGCATTCTCCAGAGAAATAAACATGTTCACATGTATATGGAGAGATTTACTTGAAGGAATTGGCTCATGCGATTGTGGAGGATTATCAAATCCAAGATCTGATGGCAGAAGCTGAAGACTCAGGAAAGAGTTGTAGTTTGAATCCAAATGCAATCTGCTAGAAAACCGGCAACAATCAGTGTTGCAGATGAGGTCTGACAGCAGTTTGCTGGAGAAATTCCCTCTTGATCAGGGGAGATCATTCTTTTCTTTTATTCAGACCTTCAACTGATTAGACACAGTCCATCCCCATTATGAACGGCAGTCTCAAAGTCTACTAATTTAAATGGTAATTTCATTTAAAAACACCTTCACAGAAACATCCAGCATAATGTTTGGCCAGATATATAGGCAGTGTGGCTCAGCCAAACTGACACATATGACACTTCCATGAAGTTCTTAGAATAGAAGAACTTTATATGGATACAGAGTTTCAGTCAGAAAAGGTGAAAAAGTTCTAGAGATATAAGGTGGTAATGGCTGCATAACAGTGTGAATGTGTTTAATGCCACAGACCTGGACATTTAAAATTGGTTAAAATGATAAATTTTAGGGGCACCTGGGTAGCTTAGTCAGTTAAGTGTCTGACTCTTGATTTCATCATAGGTCATGATTTCACGGTTTGTGGGATTGAGCCCCACATCAGGCTCTGCACTGATAGCACAGAGCCTACTTGGTATTCTCTCTCTCTCCTCTCTCTCTGCCCCTCCCTTATGCATGTGTGCTCACACTCTCTCTCTCAAAATAAATACATAAATAAATACTTTTTAACTATGGTAAATTTTATGTTATGTGTACTTTACCACAAGTTTTTTTTAAAAAGAAGAAAACTCTCTCTTATTGAGCACCCATTATAAACTGGAACTATTTTATGCATTTTTCCTTATCTGCCTGACTACTGACTGGAATGATGTTATTGCCTCCAATTTTCAAACTCCAGGACAGAGGCAAGGTCAATAGCCAATCATTAGTGGAACCTATTGGAACCAAGGTCATTCTCCTTTCAATAAGAACTCTTTAGCTTACCTCATTGCTATTTGAAAAGCCTTGAAGGGTGCCGGCACTTTCCAGGGAAGCCTAGAACATGACAGGTGTTGGCTGGATGAGAAGCTCTGGAGTTTCAGGCCTCTTGAGCATTAATGAGACTTAAGTGTGAGATTCCTGTTAATATAACCAAGACCGTGTTTCTCCAAAGTGAGATTTGATGAGTTCCTATATCAGGGCCACTAAATAACTTGTTAAAATGTAAGATTTTGGCCCAATCGCACTCTTCCCAGAAATATGAATTGAATGCTTCGTGGAGGATTCTTAAGCACACTCAAATTTCAGACTCACTGCATTAGGAGGCCATGCAGGCTTTCCAGAACAAATGTGACCCACAGGGCCAATAATTAAACAGGCTACAGGATGAGTGGATTCTTACAAACGAATCTCACATCTTCATTGACTTCTGTTTTGAAACTAGGGGTGTATTCTCATAGGAAGAATGGTCTGAGGTGGGGAGTTGAAAATTTGGATGACTAAATTTCATTCCATTCTACCGTATTTAATTTCACTTAATTTAACAATAAGACACAGTTCTTGCCCTCTTGTGGTTCACAGTCTACTAAGGGGATGAGAAAATATCCAACTAGCCATGTGAGGACTGTAGCAAGAGGAAGGGTATGCAGAGATCACTGAGGAGGGATAGAATAAACCATTCCATGTGGGTGGGAATCAGAAAATATTCTACTGAAGCAGTGACTTTGAAGGATTCAGAAAATATTCCACTGGAACAATGACTTTGAGGATGCATATAATTTTGTTGTATGGAAAAGGGGGAGATCCATTTCAAAAGGAGAAGACACCTGAACCAAAATTCAGAGGGTGACACTGCTTGCAAAGTGCTTTTCTGGACACTTTGTGGACTTCTACATAATCATAACCTATAGTATTATGAGCATACTTTATTGATCACATGAATGCATTAGATGATTTTGTTAATAATTGACAAATTGGGAATTGATAGTCTTCTTATGTCAGGGCAGATACTAAGAGAAGAACTGAGTTCTAGCATTTGTGAATATTTCTAGTTGGGAAATTTCTAGAATAATATCTCTCTGATGGGGTAAGAAGAGCTAGGGACAGTGCCTAGAAGTCTCCCTGAGGAAGTGCTCATGAGATCGTCTTTGTGAGAATTCTGTATATTGGAAAAAAGAGTAAAAACATGAGCAATTATTATCAATACATAATTATAGTAACATTTGTGAGCACCATTTTGGTGTTTCCGCATCTGCATGACCTGGGGGTACCAGGCTCTGAGTTTGAAAATTGATCTTTGTAAAAAATTCTTTTGGGCGACCATACCTTTTATATCATGAAGCCATGGGAAAGTAGAAGTCACTGTAGAAATTTACTTACCCCTGTCTGAATCTCACACATGTCTTTCCAATCAAAACTGTCAGTCCTAGAATAGGGCAACTTTCTGTGAGGTCCTGGAGAATCATAGAATCAATATAATTCAAATGAAGGTGGGAAAAGCAGAGAAACCTCTCTCGTAGGATATGCTTACATTTTAGAAGTATCACGCATGAATCTAAATGAGCTTTCCACTGGAGAAATAATTGCATCGGGGAAGGGAATACTTTGAGAAAAGAGATTTTTCCACTTCTCTATACTGCAAAAAACTGAAGTGAGGGTTTTGGCACCTTTCCCTAAAACGTTCCAGTACTGCTGGCATTACTTTGTAGGAGAAAACGAGAACTGAAGCTCACAGAAGGCCATTTTTTCTGTTCAAAAGGAAACCTCTAGCTTGGTCTTTTCAGATAACTAGGGGACATTATTATATATGAAATAACAAGGAACCTGAGGGAATTGCACTGGAGCATCTCCGCTCCATTGAGGACGGCATTTAGGATTTGTCTTAAACTTGCTCAGTTTTCAATGTCAATGTCTGATAAATGAACGCACGCTGGACACTTCCTGCATATATCTGGAGAGGAGACGTAGTGGGCAGGCCTGTGGCTCTGTGCACCCAGCTGTGAGGCATCGGTAGTAAGAGGAATATAAAGCAACCTCTTTCTGGTGATTTAGTCTGAAACAGAATTTCAAATGAGCACCGAGTAGTCCATTATATATTCCTGCATATATTTTGGGAGATGTTAAAGTCTCTTCTATCTTCTCAGTGGCTGTAACCTGCATTCAGTGTTCTCTGAAGGTTCCAGAGAAGCTCCCGGGAAACACTCTTTGATTGCGTTGTTCTTGGATTGATCTTACTTTGTATTGTTCAGAATCTCTTTCCCCCTAAATTTTGAGATTGTTCCAGCCTCTGCATTGATGTTCAGACTCTTGGGAATATCAGAAAGGAGATGTGTCCTTACCACAGCAGGTGCATTGTGTGTGAGTTTTATAGAGGGTTGGCTGAATGCGGCTTGCAGAAATGATTACATTTGCAAAGAAAATGTACCTTGCCAAGCGAGGTAAAAGTAGACTAAAGAGAGTCAAGTAGCAACTCTTTTCCAACATTCACCTTCTTAAATGACTGCAAAACTTTGCTTTCAGTCTTCTTTTCTTCCAAACTAGTCTCCACCCAGCTGTAGAAAAGATTTTTCAAAAAATTAACAATGTACATCTGATCAGGCCCCCAGATCCTCAGCTGAGAGAACTCTGATGCCTTCCTGTGTGTCTCCTTCCTCAGCAAGGGTGGTCCACAGGACCGCGGGGCACCGGGCACCTGCCTTGTCCCTAAAATTCACTTCCTCTCCCTCCTCAGAATGCATGCTTGGCTGGGACAGGCCAGAGCAGGTCACTTGTGAGCTCCTTCATGTCTCTGCGTCTTCCACACTGTGGCCTGTGGCCTGTGCCCTTTCCTCTGAACTGGGATATCTTTGTTTCTCTTGCTGAATGATAAATCTTTACTTTTTCTTTTGAGCTCTAAAGTAAGCTTTTTCACTGCAGAGTATGGACCTTGTTTGGTTCACCTGGGGACTATACAGGGCAGGACTGCCCCCTGCTCTGGGGCCAACACTAGAGAAGTGTGTGTTGAGTGGATGAAGTGTCATTTCTGGTGGGCCTGCCTGCCACAGTGAGCCCTGTTGGCTTCCACTGCACTTTGTACAACCTCCATTACCACTTACCACCCACTGCAGTGACTGTGCATAGCTCTTCTCCCCATGAACTCTGAGCTCCTAAAAGGAAGGGGTGTCCAGAAGTATCTATTTCCAGTGTCCATGTAGAGCTTGGCCCGAGATTGGCTTGCAGTGATGAATGAAAAAGTGAACACAGTTTACCCAAGATGAGTAGTAGGTAAAATAGTAAAGTGAGGTATAGTTGATATTTTCTTACTTTCTGTGAACAACCAGCCCCTTTACCAACCATTTCTCAAAAACCCTACTGTCTTCCCAACAGGGTTTCCCATGCCTCCATTTCACCATCAGTATGAGCTGTATTTCTCATCCAAGGAGCCACAGTGGTCCCTCAGGACATGTGGCTGAAGGAGCAGAGCAATGTCCAGGCCTTATGGTCCCCACCGCCTAACCCTGTGTGGAAGCCTAGTTTTGACTTCTGCTGTAGCAGGTGGACTTTAAGATGTCCTTCATGATCTCTGCCTCCTCATATTGACATTTTGTGTGAGTCTCTCCTTTCAATTCATTTCTAATAGAATAAGACAAAGGTGGAAGGATGGCACTTCTGTTATTAGGTCATAGAAGACAGTCACCTACATCTTCCTGTAGACTCTCCTCCTTCTGGCTTGGATGAAGCAAGCTGCCATGTTGGTGAGGCCCATCTGGCAAAGGAAATATGGGTGGCATCTGGCCAGAAGCCAGCTGGGAACAAAAGCCCTCAGGGACTGAACTCAACCAGCAAACCTGTAAGTAAACTTGGTGGTAGATTCTTCCCCAGTCCAGCCTTCAGATGAGACACCATTCATGGCCAGCACTGTGATTGCAATCCCAGAGAGATTGTAGCAGAGAAGCCAGCCGAGTCATGCCCAGTTTTTACCCACAGTGACGGTGAAATAATAAATGTGCATTGTTCCAAGCTGCTAAATTTAAGATAATTTGTTAGGTAGAAACAGATAACTAATACACTCATTTAAAACTTTCTCACCCTTTCTAGGTAGATTGGATTCCTTGGGTCTTCTTGCACGTGGTGCAACCACCACATAACCTGTTTCCAGGAGGAACATGAAAAAGCACATGTGTTGTTTCTGTTTTCTAATATTATCCATGGGCGACAAAAAAGGAAGATGTTACAATCTGGCCTACCTTATGGACAGAGAGTTGAGAACAGGCTTGGGAACAGAACAATAAACATTGTCCATATGATGCACTGTCTGCTTTGCTGGATGACCAGAAAGAAAATAACCTCAGACTCTGATACTGTAGGCTTAGCCATATCTGAAGACATGAGGCATCTGCTGAGACAAGGAAGAGCCAATAAATTATCAGACGGGGCTTAGCAGCTCACCATCACACGGTGGTCCATCTGCTAGGCAAGATTGCTGTGGCACGTTACAGTAGTTACAGTGAGAAAAATTGCTCTTTGGGCTTGATGTATGCTATCTTTCTTATATATATATATATATTTTTTTTTTTACTGAAAGCAATCCAGGCATGATATTTAGCAATGCTACAAAACAGACTGTCAGCGGGATATAACTTAGATGCGATATGCTTTATCTGGATACTGACAAGTAGCTCTCTGATATTTTTTTAAGGAAAAAAAAATAAAGAAAACAATGAAAATCTCCTGTACAGCTGCAATACACTTATTTAAGTGTCTTTAAAAAAATGCACAGAATGTTTTTGCTTTATAAGTATTGAATCCTAAAGAGTATTTGTCCCATACTTTGCTTTCATAGAATGTTAGTGTTGTAAAGGGACTTAGAGGTTTTCTAATGGAAACTTCTCATTTTACAGGTGGGAAACCAAAGTCAGAGAGTGGGGGTCTGGATTTTCTCTGTTCCTAAAGCAGGTTAACTCAGAGAGGGGACCAGGGACCCCCAAGGCATGCTGTCAAGCATCTTGATTTAATCCTTATGCAACCTAATAGGTACTGTCATTATCCTGATTTTACAGATAAAAAAAAGTCTCAGAGAGGTAAAGTAACTTGTGCCATGTCCAAAGCTCATGAGAGAGAAGCAAGGAGTTAACAGGCAAATGCAATTCTTCCTGACCCCAGAGTCTCAGCCTTTAACCACTAAACCATACTACCTCCTGGCACAGATCTCCTAACTTGTGTTACTCTTTTCCAGAGATCCAGCTGATATATAGATAATAATCTTTCTCACCAGAAACCTTTGATAGTAAACTGGTTGTCTAGAAAATTAGGAAAGAAATTAAACTCATTATGTGTACTAGCGCTGTCTCCATTGGGGCCCTTCCAGGGCCAGTCCTATCATTTGCTGGAAACTTGGCTCTCATTCTTACTTTCCAATGTGGATGTATAAGTTAGTGTTTGCTGCATAACAAGTTCTCCAACACTTGGTAGCTTAAGCCAAAAACCATGAATAGGGAATATGTAAAGAGAAAGAATCCCAGAAGGTGGATAGTGAAACTTCCCTGACCTTCCAAATATCTATATACAGTTACTAATTAGGCATCTCCAACTCGACCCATGGACTTCATACTCTGTCTCTTCATCTCTATGTGTTCAAAGTGAACACACGATGATCTCTTTAAAATATGCACCTTCTGAATCCTTTATCTCAGAGAACTGTACCCTCACCCACCCATTCCCCAAAGTCAAAAAATCCCTGAGATATCTGAACTTTACTCTCACATTCTATGTTCTTTTAGTAACAAGCTATAGTGTAGGATTTAAATTCAGACTCACTATTATGGGCTGCTTTGACATCTGGCAAAATAAGGGGAGCCTCAAATAGCTTAACCATTTGTTCTGTTCCCACTTCTGTTCTTGCAGATAAGGTCCCCTAGCTCAACAACGCTTTTTATCACAGGACAAGGCACAGTTCCTGCTTGTGCCCGTGGAGCAGGTTTTAGCTTTTTGCCGGCCCACACAATTGTTCTCACAAAGCAATTACATCCTCCCATGGGAAGCCAGGGGCACTCCACCTTACCGATGCTATAAAATCTGCCCCCCATGATTTCTGCTGGTGCATTCTGTTCCTGGGCATGCTTCCTGTGGCCCTGGGCTGTGTGTGGTGTCCCCTGCTCTACTTGTAAACATATGCATCTCACAAATGGCTGTCTCATCTGCTGTCCAGTGTCAGGTGTGGTATGTTTGGGGTTCCCTACAATCAGGGCAGGAATCCTTCCCTCAGTGATGGGATGGATGGATGATGGTAAAACACAAGTCTTTGGTGTCTTTCTTCAGTTGCTCTCAGAGCTGTGCACTCTTCTCCATTCTCGCATTCATCGCTTCTTTTTTCTGGCCCGCATCGCTTTTCACTGGATCATTTTCCAAGCTTTTTAACCAGTCTTCTTTCCTGTACCTGAATGTCTTTCACTACCCCATCCACACCGTAGCCAGGTTATCCCTCTAAAACCCACACTTGAAGACATTATTCCTTTGTCTCAAGTTCATTAATGTCTTTTTATATTTGTCAGAATAGAAGTGAAATTCCCTAGTTGAGGTTCTATGGCTTTCCCTGGTCTGGTCCTGGCTTTTCTCTCTGGCCTTATGTTCTAGCACTCTGCTTCCCCCATGTTTTACCCTTGCTTGCTTTCCCAGCCTTTGGGCCTCTATAGTTTTAGATATGAGTTCCTCCTTGTAGTCAAGGCCCTTTTCTTTTCTACCTAACTCTTACAGGTCTTGGAATACTCCTCCAGGAAGCCTTCCCTGATCACTTTTCAGTGATTGGGGTGTTGAGCTTTGAACTCCAGTCACACCCGTGCCTACCTCTACAACAGCACATGCCTATATTCTACTCATCTCTTTACTTGTCCTTTTCCCCAACAGACTGTACACTCCAAGGCTGATGGTAGCCTCTGGAACATAAAAGTCCTTCCATACATATTTGTGAATTAATGAGTGAATGGAAGTTAAATGCATTCCAGGACCGATGAGTAGCTTGTTTTCATTTTCATGAGTAAGATGCAGCTTCTAATAAATGCATTTTGTAAGAGGTTTAATGTTCTTTCTTTTCAAGATTTTTTCTTTCTCATTTCATGTTCATATTAACCTGATTTCAGAAGAAACTGTTTAGCACAATTCTATTTTGAGAACATAAATTCATAGGGGCAGGAAATGAGAAATTGCTCTTTGAAATGCTCTTGGGAAATTTCGGTCTGTGCCTCATGTTGTTTAAAATAAAATAGCTCCAGATCAGGATATAGAATAGTAGGCAAAATGAAACCTTGGCCTATAACATTATTTCAGATAAAAATCCCCTGTAACAGATGAACACCATAGGACTTCTAAATTGACTTGTTAAAGGGATTTCTTTTTTTAAATAAATACCTGGTGAGAAATTTTATAAGTTACCTAGAGAAACTCAGACTGGCAGAGGATGGATTTCCAGTTTCTGCAGTGACTAAGCACATGAAAGAAGAGATCTAAACCAGAGAAACAAGTAGAGGGTTGTCAGACACATCTGTGTCTCACCTTTCTCTTCTTTTCTAAGTCACCAGGTCATTTGGCATGGTGGTGACTTGATGGGATTCGTCTCTCTGTGTTTGTTCTGTTTTGGGTATGTGCCTGTGGGAGGCAGATTTTCCTGATTGGAAGAGTTAGTCTTTTTGAGGAAAAGTGATGAAGTCAGAGTTAGGGTTAGCCTCTTCCTGTGATTAGTTCTGTCTACTAGTGCAGCTTGGGTAAAAAAGAGATGTGAGTTCGTTCTTGTTAAAATGATTGGACCAGTAGCACTTACCATGGACAACATCCTTCTAAGCACTTTTTAAATAATTTACTCATCCTCATGACTATGCTCCAATTCTCCCTGTTTTGCAGATGGGGAAGTTGAGACACAGAGAGGTTAAGTGACTTGTCTGAGGCCACACAGCTAAGAAGTTCCATAGGGTGTCTGAGTTAGACAGTCCATAGAGACTTGGTGCTTAACCATTACACTAGAGAAGGAGATTTTTATGTTAGCTATTGGGGTTTACATCACTTTCTTTAATCTTTACAACAAACGGGAGATATCTTTGTCTTATTTTATAGCAGAAAATGTGGCTCAGAGGTCATAGGAGAGGGTCTTCAGCGGTAGAGCTGGGCTGTGATCTCAGTGTGCCTCATTCTAAAACCAATACACTGCCCTGTGCTGCCACCAAACAACTGCTTCATGATCCTCAGCCCCGAGGAAGAGCCCTTCCTTTCTCACAGCACGACTGTGTAAGCGATGAGTGGGTTTCAGATTTGCCTGGCATGTATCCATCCCATCCCAGCTGATCCTCATGGATTTTTGAGGCAGAAAGGGAAGGTCTTGCTCTCCTGTCTTATAGGTGAGCAAATTCTTGAATCAAAACAGGAAGTGACTTGTTCAAGGTCAAACAAGGTGGAGATAAAAACAAAAGCACATTTTTCTGACTTCAAGACCAGTGTAATTTCTGCCTTTTTTTTTTTTTATAGCTCCTTCAGAGTTGTTGAGTGACAGCTAAGTTGAGTGATCTTGAAAAGCTGGTAGATTGTTCAAAAATTTGCTTTTGACAACATCTTGAGAGCTAAATTTGAGGGGAAGGTTCGGAAAGGTAACTTTGAGCTTCTTTGTTCAAAGGAAGGAACAGAGAGACAAGTTTTCAAATCCTCAAGTGATTGACGTGGGGAAAAGAAGTTGATTTTGCTAAACTTTTCCAAAGTTGTAATCCAGCCAAGTCATTCTGGGTAATACACCAACTTAGAGTCCTCTCACCCTGCTTCACGCTGTGCGGGGAAATTAGGAAGGAGCGTTGGAATCCTTACCTTCGAATTCTTCACTATCCCAACACAATTTTGAAGGCTCTTATAGTTTTGAAAGCCTGCCTTCTCAAATGGCAATAAACAGCCCTACTGAAGACACATCCAATTAAATAGTCTCAAGAGCCGTAAATTAAAAAGTGGGGGGAGGGGAGGTTACAATCTGATGTTAAATCCTTGGGTGCAGATCCTGGCCATTATAAATCAGACCTTGGCTTCATTTTAACATCCATATTCCACCCTGAGTGTCAACTTCAAATCTGCCCCACCCCCAAGTTCAAAATCAAATTAGAGCATTGGTGCAGTTGGTCTGTCCCACGGGCAGGTCTCTGTCTCAGTGTTGTCTCTCAACTACCTCTCCACTCCTTAGCTGGGGCAGAAAACACAGGCTTGGACCTGCTGGGGGGGTCTTGATTTTGAGAATGGTCAAACAGGTGTAGACCAGAAGAAAAACCCTCTATTCTCCCACAGTGGATGGACCCGTGTTCTGGACGGGGAGGTATGAAGGAAGCTGAGGATAGTGGGAACCCCTCATTTTATGAAGGCATTGGAGGCTCGGAGCAGAAAAAAAGCAGCATGGTGGAGACCTGAAAGCACAGGAGAGTTGGTTTTGAATTACGGTTCATGCTTACCCAGTCACTTTGAGCAATGGGTCCCCCCATATTTAAGTTTTGAATAAAAATAGGTTTCAAGAAGATGGTGTACCATATCATATAGGGTTGTTGAGCTGTGTAAGGTCAGAGAGAGGCACTGAGGCAGCTCTGGAACTCAAATTCTGGCTGCTGGCTTGCCAGCCATTGCTCGCTCTTGCCTGTGACCCTTTAAAGCAGCCGCATTTGGGGCGCCTGGGTGGCTCAGTTGGTTAAGCCTCCGACTTTGGCTCAGGTCAGATCTCACGTTCGTGGGTTCGAGCCCCACATCGGGCTGGGCTCTGTGCTGACAGCTCAGAGCCTGGAGCCTGCTTCTGGTCCTGTGTCTCCTTCTCTCTCTGCGCCTCCCCCTCTCATGCTCCGTCTCTCTCTGTATCAAAAATAAATAAAACATTAAAAAAATAAAGCAGCCACATTCATCCTTTGCTTCTTCTTGCCTTTGCAGCAATAATCAAACCATTTTCTCTTGCAGAGAACAGCTAAGCACATATAATTTTTTCCGTTCTTTTTATGAACCTCAGGTGAAACCCAAGTTCTCACATGCAAATGAAGCCAGTACCCTTCACCCTAAACTGCCTGCCTGCAGAGATGGCAGTCTCCAGGACAACCGGGCCTGAGAAAGCCTCCCAGCCTGAGTAGCAGGCAAATGCACCTGTTTTTAATTAGCATGAACAAAAACAATCCCGACAGCAGCGGGTGGAGCCTGAAAGCATCAGTTTTGGGAGAGGTTAACCCTTTAGTGCTCCTCACTCCAAAAGGTCGGGGGAGACGCTCAACAGGCTGTCTCTGCAGCTGCTGCAGGGCATGTGGGGTCTGCTGCCTCCCCTCCCAGTGCCACCTGACTCTTTGAGGGCGAGCTTGTCACCAGCCTCCCACTGAGAAGGCCAAATGGGCCTTCATTCCCCCATGTCCTCCCTAGAGCATCATTTCATCCCCACAACTGACCAGGTGCCTCACCATTTCCAAGGCACGGTTGGCTTCATTTCCTTTCTTCCCAGCATGTGGACTCTCCTGTTTGTTTTTGTTTTATTTTGTTTTGTTTTTTATTTTTTTGTTTCTTGTTTTTATTCTTTTTGTTTTTGTTTCTGTTCTTGTTTTTGTTCTTTTACAAAAGAAAGAAAGAAACCCAGTTTACAAAGATCATGGGTTTCCGGGTGGTTCTGAGAGCAGGAGCCGGAATCTGAGCTCATAAATCAATTCTAATTCCAAGTCCTCATTCACAGCCCTTCTCTCCCTGCCTCTGCTGCTGCGTCTACCATTTGGTAGCAGGGGTCAGTGGCTGATACGCCTAAAGGTGACCCGGTTTTGTTCCCATGCAGGGAGACAGACATAACCATTTTTGAGAAATACTCCCTTTGATGCCTTAGAATCACTTGGGGGAACTTTTAAAAATAGAGACCAATTATGGAGGAGTCTCTGGGATGAGGCCCTGCTTCTGGTACTTTCTAAAATTCCCTACCGGAACTTAATATGTAGCCAGGGCTTGGCTGAACTCTCAAGACCCACCTAACTCTGAGGAGCTGTGATTTTTGAGGGATAGTAGGGCCCACGGGGATGTGGCGAGGAACAGAGGTCTGGGACTGATTTCATCGTCACAGCAGTGGGCAGCCTCCTGTGTGAAGATCATTCCATTTCGGGGGTGCCTGGGTGGCTCAGTAGGTTAAGTGTCTGGCTTCGGCTCAGGTGGTGATCTCAAGGTTGGTGGGTCTGAGCCCCATGACAGGCCCTGTGCTGACAGCTCAGAGCCTGGAGCTTGCTTCCAATTCTGAGTCTCCCTCTCTCTCAAAAATAAATAAACATTAAAAAATTTTAAAACAGACTGTTCCATTTTGAACTCCACGCTGGCACATTTCCCTGGTCCCTTAGCTTGTGTTCGTTCAATCAATCAGCATGGCAACTAGGCAGCGTTTACGTTCATCATTACATGTGCTTCTTACTAGAAAGACTCAAGACATTTTTTTATCAGGAAGGATCTGCAGGGCAAGGCTTATCAGGGTGTCTGTCTCTTTTTAAGGTCACAAAACCTTTGGGAATACAATGAAGGTTATGCAGACTCTCTTGAGGGAAGGGACATGAAAGTAAATATATATACATAAATACCTAATTATATATTCTGTACTGTGTAATATTTAGTGTATAAGAATACTATACATATACAAGTGTGCCTCATTGCACATATTGTGTTTCTTACGAGTTGGTTGGGGGTAACTCTGCTTCCAGCAAGTCAAATGGTGCCATTTTTCCAATAGTACATGCTCACTTAATGTCTCTGTGTCATATTTTGGTAATTGTCACAATATTTCAAACTTTCCCATTGTTATATTTGTTATGGTGATCTGTGGTCAGTGATGATGAATCGCTGAAAGCTCAAGATGATGGCTAGAGTTCTTTTTAGCAATAATTTTTAAAAACTTTTTTAAGTTTATTAATTTATTTTGAGAGAGAGAGAGAGAGAGAGAGAGAGAGAGAGAGAGAGAGAGAGAGAGAATGAGCACGCACAAGCAAGAGAGTGGCAGAGAGAGAATCCCAGTCAGTGCAGAGCCAGGCGTGGGGCCCGAACTCATGAACCATGAGATCATGACCTGAACTGAAATCAAGAGTTGGGTGTATAACTGACTGAGCCACCCAGGCACCCAGCAATATAGTGTTTTTTAATTAAGGTGTATACATTGTTTTTTTAGACACAATGTTATTGAATACTCAGTAGATTGTTAACCTAACTTTTATAAGCACTGGGAAACGAAAGAATTTCTTTAACACTGTAGCAATACTTGCTTTGTTGTGGTGGTCTGGAACTCAACCTGTACGTGTGTTTGCCTGTGCTCACATGCAGATGTGCGCGCGCAGGCACACACACACACACACACACACACGCACACACACCGTTTGCATAGAGCTCTGGGCATCCTCAGACACTCCAAGGGCAGTGGGTCTCAAACTTGAATAAAGAGGCATCAAATCACCTGGAGGGTTCGGTAAGCCACAGATCTTTAGGACCCACCGCGAGAGTTTCTGCTTCTATGGGTGCAGGGTGGAGCCTGAAATTTTGCATTTTGGAGGAGTTCCCAGGTGATGCTGGTGCTGCAGATTTGAGGAGGACACTTTGTGAGCAGACGCCCTCACACAGCAGCCTCTTTTCTAGCCTTGCCCTCCTCTATTGTAGGTGCGTGAGTTTGGGTACAGAGAGAGGTCGCACAGCAAGGTCGCGGTGGAACCAGTGGTGTGAAGTCCTATCCATTTCAATCCAGTGCAACTCCATTCACCTGGCACAAGCCAGAGGAATAAGACAAGATCCCTGCCACAGACTCAAAGATCCATGAATAGTAATAATGAAACTCAGAATGTGACCGTTGTCATGAGAAATTATGAGTGT
The DNA here is from genome assembly GCF_006229205.1 of Suricata suricatta. Lineage (NCBI taxonomy): Eukaryota > Metazoa > Chordata > Mammalia > Carnivora > Herpestidae > Suricata > Suricata suricatta. The sequence continues at coordinate 154,591,484 of NC_043703.1, forward strand.
CAATGAAACATCTTCATCATTTGGGCTGGGGCGGAGAAAGGCACTCAGTGAGGGCTTGGGAGAAGTGACCGCATTGCAGCTGCTTCTGGAGGGAAGCTTGGAGGGGAGGGAATGATCAGCTGGCCACCGAATGTCTAGTGTGTGTCCATCCACTGCCTACTGCTTTCTGTGTGTTTTACTATTTAGCATCATTGACTTCTCAAAACCATGGTAGAGTGTTTTAAATGTTTTTATTTATTTTTGAGAGAGAGAGCATGAGCAGGGGAGGGTCAGAGAGAGAGAAGGAGACACAGAATTCAAAGACAAGCTCCAGGCTCTGAGCTAGCTGTCAGCACAGAGTCTGACCCGGGGCTCGAACCCACGAACTGTGAGATCATGACCTGAGCCGAAGTCAGACGCTCAACCGGCTGAGCTACCCAGGCGCCCTCATGGTGGATTTTATACCAAGTTTCCACAAGAGGAATTGAGATGCCGTGTTCTTTCCAGTATTGCACCGTGGATGGAAAAGGAACCTTTGGAATTTTGTTCTGGCTTTGCGTTTAGGTGCCATTGTGCCTCATTCATAGGGACAGTCAAGTACTTTAGGAAGCCATTACTGGAGTTCTGATCATAGAAGACACCATTCCGTTAGGTGTGCCTCCATGAGAGGTGAGAACTGATGGTGAGAGAGAGGGGGCAGCAAACTAGCCCACCAGAGACCCGCCTGCTCACCTGATGCCAGTAGAGGGAACTAGCACTCTTTACCCCACAGCAGCCAGGCCAGCGGGGGGCCAGAAATTGTAGTGAAGGGGGACAGGAAGCAAATGCATTTGGTACAAGACCTAGCTGTTAATTTCATTGACCAGGAGGCTGGGGAAAGGCATGGAAATCCAGCTCTTGGGAGGCATAATAAACAGAGCCTCCGTTTGAGGGATTGCAGTGGGAATCATAGACAGTAGGTGTGGGGGGAGAGAAAGGACAGGAGGCAGACTGGAGCAGGGGAAATCGGCCCCTCCAATGGTGTTTCCCTTGTCATCAGTGTTAAATAATGGCAGCCCTGGGCTCTGTTATCTTGGATTGGGCAGAAGGCAATTATTCCGTCATTTGGCATGGGGTTTTCTGCTGAGCCTGGCATCGCAACATCAGAAAAACTGAGGACTAACAAAGAGAACTTCTGACTTCTGTCTGAGAGCCAGGACACCAGCCTGCTTCCCCTGGTCTGCCCCGATGATTTTGGGCAGGCCGTCAACCTCCACGGCTTCGGTCCCAGGTGAGCTGATCTCTGAGGCCCTTACACCTCCCAGATTCTCTAAGGTAGAGCAAAGCACCCTGTTTAGGAGCAGTGGAGATGGAAGGTGGGTCTCCAGGAACAGTGTGTGCCTTTGAATTCGGGTTGATGTTGCAGCCAGTGGCAGAACTTCTGCACCCTTTAGTAGCCCAGCCAAGGCACCCATTCGACGAGAGAGCAGACTCAGGCGTCCATGAGACCTGAGTGTGAGCATCCTGGCCCTCCCACCCACATGCAAGTCATTTGATCCCGCTTATATTTCTTTTTTCTTCCTTGTGAGAGTAGAAGCCTGTAAAACGGAGATAATAAGCACGTGCTATTTAGAGCTGCTTCTAGGACTAGGTGAGATAGGTAGACACTCCTTGTGCACAGTGCCCGGCAGGATAGCAGGTGTTCAGAAATGCCCTGCTGGTGATGCTGGCGCTGCCCTCACGGGTGCGAGGCACCGGGACCCCTACGATGCCCTGCTGCCCTTATCCCTCTTCCTACTCCTGCCACTGCCGTGGTCTAGAAATCGGATTAGAGAGCACAACTCAAGTGATGAGTTCGATGTATTTCCTGCCCTCTGGAAGCTCCCAATCTGACAGCACTGCACAGTCAATGTCTAGAGCCGGCTGTGACAAAGGCTAACACCAGACCAAGAAGATGCCTTGCAAGTTTAGAGATAGAAGGTGCTTCTGACGGTGTCAGACAGGCCCCCTTAGGGAAGGCGCCTTTGGCCCCAAAGGACTTGGACTTGAGTGTTGAAGGCATTCCAGGGAGAGACTGCGCATCTGCTCAGAATTCACCTTACTCACAGCCTCCAGCACACACACCTGAGCCGTGTGGAGTCTGCACCGCCTTCATTGTGATGAATCCCATTTCTTCCCAGATTTCAAATGCTTCAGCTGGGCCACTGTCCCCACATGGCATTCAGTTCAAGCCACACGAGGGAAGCAGGTAAATGGGTCAGTAGCATTATTCAGATCTTGCTTCTTTCTTTGCTGGCCAGGCTATTTGTTAATTATTCCCCAAGGAGGAGCCCCACAGAGAGCAAGGCAGGGTCACCAAAGAGAGTTGAGTATTTGGTGCAGCTCTCCAGATACCTCTCCTTGAGGCACGTGGGTGCTGGCTGGCATGGGGACAACACGTGTTCCTAGTTTTAGAGTCTCCGCTCTGGTTTCATAGTTACATCTGGAGGGTCTTTAACAACCTACTTTTGGACCTTCACTTCGTTCATGTATCCGTTTGTTCACTCAACAAGCATTTACTAAGTACGCACTTGGGTCACACCATTTAATAGGAGCTAGTCTTTCCCTTCATAGAACTCACAGTCTGGAGGAAAAAAGAGGAAAGGACAAGTCATGATCAAACGGTGTGAAAACAGAGATTGAGAAATGCCCATGTTTCTCTGAGTGTCCAGAAGGGGGCGCCCAGCCCAGCCTAATAGGGCAGTGGACGAGGGCGGCTCCGCGGAGCTGCTGGCGGGTGACGACTTCCCCGGGTCTCCTGCAACCCCCGCGCCACGCCCCTGGGTTGGCCTGCGTTGGAATGCGTTATGTGTGACATGCCACCAGATGGGACTGCGTCATCGCGGGACAGCCACTCCTTCCCCGGAGCCTTGACTTTCTCAGCTATAAAAAGTCAACGTGAAACGCCAGCACGGACCCCTGTGGGCCTCACATCTTTGAAAGCGTGATTTTGATCGTTAGTTTGCTCTGATGAAAAACAGCTGCATGATTTTTGTATGAATGTGAAATTTTTCCTCAAAATGTTCGTTGTGCACTCTAGTGAGAAGCTGGCTCTGAGGGGGAGATATTGACGGTGTCTTTCCTCAGGGACAATGTCTTCAGAAACCAAATTGGGGAGGGAATGAACTGATCGGATTCCAGGGGCAAAGCACCTTGTGAGGGCTTTGGGCTGTCTATTTAAAAATGATAAATTAAATTTAATGAATATTCCCTCACTAGATTTCGATCCCTATTAAGTATTTTGCAAGATTTTTATTACTTGCTAAGAACCTAAGTTATTTCCTCTCATTTTTCTTGCAAAGGATGAGTTCAATATTTCAGCTGTTCTCATTTATTGTTAATTCTCTTTTCCCACTAATTTATTAGAAGACCCATTTTTCTCTGTGGTTTATCTTTTCCTCCCCTAAAGTGTTTATAAAATCCTTCTTCGTTCTTCTACCACTTAAAAAAATTACCCATCCTTTTTCATTACGTGAATCTTCCTGGTTTGGCCTTTAGCTGAGCAATAATCAAATTCTCTCCTTTATTCTTCTCCTTTTTCATGATTAAACTTCTTTAAACTTATAATTTTCTAACTCTTTCTGCAAAGCTATAATGGCAGTTTCTATTTTTACTCTAGAGAGGATGGAACTGAAATTCCATTCATTTTAATGGCATAAACTTTCATTGAGTGCCTACTAACCAGTGTATGTGAAGTGATTGGCACAGTGCCAGGCACACAGGAAGCACTGAATTCCTGCCCATGTGGTTGTTGTTATTTCCAGGCACTGGGCTTGTTGACCCTAGGTTACAAAGATGGACAAGAAATGGTCCATATCCCTGCTTAAATCCTAGCAGTGACTCTCTGTCACTCCCTGGGAAGTTCAAGTCCTTGAAGTGGAGCCCAAGGCTGTAAGTGATCTGATCCTTGTCTTCCTCTTGACCCCTAGCATCGCTTACCATCTCTGGAACCACATGAAAGCTCCTGGAGATTCAGCTCTTCAAGCCTTTGCATGTGGTTAGTATTGAAGTGTGGTCTGCCTTCTTTCCATCCCTACAATCCAGCACTGCTTCCTCTTCCTCTCCTCCTGACGCTTGTTTCCCTGCCAGAGCTCTGCTTTTCCTTTTCTGTGCCATTTTCTATACCTTATGCATACTTCTGTGCTACCATATTATGACTATTTCAGAGTTTCTCTTTGCCAGGTTTTGTGCTTCTTGAGAATAGAACTTTGCCTTAATCCCCAGTTCCTAATTTGACATTCAGAAAATTTTGTTAAATTAATGATAATACTGGGCACCTTTAGAATTATCCTTTTGGAACTAATGATGAAGTGATGGAATGACCTAGAAGAGAAGGGATTCTTTATCAATGCAGAGATTTGGGAAGACTTCCTGAAAAGACACGGTGTTTATAACCAAACCATGAAAGAAGAGTAGAATTTCAGTGGTTCAAGTTCATGAGATAGAACATGTCAACAAAAGAAGGCCAAAGTAGCAAAATTCTGTTTTTGTTGTTTGGGTTATAGTAAGGCTTTCCGTATGGCTGGAGCAGGCATGTTTAGAGAGGAAGGGATAGTGTCATTCATGCCTTTATTCCTTCCGCAAATATTGCAGTGCATGCCTATGTTTCTTAGAAGGCTAGAAAGATAGCTGGGTCACTGAGGGCATCTTGAATATTAGGCTGAAATGTCCCAAAAACAGGGAGAGAAGAGGCTGAGTCAACATTCCTTATTACCTTGAGCTTGGAGCAGCTTCATGTTTTGGCAGTGCCATGGCAGGGAGAAGGACGTAACTGAAATTTTGTCTCAAAAACCTCTCATTTCCATGCTCTCTCCCTACCTTTTATGGAGCCATTTGTTCTGGTATTATCTCCCCCTCTCCTTTAAAAAATATTTTTAAATATTTTTTCAATTTATTTTTGAGACACAGAGAGAGACAGCACTAGTCCGACGTGGGGCTCAGACCCACGAACTGTGAGATCATGACCTGAGCCAAAGTTGGACCTTCAACCAACTGAGCCACCCAGGTGCCCCTCCCCCTCTCCTTTTAAAACCTGCTTTCTTGGGGTGTTTACCAGTAGTCATGGGTAACTTGGTGAGGATTCGACCCACTCTGTTCTCCTTCGAAGCCAGATGTGACTTTATGGAATGCGATCCATACTTTGCTCCCAGAAAACAATCAGCAGGTGAGAAATCCACAGATTTGTAGGTCTGTCTCTTTTCCTGGGCCCCTGAAATCGCAAGCTCTAGGTAGGCTCTTTTCTAGGGTAAACCTCTGATACATGGGCTGGAAAACAAAAAAAAACCGTCTGATCTTTGTTTTGAAAAGACTCTGAAATAATGGGCAGAAATATTTTGAAAACAGCAACCACATATCCCATTGCAAGTTTTATTGGTTATGATCATGTCAAGGCATATTCTTTGTCAAAATATTGGGTGGTAAAATCAGCAGCGCTTCTACTGAACGCTCCTGAATGGCCTATCAACACAACTGCTAGTTAAACAGGCATGGAAAATAATCTCCCTGAAGAGCCCGTGGGGCGCTGAGCCTGACAACATTCTAAATAAATGGCAGCTAGTACATGTAGGTGAGCCAGCCACAAATGTAACCCTTCTTGACATTATTTAAACAAAACCGAAAGCATTAATCTGGACCGAGGAGAATTACACATTTATTCAGTCATTTGACATTATTTGGTGAATATGTTCTGCATGCAACGCATTGAGCTAGTGTTACCTGAGCACGGCGACCATCTGGAGTGCACAGAGGCCTCTGAGGCTGCCTGGGTAGCTCTTTTGACCCCACACTTTGAATCTAAACTGGGCTTGGGGACTGCTTTAACATGGAATGTGGAGCAAGTAGGATTCATGGGCTTTGAATCCAGGCGTGAAGAAGGCTCGAAAGTTCTGTTTCCTTCTCTTGGAACACATGCGTTTGGAAGCGTTGAGCTGCCATGATGGAAATACAGCTGTGCCGCTGGGGAGAGCCAGGGGGAGGCCCTGAAACTGTGTGAAGGGGTAGAGGCACCCCGTTGTCCCAGTTTCTCAGATGACTCTCTGTTAGCCACTGTGTGACTGAAATCACATGAAAGACCCTCAGCACGAGCCATAGAACTTTTCACCGGGCTCCAACTATAGAGCCACGGGAGATAACAAGATGATCAGTGTTTTAAACTGTGGAGTTTCAGGAGGGCTTATTATGCAGCAGCTGTAGAGTCGTTCCCCCAGTCTAGAACCTCCTCTCCTCTGCTTTCTGCTACTCAATGGTTTTAGTGGCATATTTTCATAGGTGGATCTATTTCATAATGATCTTCCATGGGAGACAGATTTCTCTAGCCCCTCCAGAGTCTTACTGGGAAAAATGACTCTATGTCTTTTTAGAAATACTCATATATATAGTTTTAACCTTTGCTCCTCCAGGAAGAAGAGACTTTACATTTCTTAAGGAGTTGTAGGCATATGCTGGCATTTAACTTGAATTCTCTGTTTAAATTCTCACACCACCAATACAAAGGCACTCCTTATTTATCTCCATTTACAAATGGGAAAACTGAGCCAAGGTTAATTACATTATCCAAGATCACTGAGATGGTAGGCAGTGTGATGGCCTTCTAATTCTTCTGGGTTTTCTGATTCTAAATCTAGAACATATTTCATCAGTTCAAACTCCTCCGACTTTGATTTCTCTTTCTGTTGCTTCATTTTTGGTGTATAAGAATGCTACTGATTTCTGTATGTTGATTTTGTACCCTGTAACATTACTGAATTCATTGATCAGTCCTAGAAGGCTTCTGGTGGAGTTGATTGAGTTTCCCATGTAGAGTATCATGTCATCTCTGAAAAGTGAAAGTTTGACTTCTTCTTTGCCAATTCTGACGCCTTTTATTTCCTTTTGTTGTCTGATTGCTGATGCTAGGACTTCCAGCACTATGTTAAACAACAGTGGTGAGAGTGGGCATCCCTGTCGTGTTCCTGATCTCAGGGGGAAAGCTCTCAGTTTTTCCCCATTGAGGATAACGTTAGCTGTGGGCTTTTCATAAATGGCTTTTATGATGTTTAAATATCCCGACTTTCTCGAGGGTTTTTATTAAGAAGCGATGTTGTATTTTGTCAAATGCTTTTTCTGCATCTATTGACAGATTCATATGGTTTGTTTCTTTTCTTTTGTTAATGTGGTGTATCATATTGATGGATCAAACTCCTCCTATTTTGAAAAGAGACGTGAGAAGTGCCATCAGCACTGCTCCGCATTCCAATCTGGCACAAGTAGGAAAGTGTCCACCATGGAGGCTTGGGGGGTGCCACGAGGGGCACAGTACCCCCAGGTTTTTCCAGGAGCTGCATTTGCACCTCCCCCCACATTGGGACCTCTAAAGATTCCTCCCTACCCCCAAAGATCAAACTCTGCCCTTTAACCACAACCCTCTTACCAAAACTGCCATCTCTTGGGAATTAAAGAATCCCTTCTGAAGCCAGTTAATCAAAGTCCTTGATGCTAATAAAATGTGAGGCTCCAATAGGAACCATCTTGAATAGCAGCTGGTATTCTACAACATTGGTGCTCGGTCCACAGTTGATGTGATACCCTTGTCTTTAAAACAAATGTACAAGCAGGTGTCTGCATTTTTGTCTCAAAAAAATTTATCCTGGAGTTGTAGGATCATTAGAATAGGACTAGGATGGAGATGAGAGAGCGGGCAATCAATATTTCATTATAATATCTCCAGAGGTTTCCAAAGCAATGGATATGGGAGAAGAGAAGCTTTTAAGAAGAAAAATGTTGCATATAAATGGCTCAGTAATATAAGTGTTTTCACATTTTACTTAGAGAAAAACATAGTGTACATTTTAGCAGAGAAAAGTGGATATTTAAATAATTTATCAAACTTCTTTCCTTAGGGAAAATACAGGGTAGTAACATCTCCATCATTCTCCAGAAAGGGATACGTTTTTTAGTTTCTATAAATAGAAAAGCACCCAAAATGGGAAAGGCAGCAAAAAGACACTGCTGAAAACACTGAACTGGGAATCCAAAGACCTAGATTTAATTCCAGCTTTGCCACCTGCTAGTTGTACAATATTGGATGAATATCTTCCTCCTTCCTGGAGAACTTAATTTTTTCATGTGTAAAATGATGGATAAAATAGGAACTGCACAGATTTTGGGGTGGCTCAGGGGTCACATATTATCATTGCTCATCTTTCCTGCCTGTCACTGAGGCCCCTGCTATATTCCCTTGAACTTGAGGATCCTCAAAATAGGACTTGGAAATCTCTGAGCTAAATATCCTTGCTTTTCTTTTGCATTATGTGCTCAAATCTTGCATGAATTTTTACAAAAGCATAGAATATTTATATTAAGAAGTTTATAAATTATCAACAATTTATAAGCTTCAACAATTAAGCTCATGATGAATGAACTATAGTTGTTTCCTGTGGTCATACCCCAGGTGTTTAAATGGGGGTAATGATTCTAATGTTTTATTATTTATTCTTGAGAGAGAGAGCGAGAGCGAGAGCGAGAGAGAGCGAGAGAGAGCGAGAGAGAGCGAGAGCGAGCACGCACAAGAAGGGGAGGGGCAGAGATAGAGGGAGACACAGAATCTGAAACAGGCTCCAGGCTCTGAACTGTCAGCACAGAGCCTGACATGGTGCACAAACCTAGGTACAAGATCATGGCCTGAACCGAAGTTGGGTGCTTACCCAACTAAGCTACCCAATCCCCCCATAAAGGGGGTAATGTTTCTAAATAGCCTGCAGACTTCCATATTAATGGTCTACAGGTCTGGGGCTCTCTGCCTCTCGTACCTTTAATAAGGACCTGCAAAGTCCAGCAGGAAGTTTTGATAGTTGCAGTAGTGACATGCTGTCAGTGCCCCATGTTTTGCTGGGCTATTATTAAGACACAAACTTTAAGTCAAAATAAATGGCAAGGGAACCTGCAGTGTTTTTCTTAGCAGCTAATTGGCTTGTTATGTGGGGGATGGGCTTCTACATATATGTTCTGGAGCCATCCTCCTGAACACTGAATGAAGATTTGTTAAGTGCCAGAGTGTAGGAGGAAGAATGACTAAGGGAAAATGAAATTGCTGTAAAAAACAATAAAACTGCTCTTAAGTCTCAACCAGCAGATTATCACATTTGAAAAATATTAAACATAACATTCTCGTGTTGAGAATGTTATGAAGCTTGATATGAAGACTATAAGACCATGTCCTAGCCAAGCTGAAGCAAGGTCTCTATCTCTATTGTTCTTGAGGAGCAGAATTAGGCTACACTCCCTTCCCAGGTGTCTGAAAGAGCCTTCTAGGAAACACTGGATTAGTGGACCACTGAGATAAAGATACAGGAGCTGTTTAACACAATTCATACTATGGTGTTAATGGCTTCATTTTCTCCAGAATGTTTTTGTTGTTTTGTTCCCAGTTTCCTGGGTGAAGGAAACCTGAGTTTCTTACCTTTCCTGGTTCTCTATTTTAAACATTTAACTTCTTATCAAAATAACATATTTGCATAGATCAAAACAATATATTTGCATAGTTTAAAAAGTGAAAGAGAATAAGAAGGCTTACAATAGCCAACAACAAGCAAACACCATTCCTCTGTCCCTCTCATCCACATTCCTGAATCTTGCTTCTCAGAACTAACCTCTTTCAACCTTGTGAGCTCTTCTTGGTTCTTAAATAATCTGTGTATTATGCCATTTTTTGAAATGTCAATTTACATATTGTGAGTTGACATTCTACTATGGAACTAAGGATTTTGTACCCTTACAATTCCTCTCCATGCTCTGATTTTTGGTTAATATTCAGTGTTTATATTATTATGATCATTTAAACCTATAGTCACATGAGCCATGTAGTATTCTATGATGTTTCATTGTATAATTTTTCACTTTCCTGTGAATGGTTAGTTCCTTTTTCCTATTTGCTGAGTTATCCAGGTACTTACCAATAAATTTTTTTCCAAACTCTATTTTTTTTTTGAGAGAGAGAGAGAGAGAAAGAGCACATGAGCAGTGGAGAGGAGAAGAGAGAGAGAGAGAGAGAGAGAGAGAGAGAGAGAGAGAGAGAGAGAGAGAGAGAGAGGGAGAGGGAGAAATCTTAAGCAGGCCCCATGCTCAGCATGGTGCCTGAGGCTGGACTAGATCCGATAGCTTTGGGATCCTGACCTGAGCGGAAATCAGGAGTCCAGTGCTTGACCAATTGAACCAAGGCACCCCTCCAAACTATTTAAAGTGCTTAAGCATCTTCTTTTAATGCAAACATGTCAGATAAGATGTCAGTTCCAAATACCCATATTCTGCTAGAAACCCCCTTCTGTTGGCCCCCAATGCCTGCTCTACTCTGCATTGCATTGCTCGCATCTGAGGGCTTCCTCTCCAATTATCGGGGAAATCTCTTAGTCTCCTGCCTGCTGGATACTGTGTTTACTGGGCCTCATATTCTTTCTTGGCTTGTTTTCTCATCTTTCTGCACACCCTCTCAGCAGCTTACTAAGTAGACATGTATGAGAGCTGTCTGTTTTTTAAGTCTCAGTTCTAAAGTTCATTCAAAACAAGATGACATCCACGGAGCCTTAGCTTTGAGAAATGAAGGAATATTCTCCTAAGGAATATCTGGATACTGGATAAAAGAAAAACAATTTTGAATTAAACTCTTTAGCGAACAATGACTGCTTGGTACCAGAGTTCCTCCAGGAAACAGAACTCCACTCAGATGGTTAAACTGAAGAAAGCTGAGTAATTACTTTAAAAGCTCTCATTGAGGTTAAGAGAATCAAGGCACTCAGAGACTAGCAACGATGGAAGGCGTTCTCACCCCGAAGCTGGACAGACGACATGAGGAGCTATGGTAGAGGACCCCAGTGTGAGCTGAAGCCGTGGAAGAGCCTGTCTGTAGGAGGATTATTGTCGCTGCCATTCCAAGAATTGCTGGGATGAACAGGGGGGCCGTCAAGGCACAGCATCTCTTACCTGTCCTCCTGTTTCCTGTTGATGCCTTCCATTGGCCAAACCCAACTGAAACCCATCCAGCAAGATACGGTGATACAGCCCACTGGGGGATGGTTCCGGAAGCATGAAGTAGAGCAGAGAAAGATGGAAAGTGAAACTACTGAGTGCAAAAGGACAGTGACAGCGTCTGCTTCCTGCCAAAGTTATGAGACATGCCTAAGGTGGAACTCAAATAAAAATATACAGCCTCAAACATATGTGTTTTAAAGAAGAAAGACAAAAATATAGGAATCACTGCCCATCCTAAAAAAACTAGAAAATATAACAGAGGAAACGAGGAGGAAGAAGATATTAAAAGAAGTAAGTTGGAATAAATGTACAAAGCAAAACAGTAGCAGGAAGGATGTATCAATCCAAACGGAGGTTTTCTTGCAAAGACCAGAAGCTGGATGAAGGAAAAGAGAATAAAAATACTTAAAATTAGAAATGAAAAGGTGATAGTCACATGTGTGGAGGAAAGAGGACTATGACATACAGCCTTTTCCTCGCACATGCAACTTTATTTTCTTACAAAATTCACATAGTCAAACCAACCCTAGAAGTAGAACACTTGAAAAATTCAACTACTGTAAAAAAAAAAGACATTAGAAAGAAAATTAATGATCAACAATTAGAAAAAAAGCATCATGAGCAGATGGCTTCACAGCTGAGTTTTATCTAACCTTTAGAGGACAGATGATCCTCATGTTAATTAAATTATCCCAGGCTTTAGAAAAAGAGCTCTCCAATTCATTTAAAGAAATGAACAAAGTCTTAGTACTTAATCCTGATAAGGAATGCTCCTCCCCCCCACCCCCGCCCCCGCCCTCCCCAAAGGAAATGTTAGACCAATGTTAGAAATAAAGTCGTTAGAAGTCGATATAAAATAATAAAAATACAATATAAACAGACTATTTAAAGAATAAATACACTATGGCAAGCAGGGCTTATCCTCCCAATGCAAAAAATTTGATGGCAGCCGTAACATAATTTATTACATACACAAAATAAAAGAGAGCGCCTATTATCAAATCAATCGTGGCTGTAAAAGACATTTGCTAAAGCGAAGCTGAACTTCCTAATTAAAACTAAGTTAACGAGAACTAGGAGGAGTCTTCATAAATAACCCCAAAGACAGCATAGCCCACAACCCTTGACTGAATAAGAAGAGCAAATGGAGTTCCAAGAAGACGAGGCAGTGATTGGGGAGCCTCCTACGTGGTCTTGATCTGTTTGCACGGTGACAGCCGCCCCCTTCACAGGTGTTAGGCCGAATTTTGGTTCTGCTTCAGCCTGAGGTGGTAGCAGTTTCCTGGTGTGATCTTGAGGTACTTTTCTTTGTTTCTACCCTCAAAGGAGACAGTCTGCGCCGCCCTCTGGGTGAGTGCAGATAAGGGCGGCCTGCAGTGCTCTCTTCTCGGTTTCCTGTCTCCTCCACGTTCCTACACGCTGATCTACTTGCTGAGGCCTTGATGGTGCAAGAGAAGGACCACTCACCACAAAGCCCCGGACTCGTGCCTGCGCAACGACTGCAGATGCTGAATTCGTTTTCTCACAACTGTTTCCATCGGGCATCTGCTGTTGTGCCGGGCACTGCCGGCCTCCCTCTCAGTGACCCTGGGCGGATGTCCCAGGGCCGGGTTGCAGAAGAGGAAACTGAGGTTTAATGAAAAGGTGGCCGCCACACAATCCTCAGAGCTGGGATTTGAATCTCCATGGATTCCAAACCCGTTCCTTTTCATACTACACCCACACACAGCGCCCTCTTGCCTCCCTGGGTGTTCCAGAAAATGGTAGAAGGTGCTGAGGGCAAAGCAGGTAGCGCCCTGGGTGCTCGCGGGGAGGGTGGGGGAGAGGCGGTGGGGGGGGGCGCGGGGGCGGGGCCTTATGCAGAACAGGATTCTGGGAAAGAGTCATGGCGGCGCCCAGCCTTGGGGAGGGGCGCAGAGTGCGGCCCCTGGCTCCCTGGGAATGCAGCAGTGGTTAGACTGCTCCCTCTGCCCCATCTCACTTATTTCTTGAATAGGGATGGCAAAATAAGTCTCACAAGTAATTCTAAGCTCGAGTAAGATCCTGTATGCAGGGAAAGTGTCTGGAATAAATGCCCCCATTCAGTGAGTGTCTTGGATAGACTTGGGTTCCCTTCCTTCAAACTGGGGCAGCCAGTCTTCCTGCAAACACTTATCAAGGGCCCTTCTGTGTCAGAGGCGGCACCTGTACGTGCAGGTTAATATTAGAAATTAAAATGTGCGTCATGTTAACCCAACTCATTTTAATTTTAGGAAAAAGTTTAAAGCACCTTTATCTCAATGGTCTTATTTTTATAGGATAGAGGTTCAGTGGGAACTTTTCCCCCCCATAGGGTTTGTTTGGTTTTAGAATAGGGGCTCAGGTCCCCCCTCCCAGCTCTGTGCTCTGCCTTTTTGTGTCTCTGGCAGTGGCCAAGAAGAATTAACAAAAATTTAGATGTGGCATATTTATGCTAATGTACCTCTTGCAGAATCATTCTTTCCCTTCGGTTTCAAATCTCTCAGGGAATAACTTGGCAAGAAAGAAAGTGGTAATTTTTGTAGAAATTGGTAACTCTAATCCTTTTATTAAAAAAGGTTTGCTGCTAATAATCTTTCATTTACCAATGGGTATTTTTGAAGCTGAGTTCTAAGGCATTTACTTTGGTTTTACACCTGCTATTCTAAGAAACCGTGATTACCAGCTACCATCAGTAATTTTTAACTTCACAACATTCAGCAAAATAATTTTCAAGTTCTTATAGATAATGTGTAGGTAATCCCCTTATCAGTAAAAAGTGCTTAGGATTGCTTAAAAAAAAAGTTTAAAATTGTGAAATACGCCATATGCTAAGGTGGTTTTTTTTTTTTTTCAATAAGGCCATTTGCTGGTATTGAGATAGGGTTTTTTTGCTGTGTGGAAGATATGGAAATTTATATCTTACATCATGATACATTCCACTTCCTTGGTTAAAAATCTTTCATTATCTCTTTTGTAAAATGCATCTTTGGGCTCCGGAGAACAAAAACCTTAGGAACTAGGAATGAGGGATAAATTTTCCTTTTCAGAGTTTTCCCTCCTCTTCCCCTCCCCTTGGGGTAAATGATTCAGGAAAGAGTCAGGTATTGGCATTTGCAAACAGGTCTTCTAAGGAAAAAATATCTAATTTCTCTGGAAGATGATGTTGGAGTTTGTACACTATTACATTTCAAGTAAATTGCTTGAAGTTTCAAGTTCATTACTTCAAAGCACATATTCTGAAATGATCTTAGTTTAAGACTTACATACTCACATACAAGTACCTACACGTGTTAATATCTTCCAATTTAAAATATTAGTGCATTTAATTGTAGTATGTGGTTTCCTTGGTGAAATGATTCATGAATTTATTGACCATCTAACTTTTCCAGGTGATTTCATGTTTGTGTTTTTCTTACAACCTAGCCTATAAGGCAATTTCCAAAATTTCCATTTACAGATTTGTAACCCCAGCAGGGCTACGAAACGTAGTGAAATTCACACTTCTAGCCATTGGAGGAATTGCATTTCTAATCTCACGCATATTTTACTTCCCTTCCTCTGACAAGCTTGGAAATGAAATCTAGACAGGCTTTTCTCCCAGGCCAAGGTATCTGCTCCTCAAAGCTCCATATGTAGTAAGACTGGCTCGTCTATACCTCTTCCCTGGATTTCAATAAATCGTAGAAACATGTTCTGAGTGTGAAATATGAGGACTCATGTTGGTGTCAAGGAATTCTTTTAGTTCCTGTACTTCCACAGGATGTCCATCTTGGATTTGGAGACATTCAGCTTTGATTTTTCTGCTCCCAGATGTGTTGACTCAGTTGGTTCAGACAATGTTTCCCTTCAGAGGGTTTATAGAAAATATTAGCCAAACCTGCTGTTTTCTGGATGGCACTATGGCTATTGAGTGGTAGGTGAAGGAAATGTTTGTTGGGCAGCTACTGTGTGTAAAGTAGTAGGTAGAGGCTGCACAGGGATAAAACTGGATGCCTCTGTTCTCACCAACCAGATCATCCAGCTTAAATCACTGTCAAACAGATGATCAAGCTGGGTCATGAGAAAGGCACACAAAAGGTCCTTGGAATTGAAACACTGATGGAGGCACTTCTGTTGAGGAGGATAAGAAGATACCTTCTTTTAAAAAAGTATTTTTAATGTTTATTCTTTGAGAAACAGAGTGTGAGCAGGGAGGGGCAGAGAAAGAGGGAGTCACAGAATTCGGAGCTGGCTCCAGGCTCTGAGCTGTCCGCATAGAGCCTGACGAGGGGCTCAAAGTCAAGAACTGCGAGATCGTGACCTGAGCTGAAGTTGGATGCTTAACTGACTGAGCCGCCCAGGCTACCTTCTTGAGTAGAGATATGTGATGGGCCCTGCTGGGGCAAGTAAGGATTGAGCAGGTGGTGATGGAGTTTGGTTGGAGGACAGTGTGGGAACATTCAGCCCAGAGCAAGCCCTTACCCTTATGTGATACCTGTGCTCTGCTCAGAGCTACTCACTTTGACCTCCAACTCCACTTCCAAATCTTTCCTACTTTTCCTACATCTGACCTTATAATTGGTTTTATCACTCATGTCTTCACCTTTCTCTTTGGACTTCACACCCAGCTACTTGTATCTGGCTTTCACTTTAAGAATGAAATGTCCTTCTCAAACACATTTCAGACTCTTTCTCTACATTTTTATACATTGACCATTGAGGGAAAATAGCTTGTCTAATTCAGCCCCCAGAATCTTACACATCAGTATAGGTCTTCCTGATGTCACTGGACTCACTCAGTCCTGCTGGAGAGAACTCGATGGGTATATAAAGAGATGTCAGGGGCACCTGGGTGGCTTAGTCAGTTAAGTGTCCGATTTCAGCTCAGGTCATGATCTCACTGTTCCTGAGTTTGAGCCCTGTGTCAGGCTCTGTGTTGACAGCTCAGAGCCTGGAGCCTGTTTCAGATTCTGTGACTTCCTCTCTGTCTCTACCCCTCTCCTGCTCGTGTTCTCTCTCTTGAAAATGAATAAACATTAAAAAACTAAAAAAAAGATGTCATTCTAAAACAGAAACAGTTTATTTAATACCTTACAACTGTATAATCTTTGAGGAAAGGAATACCTTGCAAGGAGGCAGGCCAGATTGTGGAAGCCTTTAACAGCAGATGAAAAGTTTGCTTTTGGTTTTGTCGACAAGAAAAAGCAATGAAGATTGGTTAGCATAGGAAAACATCATCAGTATGGAAATGGTGTGGTGGATCAGGGGCTGTGTAGGCTGAACAGGGACTAGCAGGAACCTTAATCTGTGGGGAGAGGATGGAGAGGAAGTGATAGATTCTGTAGATGTGAACACAAAACAGATGGGAGTTAGCAGCCAATTAGCTTAAATTTCCTTTGGGATCATGTTTATCTTCCCAGAACTTGCTTCAAATAAAACAAAAACCATGCCCTCAGCTCCTTTTTATTTTATAGTGCAGTTTTGTGGGAAATGTTGGCCTCCCGATCTGAATTTGTCTGAAACAGGAGAACAGCCCTTAGGCTCCTGAAATTAAAATGAGCTATTATGCATTTACTCAATCTTGGGATGGTACTGCCTGTTCATCACTTTATTCCTCCTTAACACGCATTTCTCATTTCATTCATCTTGGGCAGTGTGTTTGCAAGAAGGTCGGGAGGAAAAGGAATGGTGTTCGGGTTTGGATAAGCCAGTGTGGGTACAGCTTAAGGTATGCCAGGGTGATATGGAACCAGTGACTGAAGTTATTTTGCTAATATCTATAAGGTACCCCTATTCAGTTCATATTTCATAGCCAGTGGTCTAGAGGCCTCTGATAGGTAGTTGTAGGTAGGGAAGGAGAAAGACATAGTCCCAGCCTTCAAGAAATACATGGTCAACCAACAGACACATTCACAGATGGTATAAAGGCTCCCATGGAGTGATGTACAAGGCAAATGAAAAGGAGAAGCTGCAGACTTGCTGGAAGTCTTTATGCAGGAGATCATTTGAACTGAACCTCAATTATTGAGGAATTAGGGAAGGAAAAGACATTTCTGGCAGAAATAACAATGTGTACAACAGCATGCAGGCTTGAAAGAATGATAGAGTGGTAACTACTATGGTATATTGTATATGGTTTGGGAGGGACAGGAAGAAGGACAGGAAGAGAGGCAGGAATGGAGGTAGAATCATTGCTTGAAGCCAGACCTTGGGTCTTTGCCAGCCCAAGGAGTCTGGAGCTCCTCTTGAAGGCGATGAGTGCCATGCAGTATGCTAGAACCAGGGCTGACATGCTTTGTATGTTGGAAATCTGCTCCAGGCTGGGTGAGTTGACCTCCTACTCCCATCCTACTGCCCCTATTGCTTTTCTTTTTTTGGGGGGGGGGGGGGTTTTTTTTTTTTTAAATAGTTTATTGTCAAATTGGTTTCCATATAACACCCAGTACTCTTCCCCACAAGTGCCCTCCTCCATTCCACCATCTCCCTTCCCCCTTCCCCAAGCTTCTCAAAGGAAATTGCTGGTTCTCTTTATTTCTTCACTGCCTGTTCCTGGTTCCTGTTTTCACCTCCTGTGGAAGCTGTTTTTGTTAAGAGTACCAAATGTCCTTCAAATGGATACTCCTTTGTTTGTTTTTCTTCTCTGAAACTGTAGCTACAATCCACATCATTGTCATCTCCTTTCCTTTTTTTTTTTTTTTTTAAATAAGTTTATTGTCAAAATGGTTTCCATATAACACCCGGTGTTTCTCCCCACAAGTGCCCTCCTCCATGACCATCACCCTCTTCCCCCTTCTACCTCCCCCTTCAGCCCTCGGTTCATTTTTAGTGTTCAATAGTCTCTCATGATTTTTGTCCCTCTCCCAACTCTCTTCCCCCCTTCCCCTCCCCATGATCCTCTGTTAGGTTTCTCCTGTTAGATCTATGAGTGCAAACATGTGGTATCTGTCCTTCTCTGCCTGACTTATTTCACTCAGCATGACACCGTTGAGGTCCATCCACTTTAGTACAAATGGCCAGATTTCATTCTTTCTCATTGCCATGTAGTACTCCATTGTGCATATACACCACATCTTCTTGATCCATTCATCAGGTGATGGACATTTAGGCTTTTTCCATGATTTTGCTATTGTTGACAGTGCTGCTGTGAACACTGGGGTACATGTGCCTCTATGTGTCAGCAC
This sequence comes from Suricata suricatta, assembly GCF_006229205.1. Taxonomy (NCBI): domain Eukaryota; kingdom Metazoa; phylum Chordata; class Mammalia; order Carnivora; family Herpestidae; genus Suricata; species Suricata suricatta. The sequence continues at coordinate 154,609,642 of NC_043703.1, forward strand.
TTCTGTATCCTTTGGATAAATCCCTAGCAGTGCTATTTCTGGGTTATAGGGGAGTTTTATTGATATTTTTTGAGGAACCTCCATACTGTTTTCCAGAGTGGCTGGACCAGTTTACATTGCCACCAACAGTGTAGGAGGGTGCCCATTTCTCCACACCTTCGCCAGCATCTATAGTCTCTTGATTTGTTCATTTTAGCCACTCTGACTGGCATGAGGTGATATATCAGTGTGGTTTTGATTTGTGTTTCCCTGATGATGAGTGATGGTGAGCATTGTTTCATGTGCCTGTTGGCCATTTGGATGTCCTCTTTGGAGAAGTGTCTGTTTAGATCTTCTGCCCATTTCTTCACTGGATTATTCATTTTTTGGGTATGTAGTTTAGTGAGTTCCTTGTAGATTTTGGATACTAGCCCTTTATCTGATATGCCATTTGCCACTATCTTTTCCCATTCTGTCATTTGCCTATTAGTGTTTTTGATTGTTTCCTTTGCAGTGCAGAAGCTTTTTATCTTGACAAGGTCTCAATAGTTCATTTTTGTTCTTGATTCCCTTGACTTTGGGCATGTGTCGAGGAGGAAATTGCTGTGATTGAGGTCAAGGGGGCTGCTTCCTGCTTTCTCCTCTAGGGTTTTTATGGTTTCCTGTCTCATATTCAGGTCCCTCAACCATTTTGAGTTGATTTTTGTGAATGGTGTAAGAAAGTGGTCTAATTTCATTCTTCTACATGTTGCTGTCCGGATCTCCCAGCACCACCTGTTGAAGAGGCTGTCTTTTTTCTATTGGATACTCTTTTCTGTTTTGTTAAAGATTAATTGGCCACACATTTGTGGGTCTAGTTCTGGGCTCTCTATTCTATTCCATTGGTCTATGTGTCTGTTTTTGTGCCAATACCATACTGTCTTGATGATGACAGCTTTGTAGTAGAGGCTTAAGTCTGGGATTGTGATGCCTCCCCTTTTGGTCATCCTCTTTCCTGATCTACTTTCTTGTTGGCTGCTCTGCCCGAATGTTCTTTCCCTCCTACCTCACAGACTTTTACTTCCCCAATTTCTCTGCATGCTTGTCTTCTCTCTGACTTCTAAATGTTGAGTCCTCCAGGGTTCAGTCCTTGACCTCTGCTTTTATATTGAAAATCTACTTATGGGAGACATCACCTATAACCTGGATTTTTTTGATGTTTATTTTTGAAAGAAAGAGAGACAGACAGACAGACAGACAGAATGTGAACAGGGAAGGGGCAGAGAGAGGGAGACACAGAACTTGGAACAGGCTCCAGGCTCTGAGCTTTCAGCACAGAGCGTGATGTGGGGCTTGAATTCATGAACTGCAAGGTCATGAACTGAACTGAAGTCAGAGACTTAACCTAACGAGCCACCCAGGTGCCCCTACAACCTTGATTTTAAATTAGTGTGTATGTTGGTGAATCCCATAATTATGTCTCTACTCCTTGTGTATACATTTAATTTCAAATTTATCACTCCTACTGCTTTTTGACATCCTCCTTTGAATGTATAATTTACAAGATCAGAGTTCTTGGTCTGTCTCCTCTTTTATGCTTCTAATGCCAGAAGAGGTAATATTGTATATAAGTCTGTATCTCAGAAAAGGACATAAGTACCTTTCTAATTACTCAATCCCAAAACCCACACATAGGAATAATCCTTGATTTTCTCCCTTCTCTCTCTCCTTCTATCCTATACATTAACAAATCTTATCAGTCTCCTTTTTTTTTTTAACTTTTAAAAATAAGTTTTAGGGGCACCTGGGTGGCTCAGTCAGTTAAGCGTCCAGCTTTGGCTCAGGTCATGATCTCACGGTTCGTGGGTTCAAGCCCTGTGTCAGGCTGTGTGCTGACAGCTAGCTCAGAGCCTGGAGCCTGCTTCAGATTCTGTGTGTCCCTCTCTCTCTGACCCTTCCCTGCTCTCTGTCTCTCTCTGTCTCTCAAAAATAAATAAAAAACAAAAAAAATAAGTTTTATGTTCACAGCAAAATTAAGAGGAAGGTACAGAGATTTCCTGTCTACTCCCCACCCCCAAATGTTCATAGCCTCTCCCATCAACAACCCCCACAAGAGTGGTACACTTATTATAGTTTATGAACCTACACTGATACATCATATTCATCCTCATAGTTTATACTAGGGTCCACTCCTATTGTATGTTTTGTGGGATTGGACAAATATATAATGACCTGTATCAATCATTATAGTATCATACAGATGATTCCCACTGCTCTAAAAAGTCCTCTGTGTTCTAAATATTTACTCCTACTAACCACCTCCTTTTCTTCCCCTCTCACTGTGACAACCACTGATCTTTTTACTGTCTTTATAGTCTTCCTTTGTGCAGAATGCCATATTCTTGGAATCATAATGTATGTAGCCTCTTCAGATTGGCTTCTTTCACTTACTAAAATGAACTTAAGATTTCTCCATGTCTTTTCATGGCTTGATAGCTCATTTCTTTTTAACATTAGTTAAATTAGTTAACATTAGTTAACATTTCTTTTAGTATTATTCCATTATCTGGATGTATCACAGTTAATTGACCTGTTCACCTACAGAAGGGACTTCTTGGTTGCTTCCAAGTTTAGACAGTTATGAATAAAGCTGTTATGCACATATGTGTGCAGGTTTTGTGTGCACCAGCATTTTCAGCTCCCTTGGGTAAATACCAAGGAGCATGAATTCTGGATCACAAGGTAAGAATATGTTTAGTTTTATAAGAAACAGCTAGCTGTGTTTCAAAGTGGCTGCTCCATTCTGCATTCCCATCAGCAATGAATGAGAATTCCTGCTGCTCCATCTCCTCACCAGCATTTGGTATTGTCAGTATTCTGGATTTGAGCCAGTCTAATAGGTACGTAGATATGTTTTATTGTTGTTATGATTTGCACTTCCCTGATGACAAATGATGGAAGCATCTTCTCATAGGCTTATTTGCCATCTGTCAATCTTCTTTGGTGAGGTTATCTGTGAAGGCATTTGTCTCATTTTAAAATCAGATTGTTTCCTTATTGTTGAGTTTTAAGAGTTTTGTGTATTTGGGGTAACAGTTTTTCATCATCTGTGTCTTTTGTAAATTCTCCTCTCAGTCTGTGGCTTGTCTTTTCTTTCTTTTGACACCGAAATATTTTGTTAGCTATTTTGCCCTCTACATAAATCAGTTCAGGATCAGTTTGTTGATATCCCCAAAATAACTTGGTGGGATTTTAATTGAAGTTGCATTGAGTCTGCAAATCAGGTTGAAAGAATGGATTCCGTGATGATACTGAATCTTTTTCTTCATGAATGTGGAATAGCTCTTCATTTATTTAGTTTTTTTGCTTTTGTTCGTCAGAGATTTTTAGTTTCCCTCCTACAGATTTTATACTTATTTTGCTAGATTTATACCCAAATATTTCATTTTCTTGGGTGCTAATGCGAGTGGTACTATATTTTTAATTTCAGTTTCTACTCATGCATGGCTGGTGTGTGAGAATATGACTGACTGTAGTATGTTAACCATATAACCTGCAACCTTTCTATACTCACTTATTGGTTTCAGGAGCTTTTGTTGTTGCTGTTGTTGATTCTTTCAGATTTTCTACATAGATGATCATGTCATCTGCAAACAAAGCCAGTTTCATTTCTTCCTTCCCAATCAGTATACCTTTTATTTCACTTTCTTGTCTTATCATACTAGCTAGTATTTCCAGTATATTGTTGAAAAGTAGTGATGAGAGGGGGAATCTTTGCCTTCTTCATGATGTTATTGGAAAAGCTTTAAATTTCTCATCATTCTGCCTTTAAAAGTACATCTCAAATCCTTCCATTTCTTTCCATGTCTACTACCAGCTAACACGTTAAAGTCTAAGCTACCATTATCTCTTGCATAAATAACTGATTTTTTGAGCTTCTAAACTTATTAGCACCCAATTTCATTCTCCACCCAGTAATAAGAGTAATATTTCATACATAAATTATATATTTTCTCTTTTTAAAGTAGTTCATGAATTCCCATTGAACTTGGAATAAAAATCTCAAATCTAAGACATGGCCTTCAATGCCCTGTATAATTTGGACTCGGCCCCCTTTCTGACCTTGTATCCTCCCTGTATCTCTCTTCATATTCTCCATCTGCCCAAATCTCTTTTTTTTCTTCCTCTTACTTCCGGGCCTTCACACTTACAGTTACATCTGTCTGGAACTATCTTTCCTCTTTTTTCTATATGGCTAACTTATCTCATCATTCAGCTCAAATGACACATCTTCTGAGAGACCTTCCTCTATTACACTACTGAAAGTGATCTTTCAGCTACCCTGGAGTAAGCTTACCCTGCTTATTTCCCTCATAACATTTGTTGGTATTTAAATTTTTATTTACTTTTGTGTTGTGCGCCTCCTCACTTTGAAATGCACGTACCCAAGGAAGAGGTCTGGGATGTCTTGATCACCACAATATATTTAGTGCTAGGCCAGGGAATGCACATGATAAATGCTCAATAGACATTTATTTATTACTTATGGTATACGTACAGCATTAATTATGTCATTTCACTCAACTCTGTGTGGCATGCTTTAAAATGTTGACTAGAATAGAAGTTCTGTCTTTTCCCCTATCCCTCATCCTGTCCTCTCCCTCACTGTTCTAGGTGAGTGACCACAGTTCTGATGTGGTCAAATTCTCCACTTTCTAGTGAGTATGCCTGTGAGAGCTTGTGCACACAGGAGTGACTTTTCTTGTACTGCAGCCTGAGCCTCTCAAGCTTCTTACCCAGCTGCCACACTGCTCCAGCCTCATAGTCAGATGCTGGTGCTGGTGTGAGTGAGGTGTAGGGTGAAGGGAGTGCTTCCCAGAGTTCTTTAGGGTTCTTTGTGTTCTGGCTCTGTTTGCAGCACAGCTCTGTGCTGAAATTTGAGCAGGCGCACAATTCTGTATAAAAATTAGTACTTTGAGTTCATCTTTGAATGAAGCCCACCATTACAAAGAGGATGCCTGGCTGGCGGGAGGCAAGTTTGGGCATCCTGGGCTCTAAGGGACTCTGTTCTCTGCTGCAAGAGTCCTTGCATCTGCTTCAGGGTGGGTATCCACCAGTCTACTCTCACATCATATTTAAATGCCCTCTCTTTCTAGATCTAGTCTTTTGGGGAATGGGAGGGGGGAGAGCTCCTGAGAGGTTGATTTATCCAAGGTTATGTTGCCTGTGGTGGTGACACTGGTGTTACAATTCCTGTGTTTTGACTCTGATCTTAGTGACTTTTTGCCTGGAAATTCTGCCCATGAACATTGCCTATATGTCATTTTCCTTTTCTTGCTTTTGTTTTTTTGTTTGTTTGCTTATGGATTAGTACCGTTTTCATTTCTAAGTTCATAGCAACTTGGACATAAGTACCTGTGTTGAGGACTTTTCTTGTATATCCTACATGGTAAAAGGAGACAAGGATGAGCACAAAAAGAAAGCATTTAAAGACCTGAAATGTATTGTTCAGGTTAAGTGAACAAGATGCAACACTAGTACTAACTTTGTGGTGCATATATTTAATGTCAGCTTACCTTTGTCATATTAGAAATATAATGAAGATGCTTTCTGGAGAAAATATGGACACATCTGCAAAGGAAAAGAAAGTGTTTATCAAGTAGAGATGCATCTACACCTTGAGGCTTCTTTTCAATTTCTTTATCCAGGCTAAGCACAAAAATTACCATGTCTTTCAATAGAATCTTTAATATGTAAATGAAATTAGGCAACTGCTTAAGTTGACATATTTTATGCACATTTTACAAGTTACATACATTTTCACTGCTGTGCTTATGCCTACCATCTCCCCTTGTGAAATCTAATGTTAGACTTTATGTAGGCAAATATTATCACTAGGAGATGCAGAGCGATTCACATGAACAATAAAAGAACGAAAGTGTGGATGGGCAGCTGAAGAAATGCAGACGATACTGATTTGGCTGTCTCTGGACAGAGTATTAGAGCATACTGTTGTATCTTTGAGCCCTATCATTAACTAAATTTATCAAGCTCCTACTATAAGCATGTCATTTTCTAATGGCTTATTCTTTCTCTGGGAAAGGCACAGCTCTCTCCCACAACTCTCAGAGGGGGAATTAAAGACAAAATGTAGTTCTTAGGAACATGTTTAGGCCATGATGCTAGATGATGAATAATTTAGTGGGAAGAGTGATTAAACTATTCTCTTATGCAGAACACATTTTGGATTATTTTGCTCCCCTGATCATTTCTTTTTGAGGATCACCTTACTCTCTCTTTTATTTCATGCAGCTGACAGCATGGAAATGTCCTAGTTGAGAGGACCTTCCCAGTGACTCCATTTTGGAATACTAAGTATGGAGCCTTGGAAAAGGAGGCATTAATAGTTCAGGCAAGTTCTTGCTCCCCTTAGTGGGGAAGATCCCATCTTTTCCTAAGTTCATCTTTCCATTCCTCTTCTTGCAATGATAAAACTTTGAGGGTTAAGGTTGGGGTGTGGGTCTGGGTACATGGTTCCAGGAGGCTGCTTTGTCGTGCTCTTTGTCTAGAAGGGCAGAATGAATTCTGGTAGCTAAAGTATGGTTCAGCATTTGACAGAGTAAGATTAAATGGTGAGATTAGAATAAAAATTTGGATTTAAGATCAGCGCTATCATTTGCGTTAACCATAACAAATACAATGAGCGTACATTGAGCTGAGCATTGTGGCCACCAGAGTGTGGTGATGAGGGGGATGGGTATAGACAGAGAAAGGGCTAACATAATGGCAGAGGCAGAATCAATGGAATTATTCTCTTTCTTGCTTCTCCTTTCATGTTACTTTGTTAGAACATGTTGCACTTATACATTCTTCTTCTACCCCCATTCTCATTTCTGTTCTTCTCTGAGATTTACAATCACATGTATTTTATGTTCATTTTGGCAAGTTCCCCAGTTATCTCTTATCTGGATAAAGTCCATTCTCTAGCACAGCTGTTGGCAATCTTTTTCTAGTAAAGGGCCAGCTAGTAAACATTTTAGGCTTAATGGACCATACAGTCCCTGGTGTAGCTACTCAACTCTACCATTGCAGTGCAAACACAGGCCATAAATAATACATGAATGAATAGGTGTGGCTGTGTTCCAATGCAACAAAAATAGGAGGTCAGCTAGATTTGGTCCAGAGGGCCTAGGTGGCAAACGATCTAGTGGATTCCTTGGAAGAGATTCTTAAATCTAGTTATTTCCTGAGTTTTTCAATGTTTGTGATTGTTCTGCTTTAGACTCGATTTTTTAACATTTATTTATTTTTTAAATTTATATACAAGTTAACATATAGTGTAATAATGATGTCAGGAATAGAATTTAGCGATTCATCACTTAACATACAACACCCAGTGCTCATCCCAACAAGTGCCCTCCTTAATAGCCATCACCCATTTAGCCCTTCCCCCAACCCAGCTCCCTACCAGAAACCCCCAGTTTTTCCTCCATATCTAAGAGTCTCTTAGAGTTTGTCTCCCTCTCTGTTTTAATATTATTTTTGCTTTTCTTCCCTTAGGTTCATCTGTTTGGTATCTTAAATTCCAGATGAGAGAAATCATATATTTGTCTTTCATTGAGTGACTTATTTTACTGAGCATAATACATTCTAGTTCCATCCATGTTGTTGCAAATGGCAAGATTTTATTCTTTTTGATTGCTAATAGACTTGATTTTTGAAGGACATCTGGACTGGATATAGAATCCTTGGTTTACCCTTTCTCTCTTGTTCGTAAAATTTTTTTTTTCTACCCTTATTGTTCTTTCTATGATGCTTTCCAGAAGTATGATGCCAAGCTGATTTTTTTCCTTTGTAAATAACTTTTCCATTGCCCTGGAGTCCAGAAAATTTTTATATTTATTGTCCTGGCCTTAGAGTCCAATAGTTTTCCTAGAATATGCCTTGAAGTTGAATATTCAGGTTAAATTTCCCAATTACATTGTGGGTCTTTTAAATATGAATGTTCAGGCCTTATGTTGAAATTTTTCTTGGATAATAACCTTAAATATTAGTGTGTTCCATTATATTTTTTTTCTTCAGAAACTACTTATACATATGCTGGATCCTCTTTGACTATTTTTGAAATCTCTTTCTTTTGATACCTTTTGAATTTTTTTCTTCTCTTGGCTCTTTGCATTACTCTCTTAATTGCTCCTTGTATTTTTAGCAAAATCCATGCTTCTTTAACCTTATAATGATTTTTATCTCTGAGATGATTTTGTCTTTTTCTTAAACTGTCTTTTTTTTTAATGTTTGTTTTTGAGAGAGAAAGAGTGGAGAAGAGGCAGAGAGAGAGAGAGACAGGGACAGAGAATCTGAAGTAGGCTCTGCACTGACAGCAGCAAGCCTGACGTGGGGCTTGAGCTCACAAACTGTGAGATCATGACCTGAGCTGAAGTTGGATGCTCAGCTGACTGAATCACCCAGGCGCTCGTCTTCAACTTCTTCCTTAAATTTGTTCAACATATTTTATATATCATTTTTTTCTTGAGTTTTGAATTTCTAATTCATGGTGTTATTTTATATTTGCCATTGTTTATTTAACTTCATGCTGCCTCTTATTATTTTTCTCTACTTTGGGTGCCATTTAGAGAACACTTAATTGCGAATTTTGGTTCTCCCTTTTCATTTTCTTCTTACAGTGGTTTCCTATGCTTTTACTATCTTTTCCTATTTATTCTAAGAGGCCTTGGATTTCTGAAATAGCAATAATCAAATTATCTCTGAAGAGATCTAGGGGATTTGAGATACTTACTGGATTTCCTTGTTCATGGGTCTATATTAAAAAACCATGAATAATTCCTTTTCTCTTTCTTTTTGGGATGTGTACTGTTCAGTAATCCTTCTGCCTCTGTAATACTTTTCTTTTCCCTCACTAGCAAGTCTCCAAGGATGGCTCTTTCTCCAAGCTGGTTCCCTCTTCCACAGAACTAATGCTTTCCTAAGACTCACTGTTAACTTGTGTACCTTCAGGTGGTTTCCTCTAGGTTGTCTAGTAGTTGGCCCATCTGCTTTTGAACACTTCACTGATATTCCATTGTCTACAGTGGCTCCGCTACTGAGCACGGTGTCACCTGTATTTCTCTATCCCTAGGGGCATGGTGCCCTCTCAAACAGATCTGGATAGTTGTTGTCACTGTGCCTTCACCATTCTTCAGCTTTATGTAGGATCTCGTCTACTGTCAATTCCATAGATTCATTGAATAGCTATCATTTTTACTGGATGTCAGACATTGTGAATTTATGTGTTGTATGCTGAATTTTTAGTGTTTAAACATTTTTTTCCCTTTCCCCCCTGGGACCCAGTTAAATTTCATGGACATGCTTTGATTTACTTGAGACTTGATTTTAAGCTTTGTTAGTTAGGACCCGAAGAGCTAGTGCTAATTTGGCCCAATGCAGAGGTATATCTCTTCTCAGAATTCTACTCAATGTCCATCTGTTAGAAGGCCTTTCCCATTTACTTATTTTTATAAATTTTTATTTGTTTTAGAAAAAGAGAGAGAAAGAGAGCAAGCAAGCATGAGTGGGGAAGAGGGGCAGAGAGACAGAGTGAGTGAGTGGGTGAACAAGAATGCTAAGCATGGAGCCTGGTGTCAGGAACATGAGATCATGACCAGATCCGAAACTGACAGGAACACAAACTCTCTGACTTGCATCAAGCCTGAGGATTGTTCAGAACACCCCTTTCTGGTGGGTTTTCCCTGGACTCCTTAGTTTTCTCACAGCCATGCTCTGAGCGGTACTCAGACAAAGAATGGAGGAGGCCATCTGCTGCTCCCGGGGCTCTGTCTCTCTCTGCAAGGTGCTCTCTTTTCTGGTGCGGTGCTCTATGGATTTTATCCATGATGGCCTCCCTGAATTCCAAAGTCTGTCTCTGCCACTTGGGGAAACTGAGTCTCGAGCTCAATTTAGATTTCCCTTCCCTGTGTTGTGCACAGGCGGTAAGATGGGGGCATTTGTAGGGATCACTTGATTTGTTTTCCTTCTCTCAGGAACCACTCTTAAGCTCTGCCTTTGGCCAATGTTAGAAAATCATTTTTTTAAATGTATTTTGCTGAGTTTTTAAATGAAAGTAAGAAAATTCACTCAGTGTCTGTTATTCTCTCATGGCCAGAAGCAGAGCTGCATTCACCTTTCTGGCTGTTACTCATCAGTTTTGACTCTCTGTGCCCATCGTCCCACACGTGGGGAAAGGAATCACCACTCTGGCTGGGTGGCCCAGGGAAGAATATGTTTGACATCAGGGCCATCACATGGGATATCTCTTGCTACCTTGGGGCCCAATTTTGGTGGAAAATAGATCAGGGCGGCAGCCATAACCTGAGGAGGACATGATGGCCAGCTACCTCATGGGGCTTGGGTACCTCCTGGATAAGGAATTCTGCCACCTCACACTTAAAACCGCGAGACCTGCAGCAGTGCTGTCAGTGGGAGGACTCTAGAGAGGGCGGAGGAGGAGCAGGGGGTATGACAGGTGTGGCCCAGTGAAACCAGGTGCAGAAGTGGGGGCTGTCGTTTGTTCTGTTAACCAACCCACATCCTGGGGCACTAATACATAAGGGAGGGAGTGCAGCAAGTGAGGCACAGTAGGGGTGAAGCCAGTGGTGGATGCATTTATCAGCCGGGTACCACTGTGAGTGACGGGCGCAGTCCTGCTAGAGACTTCCTGAATGACCATTTAGAGTAAACTCAGTATTATCCACCTGAAGGATAGGGAAACTGAAGTGTTTTCTATAGAGTCTCAGCGAGTGGAATCTCGGGCGTTTCTGGACAACCCTACATGAAGTCCTGGCACCGTTCTGGTTGCAGGGGAATATCCTCAGTGGAGCTGTGTCAAGTGCAGGTTCTTGAGAAAGGAGATTGTCTTCAGGCTCAGGGTCAACCGCAGCAGCGCTTAATATAACAATGCACTTTGCTTGTTTCCTGTCTCCTACTAGCTGTGAGGACCAGAAGGCAGAGACTGGTTCATGAGCACCACCTCTCAGTGCTCCACCTCTCCTCAATCCTCCACCCCTACTCTCTGCTGTAAGCCAAAGTGTATTTTATGGTTTGTAGCTTTGTCAGAACCACATGGAAGTGTAGTAAGGAATATTTTTCTAAAGGACGAAAGAGGGAAAGGGATGTTGGGGAGACAGAGCCATAGAGATGAGCTACACAAGATATGTCAGCACCAAAGCCCTTGTTTTATTGGGTGGACATCCCTGAAGAGAGTGACATCCCTGGAGAAATCAGAAGGCTTCTGATCCCTGGGCTATAACCGAGCAAGATAATATACTATCCATGTCTACTCCCTCACCTGTAGAAGAATGAGAAGAGTCTCAGGACAGAGAAAGGATTTTCAGGTAATACCATACATCTGTTATAGGAATGTATTTTTGTACTTAAAAAGATGTCTATTTATTTTGAGAGAGAGCACAAGCACAAGCGGGAAGGGGTGGAAAGAGAGAGGGAGAGAGAGGATCCCAGGAAGGCCCCATCTCATGAACTGTGAGATCATGATCTGAGCTGAAATCAAGAGTAGGATGCTTAACCGATGAGCCACCCAGGCGCTCCCTTTTTTGTGCTTTTCTATAGAACCTTATTTTCTAGTCATTATTAGTAATTTACATAGGAGTCTTTCATAGTAAAATTTCAGTCACTTCAATAAATCCTATTATTATTGTCCTGTTAAAATCCAAAATTAAAAAAAAACCTACTTCAACTATTAAAAATGATAAAATAAATGCCCACTCAAGGTGCCCTGAAGCAATAAACACCATCATTAATCTAGATCCATGACTCTACCGACCAGATGGGATGCATGGTGTGGTGGGAAGATCAAAAGATTCGGAACCAGACCCATGTGGATTTGGCCTCGAGCCTTGCTGTTTATAAGCTATCACATTGAGCAAGGTGCTTAACCTTTCTGACTTCCAGTTTCCTTAATTGTAAAATAAAACTAATAATAGAGATGGTCTACATAAGACACAAAGTGGCACCTCATACACCAAGGCAGGCCCCTTCATCAAAGGCATAGCTATTCTCAAAGTCTAGTAACAGAGTGGAGTAAGAAGTGGGTTTGGATCCTCTCTCACTTGGTTAATCTTGGACATGCTTTTTCCTTTTTCTCCTGTCTGCATGGCTGTCACGATCATTACAAAGGACAACATTTACTAATTCTAAGACCAGAGCAAGCACTCAAATCTGAAATTTCCTTTTTGTTTTTTTAAATATATATAAACAGGTTGAAGGAAAATGTATAGACACAAGATATATAAATGTGTTCCCGAACAAAAACCCCCCAGACTCTCAGAAGACAGGAGGGACTACGCTGTCTTTCTTTTTGAACAGTCATACACGTGATCTCGACAGTGTTCTGATTCACAATAATCACCTTGCAACCGCTTTTCGGTTTACAAAGCACTTCCACACTCATGCCAGGGCTCACAGATGCTTGGTGAGCTGGTAAATGGAGGAGTCCCAGCAGGCAGCTCCAAACTTCACATTCAAAATACAGACCCTGCCAAATGAAGATGTTTGCCCTTGGCCGGGTCTTGAGGTAGAGCATTTATGTATTTGCTTGTCTAGGCCAGTTGGTCAGGTCTTCCTTGGGAGATGCCTACCTCCATGCCTCCTTTGATTTTTTTATATCATTTGCAAACATAATATAATTAATCTACCAATCTGTAACCCTTCTCCTTTCCTGAGCTGTGGCAAAGCTGTCAAATGTTCTGGACTGCTTTCTGTTCAGAAAACTGCGATGGCTCAATTCATATTTTATTGACCCCTGGAATGTGGCCAGCGAGGCTGGCGTCCTGACATAGCCCCAGCCAAGTGTGTAAACTCCACTCAATGATATAGCAACGTGTTTCATTTACCTGATAGGAGGTTTTATTTGCCACTCTTCCAGTTTATTCTGTTTGCTTTCCATTTCTCTGCATAGCTTATAAACCATTCAAGATCTTTGTGACATAAAATTCGGTGATGTTTCTGTGACTGAACTGGGCAAGTATATATCATTATTATTGCTCAGAGGGTCGCGGTGAGATCAGGGGCTTGTTTGTAGCGTCTTAGGATCAGAGTTCTCCAAAGCCATTTCTGAATGGTAAGGAGACCACGGAAATGTTAAACCAAGGCCCATCTCACATCATCTTTTTTGTGCTCCAGATGAATATCGACTCTAATTGCTGATTGTCATAAAATCTGCTTAGTACTGTTTTTCAGAAGTATCCTCATGTCTCAGGAAGTCCTATGCCCTCAGAGGTCAATTTTCAGCCACATGACCTCATTTGACTGTTATATTTCAATCAGCACATGATTAAGTAGAATGAGAATATTTGACTAGGTGCTCGGAAAAATGGATTCCACTTATATCTTTGCCACTTCAGCCTTTAACAAGTCATTTCACATCTCTGGAATGTAACTCTTGCATTCAAAAACTAAATAGGGAAAATCCTAGATTAATATGCACATGTAAAATATTGGTATTGCTATTGTAATATATTTTAGGGCTATTTGCATTAGCAATTTATAAACACGCCAGGAACGAAATATTTTCTGCAATAGGAATCGATGGAGAAACAGAGGAGATAGACAGCTGGAGACAAAAATATTACTGGCATCACCATGTTGGAGAACATAGATCTATAGCCAGAGTCGGTGTTTCCTTATCATCTATTTGGCGAAAACTCCCAGAACTGCTGGTCACTCAAAGCAAGGGCAGAGCCTGCGCAGTTCCTACAGGTGCCTCAGGCCTTCCTCCTCCTCTCACTCTGGACCTGCTACCCCATTATTCACACGGAAGTGTCCATGACTAAAAACAGGTGATGGGCACCTGGGTGGCTCAAGTGGTTGAGCATCTGACTTCAGCTCAGGTCATGATTTCACATTCCATGAGTTCAAGCCCTGCATCAGGCTCATTGCTGTCAGTGCAGAGCCTGCTTCGGATCCTCTGTCTTCCTCTCTTTCTGCCCCTCACTTCCACTCTCTGTCTCTCTTTCTCTTTCACTCAAAAATAAGTATTAAAAAAATAAAACAGTTGAAAAAGGTGTTGCTACAAAGTATGTACAAGTTTAGTTAGCAAGCAAGAGGGGAAGAGGTGAGTTGGTATTGTGCCCCCCCTCCAAGTTTTATAGATGGGGAAACCATCCCAGAGAGGGGGGTGACTTATTGAGTTGCTTGTATAGGTCAGAAGCAGCAAAACAGAGAGAGGTAGTTCTTACTTGCTTTTCATGTAGAAATCCTTTTTGGAGGAAATCCAACAATGAATAATAAAGATAAAAGCTGAGCTGCTCTGGGGTACGTGTGTGGCTCAGTCAGGTAAGTGTCTGACTCTTGATCTCAGCTCAGGTCTTGATCTTAGGGTTGTGAGTTCAAGCCTTGTGTTGGGCTCCATGCTGAGTGTACAGCCTATTTTAAAAAAAAAAGCCAGCCTCTCTGCTTAAAGTGGGGTGGGAGCCCAAGAGATCCACTTGTTATGTGCCTTCTTCCTGGGGGAGGTCCTTGAGGAAGTCCCGTGCACAGAAGCCTCTCTAGAGCAGCAGAAATGACAGTAAACTACAACAGTTACAGTTGCACACTGTATCTAATAATAACAAGTTAACACTTGGTGCCTTGTTCTGATGTAATGCCAGGCACTGTTCTGATGCTTTATATGCATCATCTTATTTTTTTTAAAGTTTATTTATTTTGAGAAAGAGCATATGAGCAGAGGAGGGGCAAAGAGAGAAAGAGGAGAGAGACTCCCGAGCAGGTTCTGTGCTGTAAGTGCAGAGCCTGATTTGGGTCTTGATCTCACAACATGAGATCATGACCTTAGTCAAAATCAAGGGTTGGACGCTTAACCGATTGAGCCTATGCATCATCTTATTTAATCCTGCCAACACCTTTACATGTAGATGCTGTAATTATACCCAGTGTACAGATGCCTTCATTGAGTCAAGGAGATGTTAAAAACATGGCTCAAAGTCACACAGAGAGTACAGAAGAACTCAAGTATCTGGTGCAGTGTGACTGCAGTTCTGTTCCTCGCCACAGTGGGTGGCGTATGGTGTGCATGGTGCTGGGTACTCCACTTGCTGCTATAAAGTATACGTATGCTTATACTATAAAGTATAATTTTATATTAATTCTCACCAGAACCTCCTCAACAAGGTGTCTGTTTACGGTCAGTAGAAGAGGAAGCTGAGGCTCAGAAAGGTTAAGGAACGAAGACTAGAGCATCTATTTTAAATGGGAGACTGGGATTGACATACAGGCTCTTTCTGCACTCCTGCCATTGAGTTTACCTCTGAGCATTGTGGGATGGCATCCACAGTCTCAGAATAAGGGAGACCTGGTTTAAGCCTTCCTTTTTTTTTCTTTCCTTTTTTTATTTTTGCTCATTACTTGCCATCAAGTGACCTCCAGGAAGGTAGTAAGCTTTTTAAAATCTCAGTTTCTTTGTCTACAAAAATAGGTATTATACATGTTGGGAGAGAATTCTCCTCAAATCTCTCGGGTTTCTACACATCCAGGTATTAACAGCCACATTGTTTTATACTATCTTTGCAAGAATGTTTATAGAAGCAAATGGCCTTGGGAAGATATGGCAATGCCTTCTAGAGCAAATTTAATCACCCTTGGGATGATAAAGATAGAAATGTCTCCCTCTCCACCCCAGAACAGATTTGCTCACATTTCAGGGTAATGAAGATAATGGGTCTCCAGAGGGGAAGATGAGAAGCTTTGGCAGAACTTTTACATAAGAACAGAGTCTCCTAATCTGAGGGCTCCTGAAACCTGACACTGATGTGTTACTTCTGGGTCAACATATCTGCGAAGTGGGTGTGCCCTCTTCACAGTCTTCCTTTGTCCTCATTGACTCACCGGAGGGGACAGTAGTATCATAAGAGCAGGGTCTCCTCCAAGACGAAGAAGCCTGCATCCCTGTGTTTGACTGTAGAAGGCTGCCCAACCACAGACACCCACACTGGACTGCAGTGTGAGTGAGCAAAGATGTTTCACTGAGTCAAGTCACTTAGACTTCAGGGTTTACTTATAGTAGCATCTGATATTACCTTAATTGATACAAACTGTATGTGGAAATAGCACTTATGAATTGATTTTCATATGCCAAACATTCTGCTAAGAAGTTTCACATCCACTATCTCATTTAACTGTGGCTACAACCTTAAAATTATTTTTAGTTTTACAAGTGGAGAATGTGAAACTTAGAAAGATTACGTGTTTTTTGTTTGCTTGTCATGGTGGTGGTGGTGGTTCTTTTTTCTTACAAGAGCACACAGCAAGTAAGAGGCCAAGGAAGATTAAAGCCTGGTCTCTCTGATAAAAAATTATGCTATCCCTTTCTTTAAAAGCTAATTATTTCATCATAGATTCTTTAAATAAATATGGCTCACATGCAGAATGCCAGAAATGGCTAAGAACAAAAACCAGGGACGTCTTGTGTTTGCTTCATACCCTTTCTGAATTGTATCTTGATCAGTTGTTCTTTGTTTTGTGAATTTAACCATTCTTTGCTCATTGACCCTTGGCTCCAGACTCCAGCCCTTGTCCTCGCTGGGGACATTATTGCTCTCCTGATGGGTTATATATGTTCTTCCAGGTCTGCTCTATGGTCCTAGCCTTCTGGCGATTGGCACAGGGAGCAAAATAAGTGTGAGAAAGCCCACACTCTACTCTGGCTTTCTAGGACCTGTCCATACCAAGACAACGCTGCCTCCCCTCCCTTCCCACTAGGGAATCAGAATGATGCTGATATTGTAAGAGTATTTCCAAGGTGTTTCTCATTGCCTATTTGCAGTGCATTGCCAGGCTCTTAAAGAATGCAATATAAATTTTAAGCCCAGTAGTAAAGTATAAGTTACCACATAATAGAACACTTAAATTATGGAGGAGAGAGTATCATCCTGAGATTTCTCAAAGGAGTACTTGTGCAAGAGCTATGTCTGTTCAGTGCAACCCTTGAAAGCAGTAATGCCATCTAAAATCCATGTTTTTCAAGAACCAGAAAGGAGAGTGTTTAGTTTTTCTAAACTGGCATGTGCATGTTGTTTCCTCTAGCAGATTGGAGACTCCTCCAGACGGATCACAAAGGCTTCCTCTTCCTTTATCCCTCCCTCACACTCAGGTCGCTGATGTACTAATGTGCTCATGAATTCTGGGGGACCTGATTAGTCGTTGGAGAATATACTAACCTTTCCCATAGACACCAATGAAACAAATAAAGACCATTAGACAAAAATACATACCTATTATGTTGATATTAAGTATTCAGAATGATTCTCAAATGAATAATGTAGTTATTTAAATTATATTCATTGTGCATTTGCAATGTGCTAGAGTCCAAGATGTGTACTGGAGTTGCAAATGAGCAGAAGACAAAGTTCTGGCCTTCAAGAGGATTATGTACTAGTAGGAGAATTGAGCTTTCATGAAGCAAAATTTAGATGTAACAAAGAGGTACAAAATTGTATGTGGCCTGTAGCTATTAACAGTACAGCTCCATAAATAAAAATGTTCCCATACAGAAAAATCCAGGCTCATATAGCTTTCCCAGCAAATTCTGCCAAATAATTAAGGAAGAAATCTTATATAAAATCGTCCTGGGAGAAGAGAGAGGAATGATATTTCCTATTGGTTTTTTGACTTGAATAGTAAAATCTGACCAAGATATTACCAAGAAGAAGCATTAAAGGGCAACCTGACTCAAGAACTTAACATTTCTGAAATATCTAGTGTGGACATGATAGATTGCCCTTTTTGACATATGATAGTGTGTATGTTCAGACATTGTTAAGGATTTTTGTATGTGTGTCCATGACAGAGATTTTCCATGTGAGACTGAGAATAAGAAGGATACCCACTTCTTCCTAAGTCTGAGAGGTTTGGCCATTGCAGTAGGCAAGAACAAATCAAGTTATAAGAATGGTAATAAAATTGGTGTCATTTGCCAATGGTATGATTTTCTTTATAGCACAAATCTAAGAGGATACACAGATAATTTAGCAAAGAAAGAAAGGGAATTTAGGGACCCCTGGATGGTGCAGTTGGCTAAACATCCAACCTGATTTTGACTTAGGTCATGATCTCACAATCTGTAGGACTGAGCCCCACATCATATGCTGTGCTAATAGTGCCAGCACAGAGCTTGCTTGGGATTTTCTCTCTCTCTCACTCTCAGAATAAATAAATAAACTTAAAAAATAATTAGAAAATGAATTTAGAGAAATGAATCTAATCTAAAGATGCGGAGACCTCTAGGAAGAAAGTTTGGGAGAAATTACTGACAGTTGAAGTAAATGGAGAAGTATACTATGTCCATGGAGTGAAAGACTCAATCTAATCAAGCTGTCAGTTATTCCTAAATGTACGTATAGATTCAAGTTGATTCCTAGCAAAAATCCAATAGTTTGTATGACTATGCACAGAATTATTCTATTTACATGGACTAGTAAAGGGTCTTAAATAGGTAATACAACCTCAAAAAAGAGAACTTGCTACACTAAATACAAAGATTTGTTTTGAAGTAATGTATCTTACAGTACGATAGCATGAACAGACTAGAGATCCCATAGACAGACAGACAGACACACACACACGCATGCGCACGCACATGCACTTGATTTATGGTACTGTAATAATTGGATATCTATGTGGAAAGAAAACAACTTGATGCCAACCTCAAGCCATATGTAAAATCAGTTCCAGGGGAATTGGAGACTTGAATGTGAAAGTCAAAACAATGACATTTCTTAAAAATTTAGAAGAATATCTTCATGTCTTTGGAATAACTTTTTTTTAACTAAACCAAAAAATCATTAAGCATAGGAAAAAACTTTATAATTAGAATATATTAAAATTTAAACCTTCTGTTCATCGATAATCTTCATTTAAAGAGTAAAAAAAAAATCCTGAGATATCCTGTTTACAATACATGTGACTAACAAAGGGCTTTTACTAGAAAATAGGAAGATCTCTTAGGAGCTCCCAGGTGACTGACAGTTAAGCTCCCAGGTGACTGACAGTTAAGACTGACTCTTAACTTCAGCTCAGGTCATGATCTCATGGTTTGTGAGTTTGAGCCCTGCGATGTGGGATTCTCTCTCCCCCTCTCTCTGATAGCCCACCTTAAAACTAGTAAACATTTTTAAAAATTATAAAAAAAAGAGAAAGTATAAAGATCTTCTATAAATCAATAACAGGAAGACAACCTGGGAAGGGGGGACCAGGCAATATATTAGAACAGATGTTATACCAAAGAGGGTATCTAAATGGTTCATATCCAGATGGATAGGCAC
The DNA here is from genome assembly GCF_006229205.1 of Suricata suricatta. NCBI lineage: Eukaryota > Metazoa > Chordata > Mammalia > Carnivora > Herpestidae > Suricata > Suricata suricatta. The sequence goes on from NC_043703.1 coordinate 154,628,925, forward strand.
TCAGCTTTATTAGAAAAGAAACGCCATATGTGGGACCCTGACACACCCGCCAGCGTGGCTGAAACTAAAAAGGCACCCACTATTGCATATTGGCGAGGTTGTGTATCAACTGGAACTCTTATTGTGTAAACTGGTGCAGTTACCAAAAGCATAGTTTGAAATCTTTGAAAGTTGACAATACTATGCAATTTCTTGACCTAGCCATTCCATTTCAAGTTAATTCCCCAACAGAAATGTCTACCAGGTGATAAGTGTGCTCATAACATCTTTATTCATAATGGCCAGATAACTCAGGGATTCCCCCAGCAAAAAAAAAAAAAAAAAAAAAAAAGAGTATTATATCCCAGTGAAAAGACTTGAACTGTAGTAACACAGAGCAAAGCACAATGTAGTTTGCAAATATGTTGAAGATAAGACATCAAGCATAAAATAATGCCCCCCTATGACTCCATTTATATAAAGGTCAAAATAGGTATAATTCTACTCTAAACTGGAGTAATTAAGAATGTGTAATTTAGTGCTAAAAATAGGAAGAGAAGAAAATGATTACCATAAATTAAGATAGTTCTGTTCAGAGGGAGGGACCTGGTTGTGATTAGGGGAAGCTGGCTTTTGGAATTGGAAATTTGACATTGTTCTATTTCTTGACCTGGCTGAGAGTTATGTGGATATTTATATTAATTTATTAAGTTTTATATTTATTTATATATACTTTTCTGGACATGTGTTGTATTTTACACACACACACATACATAAAGTTAAAAAACTACATCTTCCTTTATTATCACTTATCTGAGCTTCTGATTTTATATATTTAAATGCCTCATGGATATCTGCACTGATATTTTCCACTGTACTTCAGACCCAACATACTGAAATTGACATTATTCCACCCCCCAAATTCTCTGTGCTTTCCGAATTCCCCCAGTGGGTCAATCCATCCCTCCCATTTTCCAACTCAGGAATCAGCATATCATCACTGATTCTACCATCTCTCTTAATCACCACATTCAGTAAAGTTCTGTTGATTTTACCCCTCAATAGCTTTTGAACTTTGTCCTCATGTTCACTTGTTGCTGCTGCCTTCTGTCCTTGTCACCGTGGTATCTGATGTCTGTTGCTTCAACAGTCTCCTCACACTGTTCCTCTATTTTCTTACTTGGTCTTGCCCTTCTCTGTTCCACCTTCCATGTTGCTGTCAGTGTTGTCAGGGTCTGAAAAATACTAATCTGATCATGTTCACCCCCTCATAAACTTGCCCTGGCATCTGTCAGCATATATGGATCATCCTTAACCTTTCTCTATAGGCTTATTCAATATGCTCTCTTACAAATCTTGCTTCTGAAACAGTGTCTTATTTACCAAAGGTGCAGTGGTTAAAGAACAAAGCAGTGGCATCAGCTTGTCCCTCTCTCCTACCTCCCACCTTTCTCTTGGACCATATCCCCCAGTTTGCCCATGTATCCTTACCTTAGTCTTTGAGGGCATGAGGTGCTTGCAGAGGGCAGTTTTGTAATCATCTCCACTGCTCTGAGCTCCAGGGAACGTGGCAGGGTAAGTATTCTGTGTAATGAATATTTTGGACTAAATGAATTTGGAGGCACCAGGTGTCACCTCTTATAAGAAGATTCAAGAGACTTCATTGTCCAGCTGCAATAGGCTTTGAAAGCTGATAGAGCATTCGAGATGGAGAGAATGTCACAAACACAGGCACAGAGACAGAAATTTGAGTGGTTCAAGAAGAAGGAGTGGGTGGTTCAGTATTTACAAGTTTAGGCCTAATGTTGAAAGATTGATTTTTTAAAAACATCTGCTGTGTCTGCAGTTAGGCTGTTCAACATTCAATGTGACTGAGGCTTGACGGGGAGGCATTATTTTCCATTTATTATTTTTATTCGATACATGACACAAGACTTCATTCCTGAACTGGCTGCAAAATCATAAATATTTAAATCCAAGTTATTTGCCATGCATAGAAATAATCAAGTCATGATAGCTAACTTATATATTTGGTGATCTGATTATTGATTTTAACAGCTCTAATCTAAATCTAAATTCCATAATAGTTCACTGGAATGGCTTAGGGAAGACTGTTGTTTTCCTATTGTAGCCAATGGTCATCTTATATATACCAGTTCAAAATTTAGGAAAGGTCTGAGCTATCATGTATTGTATCTCCTAAATATCAGACAATAAAGTAGTCTCCGAGGGCCAAGTGACAACAGTCATCTTCACAAGGCTAATTAGGGTCAGAACAAGAATCCAGGTCTGCCGACACCCAGGCCCAGGCTCGTTCTTAGACTTTTTTCAAATGTTTTATTTATTTTTGAGAGAGTGTGAGTGGGGAAGGGGCAGGAAGAGAGAGGAGGAGGGACAGAAGATCCAAATTGGGCTCTGTGCTGACAGCAGTGAGCCGGATGCAAGGCTTGAACTCACAAACGATGAGCTCATGACCTGAGTCAAAGTCAGATGCTCATCCGACTGAGACACCCAGGTGCCCCAAGGCTCATTCTTTTTCTTTATATGAATTGTAACACACACTTTCATGATCCAGGATCTTTGCTCATAGAGGGCAGAAGGGTTCAGAATCCTGCTGTTGTTTGATTTATGTGGGACAGATATGAAGACAGTTTATGCAAGCCAAGTAGTGATGATAAAGATGGCAAGAGTTTCTACCAGTCATCACATAGGTGCCAGGCTTTGTCACAAACACTTTACCTGCCACATCTCTGGGCTTCACAGAGAGTGAAGTGAGAATATTTTACAAATGAGAGAAATTAACAACTTGTCTCAGGTCTGTCACACAACTCCTGTGATCTCTGATCTATTATCAACATAACCTCATGTAACTTGGGCTCTTGTGAACAAAAGCCCACTGTGCCCTGGTGTGAACCTGGCTGGATAGCACCACTTCAGTCTCAGTGGATCTTATTACTAAGTGTAAGCTTCCTGCTTATCTACTTTCATGGAGGACTGGAACCTGAAGAATTAAAACGTAGGCAATTATCAAGTTCATTCATGTATTGAATGAATTTAGCAAACATTTATGACATGCCTACAGTCTTAAAGATTCTGAACTAGACTTGGAAATCACTTGAGAGGCAGAGTAGTAAAGAAATACATGCATCAAACAAGGCATACCAGATGTGAACCTGGGCAACTACAGATTATCTACATTTCTGTTTCTTCTGTGCCATGGGGATCATGGCTGTGTTATCTGGTTATTGTCTACACAATAGACAGGGGTGATTTTGCCTCCCAGGGGACATTTGGCAATGTCTGGAGGCATCTTTGGTTGTTATAAGTAGTGGGCAGTTGCTACCACAATGCATGGGATAGTTCCAAATAACAATTGATCGCCTAGCCAAAATGTCAATACTGCTGAGGTCAAGAAACTCTGATGTAGAACACCTGTGCCAACACATACGTAACAGAGGTGATGTATGGCCACAGAATCATTCATACAGAACTTCCTAGCTGCTCTAGCCAGCAGAAGTTGTCCAGAAGTTCCCAGCTGCTCCAAGACTTTATGAAAGGCAGAAGTTATCCATCTATTTTCCCTCTGAAAACTTACTGTAGGGGCCAGACTCACTAAAAGTGTGCTGTCCATGGATGATGGAGAGGTGGTGGGTGTGGGCAGGAGGTCTACCTCTACCTTCTACCTCTTCCTGCTCCTTACCTGGCCAGTCCACCTGGTCTTTTCAAGAAAACAAAAAAATAAAAACAAAAAGATGTACCTGTCAACAAAAGCACTACATTTTATAAACATACATAGGAATCTCCTGTTACCACTTAGGTCAGGGACTTCTTCTCTCTTTACGTCCTATGTGGGTGACTAAACACACGGATTTTATGGTGGAGGTAATAAAAATCCTCTGGGAGATATGAACAGTGAGGAGGAAAAAGAAGTGCACATGTAAAATCACACGGCCATGGCTGTGAAATAAAAGACACGTGAATTAGAATACTTGTTCTGAACCTGACATAGACTGTGTGCTCCATTAATAGAATAAACTCTCTGAGAAGTGCTTACCTTGTAGCTGTCATGATGGTTGGTTGGACAAAGTTGTGGTTGGACCACAGGCTTTTGGTCAGGAGATCTGCCCATATGACTGAGCACCCCGAAGCTAATATCTACAGAGTATCTACTATGTGCTGGGAAAAGTGCTAAGCATAGGCGTGAATTATTTCATCTCCACATTTTGTAAGTCCTGGGATACAGTTACTGTTATTACCTTTATGTTATCCATGTGGATACTGGAGTTAGGAGAGAGGTTAAGTAATGGGACCAACAATACACCACCAGCAGGTGTAAGGGCTAGGGCTTCCTCTGAGGCAGCTTGTTATAGAAATGATACTTTTCACTGCTAGGCTATACCAACCTCCTTAATTTTGGCCCCGATGTTAATAAAAAAAAAAAAAAGGAAGGGGCATGTCACCATTTATTTAAAACACCAAGTATTTGAGGCAAAGAAAAAGTCTCACAACTATGTAATAGATTGCTTAAGGTTCCTCTATATTATTAAGTAGTATCAGGGATAGAAATTTTCTAAAATAAATTTGATGCTTTCAACAGAATCCAAAGGTATAATCATTTCCTTTGACACTATTTATAAAAGTGATTAATTCCTTACTTAGCCTCTTTTGAATTCCACTTTTTTAAAATATAAGGTTTTCTTTTCCACTAATGAATAATAACTTATAGTCCTGATCATTCTGTTACTTTAAATATATAGTTTCTGTTCATTATTAGTTTTCAAATGGAGTATCATTTCAGGTGTGGGGGGGTGGTTCTGTAATTGTGATTTTTAAAGTGAATTTAGAAGAGTTTGTCTTTATAACTAAGAACTCGTTAGTTTTATAAAATATTGCCAGTGTCATAGTGTTAGTTTTGTAGTTTCTCGCCACAAAGAGCAGGGTATAGTTACTGGCAGGTGTGTTGCATTTGGCTGGGCAGCTTGTGATATCCACCCGGTTGCTTCCATGACCAAGGTGTGTGTGACGCTGACTCACACTCTTGTGAGAGCTGATTATGAACGTCACTTCCCAACTCCATGTTCAATCATATTACATGAGGAGTTTCAAATTGGTCATGGTGGGCGTATTTATACCACAGAAATAGGCAAGCTCTACCAATCAAGGAGCTGGTGGTTAGACATTTGCCAGCATGTTGCTAGGCACAGTGAGGGGAGAGTGGTTGGAGGACCAAAACATAGCCCATATGCCCTGCATATGAGTGGGAATGGGCTACTTTTTCTCATTCAGACAAAGCCGCCATTTGCTCACAGCTGTATGCTCCCAAGGCTACATCTCCTGAAGGGCATATCTTCTACTAATTTATACAAAGGCAACAAATAGGCTGGTAGCAACCCTGAGTTTAGGACAGTAGTTCTAAAACCTTATTGATCATCATAACCATTCTTATTATTCTTTTAAAAATAGATTTTAGGACTTTTCAGGGATTTTGATTTAGCTTGTAGCATCCAATAACGGTTTCTTACCCACTCTTCCTCCTAAATGGCAAATCCCAGTTTTGATAGGGTGTTCACTGAATCAGGGGGAAATATTTCTATCTCTACCTGCAGGGGGTAATTATAAGAAGTACCAACCAGTAAGAATGATCCCATCGCCCACCCCTTCTTTTTTTAATCTGTAGGCGTGTGACCCAGTTGTAGTTATTTATGTGAGGCTAGTTATGTTAAATTTAGGGGCTAGTTGCATGAGACCATATCTACTTCGATGCTTCTGAGCAAGACCCAAAAGTTGAGAAAGAGACAAAAAAAAAAGAGGGTCCCTTGGCTTCTGCATATTGCTGGATATTGTATAACTGAGACTATTTTAATGTCTGGAAGTGTTGCGACCATGCTTGAATAAGGAGGGGGGCCAGCCCGAAGGCGAAGCAGATGCACTCAGAATGGGACCGTGGAGAAGTAAAGCCGTGTTATAGCTGACCAGCACCTAAACTTCCTATTAATTGTCTGAGACATCTTGGGTCAGTATTTTGTGTTGTTTGCAGTGGAAATCAGTTTAAACAGTATGTTTTGGATGAGGCTTGGGAATCTATATTTTTAAAACTTTCCATATTTTTGGAAAATTTGGGAACACCAGATTAAGTTCCCTACAGACTGAAGGTATTGTGTGACCACCTATGCGCCGAGACAGACGAACCCCTAAGGGAATGGTACCAGGCATCCTTGTCCATTTGCCCCGGCATCCTGTACAAAATACCAGTGGCTATGTGTGGCATGGTGTGAAAAAGGTTGGGAAGGACTGAATGGCTGTGTTTAATAGTGTGGTAGGAGGAAAATAGGACTGAATTGCCAGATAGCTTGTGCGATCTTTGAATGCACTTTGTCTATTTGTTTCTCAGTTCTGAGATATAAAATCATATAAAGTAAATGGTGATGAATGATAAGATGATGAAATACAACAATGTGGATATGACCTCCTGACCACCTTGTTCAATGTTTTCTCCCTTAGCGCATGGTAGGAAGGGGCATGGATCTGTCCCGGCTGTGTGTCTCAGCAGAGTCACAACCCTGTTCATTCGCAGGGGCCCAGAGATGATGATAATAGTGACAGGAGTTGTTAGGGTTCAGCACGAACAGGCAGGTGGTGCTGACTCTTTGGAAGCAGTTGTGCGCCCAGGTGGACCTTAGCAGCTGAGTTAAGTCTAATCTCTGGCTCTGGCTCCCTGTGCCCTTACTTCCTGTGATGTCACCCATTGATCTGGGTCGCCATCTTACTTCTTATGCCTTACTTCCGCTGGGCCTCTTTTCAGACACCTAACGAACACCTCCACCTTCCTCAGTTCACTTGGAGCCTTGACTGTCTGCACCTCCCACCCCACCCCCCGCCAAAAATAATCACTGCCACAATACAAAATGTATCAATGCAAAAAGTATTGATTATATATTTTTATTTAAAAATAATTAATATCAATAAAAACAACCTTATTTCCACCATGCAAAGATATTTAGTCTTAATGTTTTGTTACATTTTCAATCAGAATGATTAGTATTATTATTTTTGAAGTTTATTTATTTTTAAGGAGACAATGCGAGCAGGGGAGGAGCAGAGAGAGAGAGAGGGAGAACCTCAAGCAGGACCTGAGCTATCAGTGTAGAGTCTGATGTGGGGTTTGAACTCATAAAGAGTTCATGACCTGAGCTGAATCAAGAGTTGGACATTTGACCAACTGAGCCACTCAGGAGCCCCCAGAATAAATTTTTATACCCATGCGGTTTTACTTTTTACAAAACCAGTCTAAAACCAACAATCATGTATGAATCTTCTCTTTCTCTTTTTCACCTTCTTATAATCTTTACATTTAGTTCATCAGTAAGCCCTGAGGTTTATACCTCTAATCTGGGATATATATATCATCCACTTATTTCCATTTCTACTGCTAACACTTCACCCAGCCACCATCATTTCTTACCTGGTCTACTTCAGTAGCCTTCCAACTTATCTCGTTGTTTTCACTCTTGTTTTGAAGAATTAGTTTATTTTTCACACATTCATTGGAGTGATCTATGTGTAAACTGAATCTTGTCATTAGGAACTTTCCAAAAGTTTCCCATTCGTTATACCAAGAATCAAATATAGATTTATTTCAAACAGCTTAAAAGCCTCAGTATGGTCTAAACCTGCCTATCTATCCTCCTTTTCCCTTTATTTATTTATTTATTTATTTATTTATTTATTTGCAGCCATTTCACCCCAGGGCCTTTGCACTTCCTGCTTTGTCTGCCTGGAATATTAAACCTCTGGTTTTTGCATGTGGCTGCCCCTTTCCAGGTCTCACCTTTGATGTCACTTCCCCAGAAATACTGTTCCTACTCAGAGCCTCTCAGCTTGTTATCAATTCACCCCCATTTTATTTCACACATTTAAAATGTGCACACATTTAAAAAAAGTCTTTTAGAAACATTTTATTTTCTATTTTCTTTTTTTCCAGAAAGTAAGATGCAGGAGAATCATGGCCTGGCTAACTTATTTATTGCTCTACCCAGTGTTTCAAATGATTCTTGCTCATATGTAATCAGCAACCTATAAACATGTATCAAGTGAGTGAGTGAACAAATGAATGAAAATGAGTGAATAACTGGATCATAATGATAATTCCTTTTTTTCTCTCTTTTGTACATTATTATTGAAATTCTAGGTAGTGAATATACAGTGTAATATTAGTTTCAGGTGTACAATATAGCAATTCAACACTTCAGTACAACACATCCCAACAAGAATGCACATCACAAGTGCCTTCTTTAATCCCATCACCTGTTTCCCCCAAGACCCCACACATTTCTCATCTGGTAACCGTCGGCTTGTTCTCTGTAGTTGAGAGTCAGCTTCCAGGTTTGGCTCTATCATTTCATGTTTTTCAGAGGAAAATTTTGTTCATTATATTCATTATTAAACCCCAATGTAGTGGCACATTTATAGTATTTTCCAGGGAGTTTGTAAAAGGAAAAGCATATAGGCTAAAATTACCAGCACAGAAAACAACAGATGTTTGAGGATGTGGAGAAAAGGAACCCTCTTAAGCTGTTGGTGGGAATTCAAACTGGTACAGCTGCTCTGGAGAACAGTATGGAGGTTCCTCAAAAAGTTAAAAATAGATGTATCCTACAGACCCAGCAACTGCACTACTAGGTATCTACCCAAAGGATACAAAAATACGGATTTGAAGGGGTACATGCACCCTGATGGTTATAACAGCATTGTCTACAACAGCCAAATTATGGAAAGAGAATAAGTGTCCATGGATAAAGAAGATACACGTGCACAATGGAATACTACTCAGCCATCAAAAAAGAATGAAATCTTGCCATTTGCAATGAAGTGGATGGAGCTAGAGAGTATTATGCTAAGTGAAATAACTCAGAGAAAGACAGATACCATATGATTTCACTTATGTGGGATTTAAGAGGCAAAACAGATGAACGCAGGGGAAGGGGAGAAAAGAGAAAGAAGTGAAACATAAGAGACTCTTAATTATAGAGAGTAAACTGAGGGGTATGGAGGGGAGATGGGTGAGGAGACGGGCTAAATGGGTGACAGGCATTAAGGAGGGCACTTGTGATGAGCACTGCGTATTATATGTAAGTGATGAATCACTCAGTTCTACATCTGAAACCAATTTTACCATTTGTGTTAACTAGTGACAATTCCTTTTGTATTTTTCTTTTATCACCTTCTAAAATGTTAATGCTCACAGACTCCCCTGACCCCAAATGTTGACATATACATGAAGCAATATGAAGTACATTTAAGTTCTTCACTCATGCTTATAGTCCTTATATGGATCCAAAATCAAAACATATTTACAAATTACATACAAACAAAACCACAAAACAAATACCTTTCAACTTAACAATATAGACAATGTGGTAGGTGAAACTAAATCACACCTCAGGGTAAATAAGGTACTGATTTTTATGATGCAGTTTCCTTTGAGTTCCCAGGACCCTCCTATCCTTTGCTTTTTCATGATTTTTCTCTTTGAACTACTGCTTGACCTTAATTTCTACATCATGCTGTGAGTTATATTTGTTTGGAAGGGGTGTGATAGACCGGAGACACTTCCCTCTGGTCTTTTCTGATTAACATTTCTCAGTTAAGTCCTACCACTACTGGATGCGTGTGATCTTCAGGCTGCAGGAAATGCGGCCAGTAAATCATGTTTCAGGCCTGTTCTTAAGGAGATGGTCATCCAGATGTTCCAACGTGGAGTTAAAGTGAGTTGTGACATGTTGTTCCCTAGAGTTCCAGGGAGACATCTTCAGGGGAAAAGTAGGGAGGCAGGGAGGGAAGAGACCAAGCTTTTCAGGACTCTGCAAGCAACAGCAAAGTGACACTTTGGGACTGGGGGCTTTGGGGTTGAGCAAATGGTGAGCATATTGGCCCTAAAACCAGTCATATAGTGTTGGAGTAACTTAGAAGGCAGCAATGTGATCTCGTTCTCATGATGCAGCCAGTCTCTCCCGAAACGCTAGAAAATCACACATTTGGTGAGACTGAATCCCTTGACGAAGTTGGTGAGGGGCAGAGCTCTGTCCGGAGGTGGCACAAGAAAGAAGTGCAAAGAGATGCAAGGGAAGAAATTGCTTGGGGTGGCTCTGGATCCATCCACACCAGGAAATGAAATTTATTTAATTCTCCAAGTAATATCCTGTGTATGTATAGTATTGAACGCACACCTCACTGAACACATCACACACCTCATATGCACCACCTCTCATATATGTGTGTTTGTGTATTTGCATATTTATATATTCATTTCACTATAAAAGTTGACATCCGTTTAGATTGAATAAAAAAAGCACAACTAATTACGATTTTAAATCTTCTAACAAATGTCTAAACATCACAAGATCCAGTATCTTAAATTTGCATATTTACAAAAAGTTATGACCTTGTGAGCATATTGCTTGAGGATCCCTGCCCCTTGACCTGACCTCCCCCTCATGTTAGGATATTGGAAGAGCTCAGGGCAAGTGAGGAGCCCTGAAATTTAAGCCTCATTAGTTTCACAGTGTATTATTTATAGCTCTGTAACAAATCGCCCCCACCCCCAAGGAAATCTAGCTCCTTAAGACAACAAATATTAGTTATCTCATATAATTTCTGAGGGAGCCACTGCTGTTATGAAGTTACAAAGATTGGCCTCTCCCCTGTTTGGCAAACTTTTCACAGGATTTTAATTGCTTAGTTGTCTACAAGGTAACTGTCAGTTACTTGAATTCAGGAGCCATTTTCGTTCTCTCCCCCAAATTCACAGTAGCTGGCAAGCCCCTGACGTGAGGACAATGCCAGTAAATGTCTATTGCATGAACAAATGGATTGTCCTGGATTTGGAGAGTCAGGGCTCATTTCTAAGGCCATATATGCATTGGATTTCTGGATGATTAGCATTTAATGATCACAGCAAATCACTAGGGCCATAGGGACTCAGCCTTTTTTTTTGGTGAAATTTACTTTGTCTAGAGAAAGGCATTGGGACAAGTTAACCCTCTGCGAATCAGTGACCATATGCTGCCTACTTTATAAGATAGCAACACCACTCATCAGGTTGATACTACATTCAGAACCTCTTGATGCCAATCAAACCTGCAAAATATAAAAAGCTCTGTCACGTGTGTTGCACCCGTAGGCAGCCGGGCCCCCCGTGGGTGGCTGCCCACTGCTTCACAGGGCACACCAAAGCTGCCCATTCTGCAGATGGGTCTCGGGTGGTAGGATCAGCACACATGTCTTAGGAGATGCCAGGTGTCTGTTACTCCTCAAGAGCACCCATCTTTTCCAGATGCCAAGTATACCTATTTTAACAATTTTCTTTCTTTCTCTAAATTGAAACACTGAAAGTGGGAATATGTGGCCCTAGGACATAGTAAACATACGAAAGGAAAATTCCAAACATTCTTCTCCAGGAGTCCTTCACCTTGGGTAGGATGATTTGCTTTCTCCTTCCTGCACCCACTTCATTTCCTATATACCTGCTTTTTCTCCTGTGTTTCTCTTGCTTCCCCAGGAATTCTAAACACCCCGTAGGAATTCCACGCACAGCCTCACAGAAGATTAACTCAGGTTCTGCCTACAAGTTGCCTTCTCTGATCACCCCTGCTTTCTTCCTTCCTGGAATTCCAGTGGTGTTTGCTCTTTGATGCTTAATATAGACCATGCTTCTATATATATATATAGATGTGCATACATGTCACCTGGCGTGTTTGTTAGGATGCAGATTCTGACTCAGTCGTTCTGGGCCAGGGTCTCAGAGTCTGTACCTCTATCAACCTTCTGATGATGCTCTTGCTGCTGATCCCAGGACCACATTTTGAATGACAAGGGTGGAGATGACTTGGTTTTAAATATTTCCCTCCCTGTCTTCCTTCTTCCCTCCCTCCCTCCCTCCTTTCTTTCAACTTTCTGTTAGTATTTCCTGGCTTCTATATTTTATACTTAGTATTTTGTCTTGTCATTTTCGGGGTGAAAAGTACTTCTTAATAATTTCATTTATATTGCATTTGCATTTTTTCATTTCACTTACCTATTTTTGAACTTTTACTCATGTTTGGAGTTCTAGGATTTTCTATTTTCCTCAACTAATTTTAACATCCTTGAAGGCAGACAGTTGTCTAAGATATCTAGGTGGCATTTTTTAAATTACTTTAATTCCAGTATGTTAACATACAACATTATATTAATTTCAGGTGTACAATATAGCGATTCAACAATGCTACACATACTCAGTGCTCATCATGGTAAGTGTTCTCTTTATTCCTCATCCCCTATCTCACCCACCCCCTCCCCCCTCCCCTTTGGTAGCTATCCATTTATTCTCTATGAGTTTGCTTTTTGGTTTGTCTCCATTTTTCTTTGTTTCATTTCTTAAATTCCACATATGAGTGAAATCATACAGCATTTGTCTTTCTCTGAGTGACTTCTTTCACTAAGTGTAATACCCTCTAGACCCATCCATGTTGGTGCAAATGGCAAGATTTCATTCTCTTTATGGCTGAGTGATATTTGTTGTGTGTATATGTACCACTTCTTCTTTTTCCATCCTCGGTGGCGTTGATGTGTGTGTGTGTGTGTGTGTGTGTGTGTGTAAAGAGCACACGTACTGAGAGCAGCAGATCTCAACTCGAGTCCCTGTTCTGCCTCTAAAATACTGCAGCTGAGATTTGGGCATATTCCTTCATCTCTGAGCCTCAGTGTGACTACCCGAGAAGTGGGTGTGACCATTGCTGTGAGTAGAAAATGAAGCTTCTTGCAAAGTGTCTGGCTCAGGGCTCGGCTCCTCTGGCCCTGAGAGACATTCACCTGTCTCCACCTGCCCAAGCACCCAGGGGCTCAAGTGCTGGGCAGGCTGGGTGGGGTGTCAGAGGAGCAGTGCAGAGGGGAGGTTTAGTTTCCATCCACCCTGCTTTTCATTTTGAAGTTTTAGTTGAAACATTTCATGGTATGCTGGCAAATGTTTACATTTCTGTTATTAAGTTTTATTTAAGACAATGCTTTGACATTCTCATTTTAAAGTATGAGGAAAGGGGTGCCTGGATGGCTCAGTCAGTTAAGCATCTGACTTCAGCTCAGGTCATGATCTCACAGTCTGTGGGTTTGAGCCCTGCATCGGGCTCTGTGCTGACAGCTCAGAGCCTGGAGCCTGCTTCTGATTCTGTATCTCCCTCTCTCTCTCTCTGCCCTCCCCATTTACATTCTCTCTCTCTCTCTCTCTCTCTCAAAAAATAAAAGTGTGAGCAAAGATGATTGATACAGTAGCTAAACCTTAAAAACTATGCATTTTATATATTGTAAAAATAAAAGAAGATAGTACTTTTTTATTGCCAGCAAATTTACCACTCAAGTTGCAATTTCAACTCCTTTAAAAATATTCTGATATCATTGAATTTGTTTTTTATTTGAAAAGAATGAAGTAATCACTGGGAAAAATTGAAAGCCTTGGATGGCTGGGGGTGGATGTGGGCTGAGACCCAGGCCTACTTTAGGGGAGTAGGACTGTGTCTTAGGCCTATGAGTCTACCCGGCTGCGAGTACTTCATCAAAATTACCTTTAATGCATCCAGGCTCTGTCTCCTCCTTAAAAAATGAGTGGGTCAGACTAAATGATCTGTAAGACACTTTTTTACTCTTAAAAAAAAAAGCCAACTATTCTTACTCATTTAGTTACAAGTATTGGGGAAATGAAATCTTCAGTCAAGTAAAACAATTTCTTACAAGTTCTAGAAATGAATAGCATAAACGAGATTATAGGGAGAAATGTTTGAAATGCTTGAGAGAACACTTCCAAGTAATCTGAAGTCCTTGAAGAGCATGGATTAAGATACAAAAAAATTGATTGGTTAATTGCAAACCATTTTTAACTATTCATTACTGGATGCTAGAGAACACGCCTCACTTAAATTGAGTCCCTGCAGATTCTTGACAGGAAAAAAGAGATACTTCATTACAAAAAAAAAAAATCTATCTTCATTTATATTTGTTCCACAAATGTGGCTTGTGACAGCAGCATCACAGTGTGGTTCTAGGCATCGGCACTGGTGCCACATTCTGGGGTCACACTCTGACAAGTGGGCTCCTTATAGCCTGTGTGATCTTGGGTACATCACTCACCCCCTCCATAGAACAAGCTTTATAACTGTGGTAGGGTAGTGATAAGGATTAATGCAGTATATTTTGAATGTTACCTGGTGTATAGTAGATGTTCAATAATTATTGTTACTATGATAGCTTCATTTTAATGATTTACTTTAACTATGATCTATAATCTTATATCAAATTATAGTCCTATATTCATAAGTGAGGTTTTAGCCTTCAAATGTCTCTTTCCAATTCAAATTGCACTCATTGCTGCAGTTTTCATTGAGAGGTCATGCCATGTGATGAGAAGAAAGTAGGGAGACAGACACATGCTCCTTTGTCAAGTCAGCACTTGCTGTCTTTCTCTAAATAAGATGGTGGTTGGGTTAGTTGATCAGATTAGATCTGTTTGATTTGGGGTCCATGGCCTTTGGTGGGCTGCTATGAATGCAAAATACTGTGTGTAGGGGTGCTTTTCTGGAGCAAAGCTCTGTACCATTCAGCACATACTTTAATGGGTCCATGAAACGTTAAGCATCTTCAGATTCCCTTTTGGCTCCACAATTCCACGACTATGGGACATTGGAATTTTGGTGAAATCACTCAGAGGAACAGATTTTCTGGGGAAATTGATAAGCCATTTCCTAGTGAAATAGGAAACTGTCTTTTGACAGTTCCTTCTGGCAAAAGTAGGAACAAGGAAAAAGAGAGTACAGATTTTCAATGGACACATGACCTGGATTATCCCTCTATTTCAATGAGAAAAATGCTACCTATTCAGTTCTTTAGGAGCATTTGAATTACTGTGAGGGCACTTATTCAAGATTTAGACCTGCTTATTCTCTATATAATGATTATAATAGTACCTTCATGGTGATGTTTTTGATTTTGCTAACAAGACAGAGGAAAGTATAATCTTTTGCTCGAGTCCCACCACTGATCACTCTATATTAGTGTGGTAAAGTTCTCTTGATTGGCTGTGTTATTACTGAACACTTTCTCTGGAAAGATCTAGAAAGACAGATCTGGTCAAATCTGGGCCAGGGAAATGAACAAGGAATTTGAAGCTCATAAATCTGAAGCTGGAAAAGAGGATGAGACTGTCTTTAGAGAAAGCGGCAGAAGTAAAAAGCTCAGAAGAGTGATAACATCAAATCTCGAGGAGGTAGGGTTGATGTTAGGATCGAGAAGTCAAGAGATTGAAATCAGATGATATTATCAATCAGGATCAAGTGACAGACCCTGCCAAACAGGAATGAGAGCTACCTTTCATGCTGTGAAAATAATCAGGACGCTTTAGTGTGCGTGTTCTCTTCCCGGCAACCACGCTCCCACCTCTGCACGTCAGCTCCAGTGGCTTGAAAGGGTGTCCAAATTCCTGAGCCTGGAGAAGCTGCTCATGTAACTGACCTGACCTGGCCACCTGGGCCTGTAGGACATTGTTGTAAGAGGGAGGGTGCCCGTCCCCATGAAGGATGATTCTGTTCAGGCTCCATTCTGTCAGAGGTACTGCTTCTCTGGACTACTTCCTCTGGGTAACAAAAAACGACCAGCACTGTTGTAGCTAATCCTTCTATGCCTTTCTTCTTAAAAGTTCCTGAAGAGTTCTTTAAACTGATGGCTTAAAAAGGCACCAAGCAATAAGTAGAGAACTTCCTTGACATAATGGTACATATTATCTATAATTACATTATTTTATGCTTTGATTATTATGATTTAATTATAATAAAGAAATATCTTGTGTGTACATATTTAAGGAATATTACAAATAATATATAATTTCCCCTAGAGTATGGTGATGCTTTTAAGTATTCAACACTCTTTAGTGTGAAACTGGCTAGATAGACATTTGTTTAAGACATGGTTCTACTGGGAACTTCTGTTTCTTTATCTTGTTTTAAATCTTTGAAATCATCTCAATTACTTCTGTGTCTTATACTTTTTCACGATCCATACCAAACCATTTTGGACTAGTAAATGGTTTCGTATTCTTCTTCTCCATCTTTCTATCTGTCCCAACCTCTAAGTCTATGTCTAAAATATATATATCTCATTGGCTGGCATGGTTCTTAAACTTTTGCTATTGACATTGCTATTTTCTGTTACACAAAAGAGCAAACTAGAAATCATAGAAGCCTTGGAGGACACATTGCTCTCTGCAAATATGCTGGCTGTAAAACTCATTCTCCTGGTCTGCTGGGGTTGGAAGGGTTCTGTAAGCAGAGGAGGATTTGCACAGAGAGAAAACAACCCTTGTATGGGATTTACCTAGAAAAATCTCTTATTCATTCATTCGTTCACAGACATGCTCTGAGCACCTAATTTGTCCAAGTCATTCAGATAGAATCTAGTAAACAGAATTGAATAGGAAATCTCCCCCATTCTCATGGAACACAAGGTCCAGTGGGAAAAAAGACATAATAGCTGACAATTACAGTGTGGGATGAGAAGTGTTAGGATAGACGGAGGCACAAATGGCTGAGGAAGCTCTGATATTATAATCCATAATAATATTTTTATATATGTTTGGTCTTCATCCCATTTCTGACATCCCATCCCCTAAAATTCTTGGAATTTCCTAAGTGATTGGGAGTAATCAAGGTATCTTTTGCGCTTATATTAATAAGGTGACCTTTGGAAAGCCCTTAGGTAACTTAAGGATGGGCTTTGTTGCCAAAGAAACCAACCAGGTTATTAGAGGGTTGGAAATTTTAGTTTCACCCTCTGACCTCTGGGCAGGGGAGAGGAGCTGGAGTTTGAGTTTAATCACCAACGGCCAATGATTTAATCAATTGTGCCTGTGTAATGAAGCTTCCATAAAATCCCAAAAGGACAGAGTTCAGAGAGCTTTCAGGTTGTGGACACATGGAAATTCAGGGAGAAAGGTGTATCCATAGAGCATAGGAACTCTGTGCTTCTTTTTATATACAATGCCCTATTCATCTCTTCCACCTGCATATTCTTGAGTTATTTCCTTTTCTAATAGACCGGTAAACATAAGTAAATGTTTTAATGAGTTCTGCGAGCCATTCTAGAAAATTAATCAAACCCTGGGGACAGAGAGTGGGAACCTCTGGATGTATAGGCAGTTGATCAGAAGCACAGGTAACAACCTGAATTGGTAATTGGCATCTGAGATGGCAGGGAGGCAGGGGGAGGTGGTCTTATGGGGCCGACCCCTTAGCTTGTGTGATCGGACACTCTCTCCAGTTAATGTCAGAACTGAGTTAATTGCAGTTGGTATGAACACACACATACACACACACACACACACACACACACACACACACACACACACGAGGAACTCAATGGAGTGGCACAGGGCCAGCCTAGGCTGTTCAGGAAAAACTCTGTAGAAGGGTTGAACTTGACCTTAGTCTTGAAGAATGAGTAGAGATTGCCCAGATAAAAAGAGAGTGGGTTAGGAAAGATTCCAGGAAGAAGGTGAACATGTGCAAAGATCTAAAGCTAGAGAATCATTTCAAGTTCATAAAAATACAAGACTGCTTCAGTACCAGGAGACAGGGAATTCTTTTTTTCTGTGGCTCCTTCCTGAGTGTTACCTTCAAGCATCCTCACCAGATGGTCTTGTGCTTCAGGGCTTATTTCTCTCACTGGCTGCTTTGTAGACTTTTGGAAATCAAACAATCTTATGCCTCTCATGGAGGGCTTGCCTTGACATTGGAGGGACTGTCACAAATTAATCAAATGATTAAACAGAATTTGCTACCCACTGTCTACAGAGACTTCGGTTTTAGTTCTGTATATGTAATTTCTGTAGTGACGGATATTCTGGAAAGAGTGGAAAGAACACAGCTGGAGCCAGATCATCTGAGAAGAAATCTCCATCCTTCCATAACCTAAGTGTGATTATGGGCAAACCATTTAAACACTTTGAGTCTCAGTTTCCTGAAAAATTATGATTAGTAATATTAACTGCATTATAAAATTATTGAGAAAAGTAAGTGGGATGATGAATGCAGATAGAACTTTTTAAAGATTAGGATGTACTAATGATGAGGGTTACTATTACATGGCATGCTTACAGACCTTCATCTGTGTAGAGTATCATAGTTTGGGGTAAATCTGAGTTTCTAGGAGGAAAATATCTTGAGGAACTTTTTGAAGGAGGTGAGAACACAGCTCTTGGACATGAAGTAGGAGGTGATTACAAGAGAGTAGCAGGACCCATGGTGCTAGTGAATTGGGAGAATGGGCTTTGAGATACTCCCCTCAAACAGATGGAGCAGAGGCCAATGGGGAGCATGAAAGGAGGTGTGCACTGGAAGTGGTGACAGAGCGTTGAAGTCTGGGGCATGTGGGTTATAGGGTTGGGAAATGGAGTGGGTGGAGGGAATTGAAGGATCAGGAGCTTATAGATGTGTAGAGTAGGAAATAATCTGGCAAATACAAAACGTCACAGGCTCATCCAGTCAGGGAGGAAATTAAGTTCAGGGATAGGTTCCCAGTTGCAGCCATGGCCAGTTGCAGAACTGAAATTCCAGCGTGGGAATCCCAACTTGTAGTTTTATTGTTCCTAGCATTCTCCTGAATGGGGGAAAATAAGTCTCTATTCAGTCCTAATCCTAACCACCTCAGCAAATAGATTTAACACAAGTATATTTATAAATACATTATTTCTTATATTAATGGCTCTTTCTTTCAAGTCTCCAACATTTACATTTATCAGGAATCTTTCCACTGTCTTCATCAAATTATTTATTCACAAGTTTATTTATTCATTAATTCAAAGACCCTTTTACTAGGGTTTCTCATATAGTGTAGGCGCCACAAAAAGGGGATCCAAAGATGAACAGGGCCCTGTCTTTTGTCTCAAGGAGTTCATCATCTCATGTACAGGACAGACAAACAGACACTTGCAGTAGTGCAAATTGAGTGTGCACAGTGGAAGGGGCAATCAGATTTGAAAGCTGACAGAGGGTATCTCAGAGTTAAGATCCTTGGTCCTAAAGGAAAAGTAGGGGTTTGCCACTTAGAGGCCAGGAAGTGGAGGTAGGTGAAATGTAATGAATTTCCAGATAAGTGATGTGCAAGAGTCTTCATGCCCAAAAGGCAGAGAAAGTCTTTCCCTGACATTTGATAACACATGATGACATTATGGTGTGTTTTGGGGAAATATTTTCAAGTCTCAATCAAGTAAAAAGGTGACTTAATGATTGACAAACTTTTATTTTTTTTATTTTGTTTTTAAATAGTTTATTGTCAAATTGGTTTCCATACAACACCCAGTGCTCTTCCCCATAACTGCCCTCCTCGATCACCACCACCTCTTTTCCCTCTCCCCCTTCCCCTTCAAATCTCAGTTCATTTTCAGCATTCAATAGTCTCTCAAGTTTTGCGTCCCTCTCCCTCCCCAACTTTCTTTCCCCCTTCCCCTCCCCCTGGTCCTCGATTACGTTTCTCCTGTTTTCCTGTTAGACCTATGACTGCAGACATATGGTTTCTGTCCTTCTCTGCCTGACATACTTCGCTTAGCATGACACCCTCAAGGTCCATCCACTTTCCTACAAATGGCCAGATTTCATTCCCTCTCATTGCCATGTAGTACTCCATTGTGTATATATACCACATCTTCTTGATCCATTCATCAGGTGATGGGCATTTAGGCTCTTTCCATGTTTTGGCTATTGTTGACATTGCTGCTATGAACATTGGGGTACATGTGCCCCTATGCATCAGCATTTTTGTATCTCTTGGGTAAATCCCTAGCAGTGCTATTGCTGGGTCATAAGGGAGTTCTATGGATAGTTTTTTGAGGAACCTCCACGCTGT
>NC_043703.1:154648920-154658920 GCF_006229205.1 Suricata suricatta
CACTTGTTAAGCTTTGGCAGCTGTGACTGGCTCCACACCTGCAAAATTTGGTGTCCTAACAATGACATGGTCTCCGTAAAACTGAAGTGACATTTATTGAGCTGTGGGGACACAGAGATGAATATGACATGATCTCTGCCTTCAGGGAACATACAGCCAGGAGAGGAAGACAGACACGTGGTGAAACACACACAACGTGGTGGGATGTGTGCTGGAGGGCTTAGGAGAGAGCGTGGGGTCCAGTGTGGCTTGTGTTCCTATGTTGAATCTTGAAGAATGAGTAAGAGTTGGATAAAGGGAGGAAAATTTTCCTCATAGAAGAAGTAGTGAAAAACATGCCTTCTGAAATCCAGACCAGTAAGAAGTTTTTGGAGAATGTGGATGGAAAGCAAAGCATAAGAGACAGCTGGAGCAAGAAGAAGCCAATACCTAGAAACTTCTAGGCCTGAAGGAATACAGACTTTATTTTGTGATATTGGGAGAGCCATTGCAAAATTTTAAGCAGAGAGTTAATCGGAATAGGTTTTAGTTTGAGAAGAATTATCTGGTTGTAGTATAGGGGAAGAAATGGAGAGGGGCAAGGTTAAAGACAAGGAGACCAGTTGTCTGGCTATTGCAACATCCTTGGCAATAGATGAAGAGGGATTGAATTAAGATGTAAAAATTGTAGGAATTACCAATTGTGTCAGTGTAGGAGTGCATTAGAGGAGCTTGATATGGCTCAGAGATTTCTAGTTTAGTTGTCTGGGTGGAGAGTAATGCCATTGAATAAGATTAGTAGTATAGAAGGAAGGGCTAGTTTGGGGTGATGGTGTGTGTGTTGAACTAAGTTCTAAATTTGCTGGATTTTTAAAAAAATTTTTATTTTTTATAATATTTTACTGTCAAGTTGGTTTCCATATAACACCCAGTGCTTCTCCCCACAAGGGCCCTCCTCCTTGACCATCACCATCTCCCCCTCCCCTCCCCCTTCAGTCCTTGGTTCGTTTTCAGTATTCAGTAGTCTCTCATGATTTGTGTCCCTCTCTCTCCCTAACACTCTTCCCCTTTCCCCTCCCTATGGTCCTCTGTTAGGTTTCTCCTTTTAGACCTATGAGTGCAAACATGAATTTGCTGGATTTGAGCTGCCTGTGTGTCCTCCAGATTAATATGTATTGTAGAAAGTAGGGTTACAGAGGATGGGGTGAGCCTGGAGCTAAGAGATACCTGGGTTTGAGGTGAAGACCTGGGTGTCACCATCATGTAAAAAGTAGTTGGAAGTGGAGAGAGTAGGGACTGAGCTTTCTGAGAACAAATGATCAGAAAGAGAGGAGGCTGAAGGTTGGATTTAGTGACTTCCCTGCTTGAAATTATAAATCCGAGGCTTCAGATCTTATTCATTGTAGACACAGCCTTCAGGTGTTTCCCCCATGGGCAGACTCTGGCTGACAACAAAGTGTTAAGTGCCAGGAGCTAGATTTATTCTATAAAGAAATTCTTCCCAAAGCAAGAAAATTTTTGGCTTTCACCCTGGGACTGTGTGTGCTTAGCTTCTAACAACTCTTAGTGGTTGGTAGTTTGGATCACATTTGGATGAATATTTTCACACTAGTTTTTTGAGTAAAATAGTTTTGGATCAAAGAAGTGGATGAGTATTCTCTAAGCCTCACAGCTAGTCACCTGTTTTGATCCAAATGAGTTTGGCAGTTTGATCTCCAGGTTTTCTTATGACACACACTGGGATTTTACCTTTTGAAAAAGAAGGAACTAAAGACCAAATAATTTGTCATTTCTTTCTACCTTAGTGTATTTGAGTTCTCTAGAGAAATGGACAGATGAAATGTATATGGAAAGAGGAAGAGATTTATTTATGAGGAATTTGCTCACACAGTTATGGAGCTAAGAAGTCCTACTGTGTGCTGTCTGCAAGCTGGAGACCCATGAAAGCTGGTGATGTAGTTCAATTCAAGTCAGAAGTCTTGAGAACCAAGAGCCCTGAGGTCAGGAGAAGATTGAAGTTCTAGCTCAAGCAATCAGACAGGCACGGCTGAATTCTTCCTCCCTCCACCTTTTTCTTCTATTCAGGACCTCAAAGGGTTGGATGGTGCCCATCCACATTGGAGAGAACTACTTTCTGAGTCCACTGATTTAAATGCTAATTTCATCTGGAACCATCTTCACAGACACACCCAGAAAAAATGTTTAGTCACATAGCTGGGCACTTCATGATCCTGTCAAGTTGACACATAAAATTAACTATGAGACTCAGAAGTAAATTTGAGATACCTTGCCTGTCTTTCTCTTCCCAATTCTTTCTTTTCTCCATCCCTTTTTATGATTCACTGAATATTATTAGAACTCTCATTTTATTTCAGTTACTCTGATGAGGGATTTGATAAATACAACATAGTCCTGGTTATTGAGGAGGACAGTCTACTGGGGAAGATGGTCATGTAAATGAATACACGTTGAGAAATGTGCAGGGTGGTATCATAGAGATGAGACAAGATAGCCTGGGGGCTTGTGGTAGACTGTTAATTTGGAATCTCCAGTGAACTATCTCTTCCAGCAATCCTTATATGATCCCTTTTTCACATGAACTCTGGGTTTTTCCATGTGATTAGCTTTGACTAATAGGACATTGACTCATAGGATACACTATAGCAAAGAGCAGCAGATTGCTAAGCACTTGCACATTAGGTCTTGTCTTTTTGGAATGATCCTTTTTGTAAGCTGGTCACTGTTCTGTGAGAAAGACCAAATAACCACATGGAGAGGCCCTTTTGGGGAAAGTTGAGGCCCCTACCCTGTAGATACAGTTGAGGTCCCCACTAATGGCTCATATTAATTTCCAGCATGTGAATGAAGCCATTTGTATCATCCAGCTAACCCACTGCCCCAGCCAGTGCTGTGTGAGCAGAAGAATTTACCAAAAAACAGAACCATGAGAAAAAACACACTGATGTTATTTCCAGCCACTGGGTTTTTGAATTGATTTGCTACTAGTAGATAATTGAATTTTTTTTGAGAGAGAGAGAGAGCAAGCAAGCAAGCAAGCCTGAGTAGGGCAAGGGAGCAGAGGGAGAGAGAGAATCTTAAGCAGCCTCCAATGTCCAGCACAGATCCAGACCTGGGGCTGGATCCCATGACCCTGAGATTATGACCTGAGCTGAAATTAAGAGTCGGATACTCAACTGACTAAGCCACCCACATGCCCCAGTAACTGAATTTCTTGGTAATGGTTCCTCCAGTCACCAAAGCCTTTTTAAATATTCTTCCTTCTTTACCTTCTGTTGTCTGTCCTATATCCCCACTTCCCTCCCCAATTATAGGGTTGAAGTCCTAACCCCCAGTCCTTTGAATATGACTGTGTATAGAGACAGGATTTTAAAGTGATAATTAAGTTAAAATAAGGCTGTTAGGGTGGGCCCTAATCCAACCAGAATGGCATCCTTATAAGAAGTGGAAATTGAGACATGCAGAGAGACACCAGGGATGCATGCAGACAGTGGAAGGACCGAGTGAAGCTGGCCATCTGCAAGCCCAGGAGAGAAGCTTCTGAGGGAACACTCTGCCTTCCCCTTGATCTTGGGCTTCTTGGCTCTAGAACTGTGAGAGAATAAATTTTTGTTTTTAAAGCCACCCAGTCTTTGGCAGCCTAGCAAACTGATACACCTGCTCTAGCTAACTCTTCACCAACTAATGCCAATGCTGTTTTGTTAGCCTCCCTCCTATCTACCTCCTTCCTGCATTCTGTCACCTGTATTTCTACGTTCATCATTGTTGCCCTAGGTTATTGCCATAGCCACAATACTGGCTTCCCTTCCACTTTTCTTTCTCCCTCCATGAAGTCACTCTTCCTCCATCTTGTGGACCAGGGTTTCTTGGCCTTGTCGCTTTGCTATTTTGGACCTCATGATTCTTTGTTGCATTTGGTGGGGCTCTGCTTTGCATTGTAGGATGTGCAGCAGCGCACCTGGCCTCTACCCTCTAGATGCCAGCAGCACCGTATCGACTATCTCCACAAATTGCCAAGTATTCTCTGTGGTCAAAATCACCTCCAGTTGAAGACCAATATCTAAGACTCTATCTAGAGCCCAGTTCTTTTATCTCCTTGTCCAAAACCCTATGATGATTGCCCACTTATGTCTCCCACATAGTTCTCCCCTCATGATAAGGAAAGAAGGTAGAATGTTGTTTTTGGAAGGCGTTACCTTAGTTCTGATCTGAAATCAGGAGGTGCATTTTGTTGATATCTTACCTTGGGGGCAGAGAGTATTAGAAATCTGAAGAAAAGTGCTTCATGTAAAAATGAGAGGGGTTTTTTTCGTTGTTTATTTTTTAAAAATCTGACTCACATTTGCTCTGACCTGCAGAAGTCATGACCTGTTTTTGCACTTTGTAAAATTGCTAATAGATATTACTTATCGGGTGCTTGCTATGTGCCAGACACCGTGGTGCTCAGAGTTTTAGAGAAATTAACACATTTAATCCTCACAAAAGCCTTGGGAACGTGATGCTGTTTTAAATTCTGTTTGCCAGTGAGGAAATGTAAATTACATTATTTTCCCTAATAGTGCATCTACCCTAGGCCAGAGTACAGATTTGAACCCAAGCCAGCTATCTCTGAAGCCATATCTTCTTGTGGATACACAGCAAAAGTGCTGTGTGTGTTCTGACACTAGTTTTGCCACGTACCAGATCTGTTGTTGGCTGAGTTACTTTGCTTCTCTGAAGTCAGCTTCTTTTTCAATAGAAAGGGGGGACTTAATCCCTACCCTGTGCCATCTCTATGTAATGTTTATAGGATTAAATAGTCTAAGGTCTAGTACAAAGTAGATACACAATAAGAATTAATTTATTCTTTTTATATTTGTATGAGAGCGCTAATACTTGATCTAATTATGTCATTCATGAGTTAAGGATAGAAGATGTGCAGAGTAACCAGCGTTAAAAATGTAAAACAATATATACATATTTAATGTTTTGAGAAATGTAGTTTTTTTTGCATATATGATTAAAAGAGGCATGGTGTGTACTTGTCTTTTGGAAATTAATTTGTTCCCAGTGCTTTCTTTTAAAAATTTTTAATGTTTATTTATTTTTGAGAAAGAGAGAAATGGAATGTGAGCGGGGGAGGGGCAGAGAAAGAGGGAGACCTAAAATGCAAAACAGCCTTCAGTCTCTGAGCTGTCAGCACAGAGCTGGACTTGGAGCTCAAACTCCTGAACTGCGAGATTATGACCTGAGCCGATGTCACACACTAAACCAACTGAGCCACCCAGGTGCCCTGTGCCCAGTGCTTCTGTGTATTATCTTATTTAATTGTTCTCACTTAGTTACCTCGATTTAATTTCTAAGAAAACTGAGGCTCAAAGAGATGTAGCTTACCCAGTGTCACAGAGCTAGTGAGTGACAGGGCTGCCATTTAATCCTAAATCCATTTGGTTCTGAGCTCTAGGCTCAGATGCATCACTTTGCCTTCCTGTGACATTTTTAAGTTTCTTAGTTTATCAAAATAGTTAAGTGTTAAACCATAATCATGTAAAAAAAAATCTATAGTTGTTCATGTTCTTTTTGAAATAAAGTCCCACAGGGATGCTAAACATAATAGCTTCGGCCCCGGGGCAGATCTTCCCCTGAGGGCTAACGTATCAAAAAGGAGAGAAGCAGATATGGGAGCCTGCGGTTCCATCTTCTCTCTCTCTCTTTCTGTCAGACAGACAGACAGACAGACAGACACACACACAGGCTCCCTTGCTTGTGTGTCATCTGAAAAGTTATCAAGATAATGTAAAGGGCTGTAGAAAATTACTTTGTGTTAGAAGTACCTGGAGAAAAGAATTTGGGCATTAATAGAAGTAACTCCACAAGAAAAACCCCAAGGATATTAGACTCCATAATAAATAGAAATTACCTAGAGATAATTGCTAACTTTGTAACCATTTTAAAGTTCAGTAAAAAATGTAGAAATAAAAGAGAATACAACATGATTGAGATATTTTAAAAAATTATATTTGAGCCCCAGGAAGTGGTAAGCATGTCAAAAAAACCACAACTATTTACATAGATAGACCTCAGGGACACCCATTAGATCCAAGTAAAGAAAAAGATCATGTAAATCATTTCTACATTGGTGTGGGATTTTGTTATTGTTTTTTATAGAGAAACCGTGAAGATATCAGGAGACTACAGAGAAAACAGAAGAAAATGTGGTGCAGAATTTCACAGAATAAATGAACTGAGGACATGTGCCCCCAGGGAGGTCTGACAACGGACTGAAAATGAAATGGGATAGATTTTATAAAGAAAAACTCCATGCCATGGATTGATCTACACTGGCTCATGTGAACCAAAAAAATTTTGAGATAATTCTTGGTCATTTTGGAGGCCAAAGAATAAGTCTTTAGAAGACCTAGAGAAGCCCATTCCTTCTTTTCATCTCTTCTTATTCTACTTCAAATGTCAGCCTTGAACATTTTAGTAATAAGAACAATAGTTCAGACTTTAAAGATGAGCAATACATTTCAAGATTATTTTGGGTGAAAAAATAGTTTTTTTTCCTGTGATTAGTTTCATTTGCAATGGAGGGAAATATTCTAGGGCCCATACTAATGGGTGGGAAAGTTAGAGTGGTTTGTATGGCTAGAACATAAGTAGTTGTGTGGTTATGGAATAGTCCTTTTAAGTTATAATACCGTAAAGGGATCAAAATGGCAATTTATGACTAAGAACCTTTGTTCTTAAGAATAGACATGTTGAAGCATTTTTAGACAAGAAGGGAAAGTGTATGCATTTCTGCTCAACATTTCTGTGCACATACATACCATACACAGAAATGTGTGCACATAGTAGACGTTCATGACACAGGGGATGGTGGGGGTAATAATCTTCATGACCTAGGATGCTACAGTCTACGACTCCAGAGCAGGGATTCTCAAAGTGTGGTTCCTGGGCCAGCATCAGCATCACCTGGGTATTTGTTACAAATAAATTTTAGGCCCCATCACAGACCTATTGAATGAGAAACTGTAGAGAACATCTATCTGCCTGTGTTTTAACAAACTCTTCAAAAGACTCTGGTACATCCTAGTTTGAGAGCCACTGGTCTATAGCATGTAACAACACCTTTGTCCAGGTGGGGGATGTGCAGGACATAATCCTTGCTCCCAAGGAAATCTCAGTCTAGTTGAGATGTTGAGATATTGTGATTAACAAGAATTTATCAGTTTTGAAGGGTGTCTATGCAGTGGAGGCAAGCTGTGGACATAGAGATTAAGGAGAATTGGGTTCTACTTGAGGGTATGGAAAAAGGTATGAAACTAGAGATGTACTTAAGAATCTTAATGGGAATTTTCCAACCAGACAAAGGCAGGAGATAAAATTGAAGCAGGGGGGAAATGGAACGTTAAAGTGCAAATGCATGAAAGGAAGTATTTGTGTGGGGCGTAGCGAGTGGTTGCTGTGGCTAGAGCACTAGTGAGTGGTTGGAAATTTGGGAAGCAGCACTGGCCTAGTCAGGGCCACTCTTCTCTCGCTTTTTGATTATGCCTGAGACTCACCTTTTGGCCTCAAGTATAGCTCCCCATCAGATTCATGTTCAGCAACTAGAGAGACCATTCAAAAGTGCAAATCTCCAAGAATCAGCTTATATTTCATCTCCTTTGACCTTCCGCAAGGACTCCACCTCCCAAGCTGACTAAGGGGGTCTTCCATGTGCTTCTGTGACATCCTCAGATGCACCCACTCTACCACGCAGCACACAGTACAGATATTGCTCACCTGTTTCCTCCCATTTATTCTGATCCTGTAAAGGACAATGGCTCAGGTTAGTTTCTAACCTCAAGTCTGAGGCATAAGGCCTGGCACATCACAGTGTGAGTGAATATTTATTGAGTGGATGAATTGTGATGAACGGTGAAGGGATTTGTGTTTCAGGCCAAAGACTCATGAAGCAAGTTTAAGACAATTACTGTTCTTCCCTAATTGACAAGGTCATTCTGTATACGGCAACAATGGTGCAGTAAATTCATAATTCTGAATACTCTTCAAAACTGTTTTTCCTTCTAGTTACTTTTAACTTTGGTGCAATTCCTTACCGCTAACACAATTACATCCACCTAACTGGAATGATTCCTTCCTTTTAGCAGACTAAACACAGCATGAGAAACCTCTGTGAGAGCCTGGATATTGATCTGCTTCATGTCAGAGCTAATATGTAGTGCTTCTCTCTATCCATTGTAGTTGTGTTCTGGAAAGTCACCATGAGTGTTAAATTAGTAAATACTGAACCATTGCTCTTAGGAGAAATAGTGGATTAAGTTCCTGTGAGTCTTTGGTCACGGTATTTTTGTCAACTGATCGATATTTAACCTCGCTTTATGTGTGTTTCTATGTAAAGCTATCTTATACATTTTATAAGATATATCTTATTATATGCGTGTATATATTAATTTCAAAGCCTGATTTATTAGTGTTGAGTTATTAATGTGAAACTCATGGCCAATAGCACTATATAATTCATGCCTGGAAAAACTTTGCAGCACACATGTTTTCTACATAAGGCACTCTATAGCCTTCTTGACTTTAGGGACCCTAGACTACACTTTAGCACTATGCTTATGGGCATTTTAAGCAACAAAATCACCAATAAAAAGCACAAAAATGTGAAAAATGCAGCACTAATTAAACCATGAAAAGGGTATTTGTTTACAGTATGAGAATGGAAACAAAAAAGCATTCACCTTGTTTGATCTCAGCTGGAAAAGTGTGATTAAACATTGCAGAAGAAAATGGTAAATAATATAAACAACTAAAAATGAAACAGACACACACTTAAAAATGAGCAGAACTGTGGAGCAACTTCAAGCAACTTAGTATCTGTGTAATTAGAGTTCTTGGAGAACAGGAAAGGGAGTGAGAGAAAAATAACCTAAGCCTTTCTCCCCCAAAAAACAGGAAGGAAAATTATAGTCAAAACCAGCTGAAACCAACACTAACAAGAAAAATTTAAAGACAGCTCATTACACACAATGGAGTAAATATAAGAATGACAATGGATTTATCATCAGAAACAATGCATGAAGGAGAAGTAATTATCAGCCTAGATTTCTATACCCAGTGAAAATATCTTTAAAAAATGTAAAATACTTTTTATGACCATACAAAAGCTAAAATAATTTACCCCCGAAAAACTGCACTACAAGAAACATTAAGAAAAGTACTTTAGTCACAATAAAAATGATACCCAGATGAAAATCTTGATCTGTACACAAGATTGAGGACCCCTAAAATGCTAAGTAGGTAGAAATAAATTCCTTTATCTTATAATTTAAATCTCTTAAACTCAGCTGTTTAAAGCAAAATAAAGTAGTATAGTATGGAGTTTATAAAATATGTGGAAATAAAATGTATGAAACAGGAAAAATGGAAGTATAAAATTATAAGGTTTATAAATGTAATCCACTCTTTTTATTTGGAAGTTGGCTGTGATAAACTGAAGACGTATAATATATACCTTAAATCAAACACTAGATACAACAACAAAGAGTTTTATCCAATAAGCTAACAAAAGAATATGGAATCATTAAAAACAAACAAAACCAAAAGCCCCGATACAAAAGGAGGCAGGAAAAAAAATATCAGAGCACATAAATATAAATGGTCTAAGCATTCTAGTAAAAGGCAGATATTGTCAGATTGGATTTAAAAAAAAAGGATGAACTCTATCTAAAAGATACATTAAATATAAAGACAAAAATAGGTTAAATGTAAAAGAATGGCACAAGCTATTCCATACTAATAATAAAATAAAAGATGACTAGAGTGACCCTATTATTATCCAAGTACACAGACTCAACAGTATTATCAGAGATAGAGTATCATATCTTAGCAAAATGTTTATCAATTAAAAAATATAAAGCAAAAATGAACTGAATTATAAGGGAAGCAAACAAAAGCACAACTGTAATGAGAGACTTCAATATCTTTCTCAAATAATGAAAGCAGGAGACAGAGATTG
>NC_043703.1:154660968-154662257 GCF_006229205.1 Suricata suricatta
TAAATACAAGTGAGTTTCCCACACTTCACTCGAAGTGGTGAAATGCACATACCAATAGACTGTTAGGAGTCACATACATTATAATACCAAGAGCAACCACTATCAAAATTACATAGAAAGATATACTCAAATATAGGATAAATAAATCAGAAATGGAGCCTAAAGTGTTTTCAAGGATCCTGCCAAAAGGTAAGAAACAAGAAAGGAAGAATCATAATCAGAGGAAAGAAAGATAAAAAAACAACAACAGTAAAGTGGTACACTTAATAGCTCTCATATTGATAATGCTCTTAAATGTCTTGAGTCCACCAATCAAAAGGCATAGATTGGCAGAGTGCATAAAAAATGCACAACTCAGCTATATGTCGCTTAAAAGAAACTTACTCCAAATTCAATGACATAGTCAGACCAAAAGTAAAAGGATAAACAACAGTATGCCATATGCAGAGATTATATTTTTAACAAAAAGCAGGAGTGGCTACATTAATATCTCCTAACGTAAATGTCAGAGCAAAGAAAATTACTAAATGCAAAGAGGGACATTACATGATGATAAAAACATAAATATAGCAGGAAAACATAATGATTCTAAATGTGTACATACCAAACAACAGAGACTCAAAATAAGTAAAAGGCTAACTAGTAGAGCTTAAAGGAGAAATAAGCAAACTCATAATCATACTGGGGACTTCAATACCTTCCTCTCACCAAATTTGAGAACTATGAACAGAAATTCAGTAAGATTTAGAAGACCTGAACAACATAATCAACTAACAGGACATCTAATTAACATATATTTACAGAGTTTTCTACCCAATAACAGCAAATTACACTTTTTACCCAAACACCTATGGAATATTCACCAAGACAAATCATATCCTGTGCTACAAAACAAACCTGAACAAATTTAAAACAATTTGAGTCCTACAAAATGAGTCCTGACCATATAGAAATCAATACTAGAAACACAGCATGAACATTTCTAAACACGTGAGAATAAGCAATATAATTCTGAATAATGCATATGTTGAAAGAAATATACACTATGAATATAATTAATAAAAAATGCAAGTTGTCAAAATATGTAGAAAGTGGCTAATGCAGTGCTGAGAGGGAAATTTATAGTACTGAATGTTTCCATTAGAGATGAGAAAAGATCTCAAGTTGATAACCAAATTTCTTCCTTAAGAAACCAGAGAGAGAAGAACAAACTAAATTCTAATCAGGGAAGAAAAATAATAAACATAAAATTAAGTATCCCTAAAATTAGGGGTAAAAGCATACAAATT
>NC_043703.1:154662357-154663427 GCF_006229205.1 Suricata suricatta
TTTTTACATCCTTGGTTAGGTTTATTCCTAGGTATTTTATGGTTTTTTGTGCAATTGTGAACGGGATCAGTTTCTTCATTTCTCTTTCTGCTACTTCATTATTGGTGTATAGGAATGCAACCGATTTCTGTACATTGATTTTGTACCCTTAAACTACTGAATTCATTGATCAGTTCTAGAAGGCTTCTGGTGGAGTCCCACTTCCCAGAGGAAGGCAGTAGGGCAGAAATAGTATTAGAAGACACAATGGCTGAAAACTTCCCAGATTTGATAAAGATGCACTCCTACACATTCAAGACACTGAACAGACAACAAAGAAGATCCAATCAAGGAAATCCATGCCAAGATACATCATAATTACACTTTTGAAAACTAATGACAAAATAAAGGTATTGAAAGCAGATAAATGACACATTACAGATAAGGGCTACCAATTCAAATGACAGCCGGTTTCTCATCTGAAACCATGGAGGGCTCAGAGGAAGTAGCACAATATTTTTCAAAGGTTGAGAGAAAAGAACCATCAACGATTCATTCTATCTGGAGAAATTATCACTCAAGAATGAAGGGGAAATATCCACATTCTCAGATGCAGGAAAACTGAAAATTAAAATAAAATAAAATGTCACAAGCATACCCACTTTTAGAGATTAGCTAAAAAGAAGTTTCTTCAAACAGAAAGGAAATGATCAAAGAAAGAACTATAGTAAATTAGGAAGGAAGAGTGATGACAGATCATAAATGTGTAAATATAATAGAATATCCTTTTCCTCCTGAGCTTTATAAATCTTATCTGGTGATTACAACAAAAACAGCAAAACCATTTGACACCTAAGACAATGATATTTAAAGTGTAGAAGACAAAGAGACCTAAATACAAGTGAGTTTCCCACACTTCACTCGAAGTGGTGAAATGCACATACCAATAGACTGTTAGGAGTCACATACATTATAATACCAAGAGCAACCACTATCAAAATTACATAGAAAGATATACTCAAATATAGGATAAATAAATCAGAAATGGAGCCTAAAGTGTTTTCAAGGATCCTGCCAAAAGGTAAGAAACA
>NC_043703.1:154663527-154668228 GCF_006229205.1 Suricata suricatta
AGGATGTCATGCTAAGCAAAATAAGTCAGGCAGAGAAGGACAGATACCATATGTTTGCACTCATAGGTCTAACAGGAGAACAGGAGAAACCTAATGGAGGACCAGGGGGAGGTGAAGGGGGAAAGAGAGTTGGGGAGAGAGAGGAACACAAAACCTGAAAGACTATTGAATACTGAAAAGGAACTGAAGGTTAAAGGGGGAGAGGGAGGGGGGAAAAGGGGTGATGATAATGGAGGAGGGCACTTGTGGGGAAGAGCACTGGGTATTATATGTAAACCAATTTGACAATAAACTATTTTAAAAAATTAAATAAATTGAAATTAAAAAAATAAATAAATTTTTATTTTTAAAGGTAGTCACCCTATGAAAATAGCTTATGAGATGTGGTCTACTCTTATTCTATGGTTCCAATGGCAGTTCACTTTTCAGATCTGTGCAGTGTTATTTTGAGCCTCTTAGGTCAGTAGGTAATGCCCAGGCTCCTTTTTTTTTTTTTTTTTCCCGCTCGTTCTGCCTAAGCAGGGGAAGTGATATCTTCAAGTCAGGCTAACATGTATTTTACCACTGGGGAGGGATGTAGTAGGATCTCTCTTCTGATGCCCTTCCCTCAGGCTTCCCCAGTGTTCCTGGGTAGAGGAGGAGGGTCACAGGCCCAAAAGGACAAAGAGTTTCCAGGAGCAGGCTGCTCATTGGGCCTGCATCCTATTTTCCAGTTCTTTCCACCTGTTCCACTCATACTCATTATTTTCACTTCTTGTCCACATCTTACCAGTCAATGCAATGTTTTACATATAGTAGATGCTCAATTGCTACTTCACTTGAATTACTCATCAGTTATTTATTCACTTGTCAAGGGTGTTGGTGGAGATGCTTCTATTTTTATCCACTCTCATGAGTATGTCTAGACAACTGTAAATCAAGGAAGAACTTCTCGAAGATTGTTAGGTATAAGGCATGGACTCTTTCTATGGAAAGTGTCTACATTTATAGGAGGAGGGGAGTGGCTTGGAAATGCCATGCTATATTGTTGAGATGCTTTTCTTTCTGTCACATAGAGTCCTTTTTAGAGGGAAGCAAGAAAAATCATTGCCTCCTTCTCTAAGGGATTTCAGAAAGATGTTTCAAACTTTACATTGCAAAGCAGGCTATTTGGTTGGTATGAGAAGAATCCATAAATGGGTAACTATTTTATTCCCTGTCACAGAGGCTGGCTCAAAAGCAAATGTTCCTTAATTTTGATTGATAGGATTATAGAATATCAGAACTGAATGAGACATTAGAGAACAGCTGGTCCCAAACCTTTTATGTTACCAGTGTGGAAAATGAGCCTCATTTAAAGTAATGGTTTATGTGAGACCACAAAGAAGCTGGCAGTAAGTGGGCAGTAAGAGGTCACATTGAAGTTTCTGTTTTCGTGATTCACAGAGCTTCTGGATTTGAATTCTGGCTCAGCCCCTTCTTGACTATATGGTCTTGGACAAGTCCTTTATCTTGTCTAATTTTATTTATTCGCTTGTGTCATGAGGACTCGGTAAGATAATCCATGTTCAGTTCCTGGTAAGAGATCAATAAATATAACTCCAGCCATCCCAGGGCTCACCCAGCTTTAGCCCAGAGAGTTTCCTGCTCTTCCTGGCAAACCAATTATGCTTCTCCTGTAGGTGCAGTTTCCAATTTAACTCGTGTATTCATAAGCATTTGCTGAGCGCCCACTATGTTGTCCAGCACTGGGGATACAAAGATTAATAAAAAGTCCCTTTTGCCCTCCTGGAGCTTGATATGTCATGGAGAGATAGATCCATAAATATAGTGATCAGAATGGAGGCATTCACAAGGCACCGAGGCTGGAGGAAAAGAGAGTGTCTCTCCTGTCTTGGGAAATTACTTTTAGGATTATTTTATTTTCACCTATTTATTGGAAACTGGCTGAGCCTACATGTATTGTCTGTACATGAAAAATGACTGTAAGGCATTTTGGCCCAGTAATTTTCAGAAATTAAGATTTTTTAATGTTAAAAACATTTCCATCAATGTATACGTTGGATATCCTTAGGAGATCAGCATTTTGGAAGTTGGTGGAACTCATTCTGTGTCATCAGTAATCAGACTATGCTGAAGTCAGGTAGAGTCCCCTTTTACAGTAGGTTTAGATACAACCAGGCAAGTAGGAGTTTATTCAGAGTCAGTTTGTTGTTTGTTAGTTTTAAGAACAAGTTCTAATTAAGGAATGATTATCTCGGGAAACAGAAGCATGTGCTGAAACTTGTGGAGTGCTATGGGAGAACAGGAGATGTGAAAGTTAATTTCATTAATTATCCCAGGACTATAGAAGACCTTGACCTAGCTTTGAAAGGCAAAGATGGAGGATGACCATTATGATGCACAGGGGCACCCCAAGTTAAGACTGGAGTTTTATAAGTGGAAGATGAGTGTTAGGGGCAGCACACAGCCTGATGTGGTTCTCTCATGAGCTGGAGAAGTTGGAGGAGGATGGGGCAGACTGACTTGGGGATGAAATTCTTAGGATTGTGATTATCATGCCAGCAAAGATTGACTCTGGACTTCATGCTACAGGGAATTGAGAGGCAATGTTGCATGTGAGAATTACAAGAGCAAGCTGCAATTATTATATTGTCAATGAATTCTCTGTCCTTTGCATCTCTGTGTTTTAAGAGACAGGGACATTCAATATATTTAAACAGTGGCAGATTTTTTTTCCACTGTAGTTCTTCAACATACATACTTAAAAAGAGAGAATTTTATAAAATGCCTTTGGAAAAGTCTTATGGATGTACAGTAGGGACCCAAATCTGATTATGACTCTCAGAAATGTCACCTAAATCACTTGGCTATACCCCTGTGTTGATTGGTAACCATGTTCACTTGGCTGCTATGGCCTTGCCTTCTGATTGAATAATGACCTTTCTTTTCCAGGAAAAGAAATGACCAGGACTGGCCACTTTGTTGTAGATTTTTTTGGCAAAGATGCTCTTGAGCACCCCATGGGGAATGAGGACTCTTTATCTTTTTTATACTGAAGTACAGGCATGAAACAGTCCTCACAAGATGAAAATAGAGTAGTCACTTTTTGCGATTAACTGCTTCTGGGCTGTATTTGTGTAAGCAAATTAATGAGCTGGAAAGTCTCATTTTTACAAGTGCTAAATTGTGAAGACACTACAGGGACAGACGTGTCAGTGTTATTGATGTCTGCTCAAATGTGGGAAGGGAATCTCATGGAATACTAAGGAAGCATCCGCATTTAAAATATGCCTTCTAACTGTTAGTGACATCATTTCAATCTCAGCAGAGGAGGAAATGGCAGAGAATATTTTTCATTTTGTCTGTTGCAGATTTTCCAAAATGCATGTATAAGTTACCGACTATGAAATGGATCTTATGAAACGTTTCTTTCCAAGATGGCTAAATTAAATTTTTAAAGTAGAATCTTTCTTGTCTCCCTCCCTAAATCCTCCCTTCCCTTTCTTCTTCCTTTCTTCTGGTTCTCCCTTCCTCCTTTCCTTCTTACTTTCCTCTTCCTCAAACATTTATTGAGCACCTGTAATTGTCAATCACAATTAGTGACAAGACTCATGAGGATGGAAAATATAAGTCCTATTCTTAAGAAACTCATCCTCTGTTAGAGGAAACCTAAGCATAAAATATGTAAGAATGTGATCACAACACAAGTGATTCAATTCCAGTCATTATCAACTCAGAGGAATTGTTATCTGGTGGGGAAAGCACCTGAATTTGTCCTTTTCTTATGCAGATGTCCAGGATTCTCCAACCAAGCACTTCATCCTCTGCATCCTCTGGTGAGTGTTTGATGAAAGCAAGATTGCTTAAGAAGGTCCAAATAGCCATTCTTCCATAAAGCATGGCCAATTTGATAATTCAGGAGAGTAAATGATCAAATGTTCATTTATTACTTTTATTTTTTATTTTTTTTAAATAGTCATATCGGTTTCCATACAACACTCAGTGCTCTTCCCCACAAGTGCCCTCCTCCATCAGCACCACCTCTTTTTCCCCACTCCCCCTTCCCCTTTAACCTTCAGTTCCTTTTCAGTATTCAATAGTCTTTCAGGTTTTGTGTTCCTCTCTCTCCCCAACTCTCTTTCCCCCTTCACCTCCCCCTGGTCCTCCATTAGGTTTCTCCTGTTCTCCTGTTAGACCTATGAGTGCAAACATATGGTATCTGTCCTTCTCTGCCTGACTTATTTTGCTTAGCATGACATCCTCGAGGTCCATCCACTTTGCTACAAATGGCCATATTTCACTCTTTCTCATTGCCATGTAATACTCCATTGTATAAATATACCACATCTTCTTGATCCACTCATCAGGTGATGGACATTTAGGCTCTTTCCATGATTTGGCTATTGTTGACAGTGCCACTATGAACATTGGGGTACATGTGCTCCTATGCATCAGCACTTCTGTATCCCTTGGGTAAATCCCTAACAGTGCTATTTCTGGGTCATAGGGGAGTTCTATTGATACTTTTTTGAGGAACCTCCACACTGTTTTCCAGAGCGGTTGCATCAACAGTGCAAGAGGGTGCCCGTCTCTCCATACCCTCGCCAGCATCTATAGTCTCTTGATTTGTTCATTTTAGCCACTCTGACTGGCGTGAGGTGGTATCTCAGTGTGGTTTTGATTTGTGTTTCCCTGATGATGAGTGGTGTTGAGCATCGT
>NC_043703.1:154668328-154702686 GCF_006229205.1 Suricata suricatta
ATTCTGTCGGTGGTCTATTAGTTTTCTTGATTGTTTCCTTTGCAGTGCAGAAGCTTTTTATCTTGATGAGGTCTCAAGAGTTTATTTTTGCTTTCATTTCCCTTGCCTTTGGGGATGTGTCAAGTAGGAAGTTGCTGCGGTTGAGGTCAAGGAGGTTTTTTCCTACTTTCTCCTCGAGGGTTTTGATGGTTTCCTGTCTCACATTCAGGTCCTTCAGCCCTTTTGAGTTAATTTTTGTGCATGGTGTAAGAAAGTGGTCTAGTTTCATTCTTCTGCATGTTGCTGTCCAGTTCTCCCAGCACCACCTGCTCAAGAGGCAGTCTTTTTTCCATTGGATAGTCTTTCCTGCTTTGTCAAAAATTAATTGGCGGTACATTTGTGGGCCCAGTTCTGGGTTCTCTATTCTATTCCATTGGTCTATGTGTCTGTTTTTGTGCCAATACCATACTGTCTTGATGATGACAGCTTCTGACTTAATGGACCTTTTGTGCTTATGTTTGCATTTGGCAGTGCCATCCTAAAAATTTCAGCTTTTCATATCAAAAGAAGACCCAATTCAGAAGAATCTGGGCAAGATCTGCTCTCATAGAATTTCATTTCACACAGGAATGCAGAGTATCAACTTCCAGACTGGATCCAAATTTAAGCTGATTTCTGCTATGTGGATAGCAGTTACATTTTTAAGAATTTTTGGTTTAAAAGACATCTTCTGTGTTTGTTTAAGTGTAAACTCACTGGTTACACTGATTTTAAATATCATTCCTCACATCACCTCCAAGCATCAAATTATTCAGTTCTCAAGCTTTTGAGGAAGCTGGTGTCATCCTCATTTTCCTGACACAGTCCCAGATTTGAGGAGGGTACATGCTCAATCAACATGGCCAGGAGGTGACCGAGTCTTAGTATGAAGAACTTGCAAGTCCTCCTTCTTCCACTTCTGCTTCACCGCAGATGACATGTGGAGAAAGGTCAAGAGGAGGCAGGCCTGGGGGTAAGCTTAGTGGTCACAGTCACTAGCCCCTGGGATGTCATTAAGTGCCAGTCCATGATGCAGTGAGAAAGAAATAGGTCCTCTAGCCACCCAAGGGTTATATGGGTCAGATATTAAAACAAGCAAACAAACTTTACAGTGCTGTGGAATCCATCCATTCCATCGTTCGATAAATATTTTTTTTAAGTTTCTACTATATGTAGGAAGCTCTTCTAGGCCCTCTGGATATAGCCGGGAGCAAAAATGACCAAAGTCTGTTTTCATTGAAGGAACATTCTAGAATTGCATGTCAGACAACAAATAAGTATATTGTATATTGGGGAAGATGGGGATAAATACCATGGAGGAATACAAAGCTGACGAGGGTAGCAGGGATGCTGTTATTGTAAAGAGCGCACCCAAGGGAAGACTGATAAGGTGATAGCTCAAGGGGGGAGATGGTGAGTTATGTGGTCATTGGGGAACTGGTCTGGGCAGGGAGAACAGCTGGAGTGAAGCCATGTGGTGGGGACCAGCCTGGTGGGTTTAAGTCACAGCAAGGGGCTCAGTTCCTGGGGTTGAGTAAACACAGTAGGGAGCTAAGGAGATGAGGTCAGAGAGGTCATGGGGCAGCTCACATGCTGACCTTGGGTTTTGGCCTCTTCTCAGAAAGCACATGGTTGTGATTTGGACCCGAGAGGACCGATGTGAACTACTGTATTTCAGCAGGGTGTTGGCTGCATTGAGAGGGAGCTACAGGGCCCAGTGTCTGAAGCAAACAGACAGGTTCAGGGGAGGTAGACATGATGCAAAGACCAGAATGTCAATTCTTAAGACAAGATGTGTGATCCTGTATAGGCATCAGTTCCTCTGGGCAGAAGATGCCCACTGCCTCTTGTTCTAGGTTCAGTCTTGGATGTTGGCATTTCACTGTTACCATATACTTTATGCTTCACTGCATTTATTACTTGAACTATCTAAGAGAATTCAAATCAAAAAATCAAATAGCCTAGGGCAAGTCACTTCAATTCTCTGGGCTCCTGAGTGCTCATTTTAGAAGGATGAGAGTAACATCTAATTTGCTAATCTTTCAGAAACATTCCAAGAGAGGTGTATAAAAGAAATTTGTTACTAGAAAATCTCTATACAGAGTAGATGGCCTCATCTGCTTTATAATGTTACTATTATTTTTCTGATGTCTTTACGGTAATTCACATTTCATGAACACCAACATGGAGTGTCTGCAATGTGCCTTTCCTTCGTCCTCCAACCTCTGAAATGTCCTGATTTAGTCCCAGGTTTCTTTCACAATGTCTCTCCCATTTGTCCTTTTTTTAGCCCCTGGAGCCTGTGTTCTTATGGAGTGATACTGAGGCCACTGAAATAACCTCTTGGGGGAACCTCCCTGCCTCTTCTCTTATCCATGCATCCCATTGGCAGCACCCCTTCCCCACATCGCAACTTCCTTACAATGCACCTGCACCCTCTTCTTCCACTGCTTTCTTTTGGTTGTGTTCTATAAATCTGATGGTTCCAGAACTACCTTACATTCCCCCGTATTATCTCATTGTTCCTATTTCTGTGGTTTGGATTCATTATTTCTACCTAAAATATTCTCCCCTTCTTTGTTTCTATCCCAAACTCTCCAGTCTTTCCTAAAACCTTTCCTGCTATTCCTACCTACCCTCATTCTTCACTCATTGAGCAATTAAATACTTATGCCTTATGATATTACTTACCTCCAGATACATATTCATATTTCACTTCTTAATAGGACTGTGTTTAGGTAATCCTTGGTCTGGAGCACAGTGCAAGGCTCATGGTTCCCATAAGTATCTGCAGAGTCAACATGGCTCTTCAAAGACAAAAGGAGACCTGGAACTAAACAGAGTAGATTTCAAGTCCCAGATCCTCTGACAATTGGCTGTGTGATCTTGGATACATCTTTTAGCATTTCTGATCCTTCTTTTCTTAGGTTTGTAAGATTTATACAGTAGTCCCTTTTATCCATAGTTTCAGTTACTGTGGCCAACTGTGGCCTAGAAGATAATGATCCTCCTTCTGACATATTGTCAGAACATCGACAGTAGCCTAACTCTACATCACAATGCCATGTCAGTCACCTCAGTTCCTTTCATGGGTTAGGCCTTTTATTATCTTACATGATCACATAAAGAAGGGTAAATACAGGATAATGCAATGTTTTGAGAGAGAAAGCATGTTCACATAACTTTTGCTATACTCTATTGTTATAATTGTCCTATTGTTATTGTTAATATCTTACTATGCCTAATTAATACATTAAATACTATCATAGGCATGTACATATAGGACAGAATATAGCTTGTGTAGAGTTTGGCACTGTCTGACTTCAGGTATCCTCTGGGGGGCTTGCAAATGATCCCCCATGGGGGAGGGGATAGAGCAACTGTGAAAGTAGCAGCCGCATAGATTTGCTCTGAGGATTAGAAATACTTCTTTCAGGTGTCTGCCCAGACTGGCTGTAGAAGTAAATGCTCAGTAAATTATAGCTATTGCTTTAATGTTTACTGGTATTATCACAAGTACAAATAACCATTACTGGTATTATCATAACATAACTGTCACTTGACATCAGTGTGAACTTCAAGATTCACTTTTTTGCCAGGAAAAGCTTCTCCACTATTAGGTTGAGGACACTGAACTAGATCAATGTTTTTCAAATATTTTAAAACTATGTCACTTCTACTTCTGTTTTAAAATCTCATTTTATTATCTAGTGTTATTTGAAATAAGAAATTCAATATTTTGTTTTACCAAGGATGCAACCATTAGCATAAAATGGTTCTCTCTTTTCAAACCATATCTCAAAGTTTGTAGTCGGATGACTAGGGCACCTGGGTGGTTCAGTCAATTGAGCGTCCAACTTCAGCTCAGGTCATGATCTCACGGTTTGTGGGTTCAAGCCCCGCGTCGGGCTCTGTGTTGCCAGCTAGCTCAGAGCCTGGGGCCTGTCTTTGAATTCTGTGTCTCCCTCTCTCTGATCTTCCCCACTCATGCTGTCTCTCTCTCTCAAAAATAAATAAAATATTTTAAAAAATTAAAGAAGACAGAAGACTAGATATGCTCTCATGCTCCTTCCAGATCTAATAGTTGCCCTAATTCTGTGGCTTTTGAGGTAGTTAAAAGTTCATTTAGATTTTTTTTTCTGTAAGGAAATGACACTAGACTTTTGTTGACTGGCATCTTTTGCATCGCCAAAAATCTCATTTTACATGAAAATCCTACTTGCATCACTTAAACATTTATGGGGGCCCCTTGGGGTTTCTTTTCTCCCTATCTTTTGCTTAGGTTGGTACAGCCCTTGTTCTAAGGAGAGTCAGCCCACATTTCAACAGATAGAAGCCCCCTCTCCTAGTGGGTGCCGTGGGTGGTACCACTCTTCAAGTTCAAAGCAATAGGAACTGTTGGCTCTACAGGATAGGAAAATTTACACCCGGCAAATATTATTGATTTCTCTTGTCCGGAGATTAATTTAGAAAAAAGAATCTGTTATTAGTATGAAGGTGATGTGCGATGATGGAGAAAGGAAGGAGGGATCAATACTGGGAGCCACCATTAATGTACTGCCGTCACTATCATTTTGACAGGTTTACAATCAAATGCCATTGATTTTTCATCAGCTTTTCCAGCTGGCTTCAGAAGGTGAGGCTGCTGGGTTTTGAAAAATAAAAGAGTTTTGCAACAGACATTTTTGTTCTAGCTTTCGCACCCAGAAAGGAGTGCTTGAGACATGCTGAGTCAGCCTTCACTTTCTGTGTATTATTATGCATGGCACCTTTGGGCTGACAGCTAGGAAGGGAACTTGTGTGAAGGGAGGCTTGTGTGCTGCCCAAGGTAGGCATCCTCAGAGGAAGGACTTAGAGAATGGGGCTTACCCCGAGGAGCAGCATCAGAACAGGAGAGGGGATTAGGCACTCAGGGAAGACACAGGACTTTGGAGTGGAGACCAGGAGTCACAGACCAAGAATCACTGAGTGCTGGCCACGTGCTGAAGCCTTACACATGTGATCTCTGTTAATGCTCAGATCCTCTAGGTTGCAAAGAATTCAAGTTCAAAGAGTTCAAGTAACTTGCTCAGGTTTGCACACCTGGAAAAACGCAGCTGGGATCCATTCAAGGATTGTTTGCAATAATTTCTATTTCCCTCTAGATGTTTTAGTCCATGCGCATGTTTGCTTTCGGTAATAGACGGCAAATTGCCAGGTGCTCTAGTTTAAGGGACTTAGATGAATGGGAAAAGCCTTGAATCTTGGCCTTTATACTGAAATGGCTCAATATTTTACTTCCTGATTCCTGATCCCAGCTGTGTATACCTGTGGCTCCTGCTACCACTAGTGAGTGTCTCACTGGGCTGAGTGCTCCAGCCTCCCAGGGGGCGATAACGGCTCTGGGTCTCGAGCTGCATATTCACAGAACAGCAGTGACAACAAAGTCCATGGACTTCTCCTGTACAGACTGCCTGTGGGTACAAAGGGAAATTTTCTACCCCTTGAATACATTTTCCCCTTGTCAGCCTATGCACACTTCTTGAAAGAAATTGTTCTGTTCAAGTGCCTCTCCCTCTTGGTGGCTTTTTCAAAATTTGAATTTGGATAGCTTTTTAATTTCAAAAATAACTAAGAAAACCCAGTTCTAGGTCATTAGCATGGATGAGCTATTTCTGTGCGATTGGAGTGAGGAGGACAGGCCTTGGCTTCAAGAGATGAATTATCTGTGTTCTCATCTTGTCTCCTAGGCCCAAGTACCATGTGACTGAGGGTAAATCCCTTCCTCTCTGGAAGCATCACTCATTTCATCTATAAATGAAATGATGGGTGTGGAACACAGCCATATTCTTCAATCTGGTAGAGAGCAACAGGAAGTTGTGGTGCAATGAAATTGCACTGAAATGCAAGTAAATTATTATAATTCCTATGTCCTAACAGGAAAGACTTTTCTAGTAGAAAATATTCTGTATTTACTCATATTCATGAATCTCAAATGGAATAACACATAAAATAATTTTAAGAAATTACATATAAGCAGGATAAAAAAATAATCCAGATCTACCTTCCACATAGAAAGTAAAAGCAAGCCTGCCAGGCTAAGGAAAGACACTTGATAACAGGTATGATGCTAGTCAACTTTTTTTTTTCATTGCCTGCCAGCAGAGAAACAATAGAAAGAGCTAAAAGTTCATGAAAATTTGTGCAAAGAAATGTTGTAATCAAGAAATTCTATTCAGTAGCTTTATTTTTTTTCCATGAAGATTAGGGAAAGACTGCATGGGTTTGTTTATATTACGTGATGTGATAATCTATGTGGCGTATCTCATTCATTGCTGGACTCTGAGTAGAAATTCCCTTAGGATTATCTCATTTGACTTTAGAGGCAGATCATCTCTGTTATCTCTGAATTCCTCCAAAACGAAGTTTGAGAACCAAGAGATTAGAGGTATCTTTAGATCCCTGCCAGAATTGACACTCTGTCATTCAAGGATTATTTTCCTCTAGGGTAATAAACCAAGACTCCTGGGAGTTCCAAGGAGAGCTAGGACTGAAGAGTGGATGTGAAGATGGGGATGGCGATGGGGATATGTCAGTTAAGCAGCTGTCAAAATTTTACAGCATTAACTCAGTCCATTGATTATGTGAAGGCAATTCTCTCCGGCATTCCAAGTTCTGTGATGTCTGGTGATAATAGGCAATGCCATCTG
Source organism: Suricata suricatta (assembly GCF_006229205.1). Classification (NCBI taxonomy): domain Eukaryota; kingdom Metazoa; phylum Chordata; class Mammalia; order Carnivora; family Herpestidae; genus Suricata; species Suricata suricatta. The sequence goes on from NC_043703.1 coordinate 154,675,036, forward strand.
TCAGCTCTGTACTGGGCCCCAAATCTATGTGAGATTCCTTAAAGAGGGAAAAACAGCAACAGAACTTTGCACTGAAATAACTAGTGTAGAATTAGGCCTACACTGTTGGATGGGTGTCTCACTAGGCTTTGGGACAATAAAAAGTTGAATATTAGCAAACTTCTTCCCCTCAAGGAGATAGACTCTAGTGATGGATAGTCATGTGGATACACACATGTACACCTAAGGCTGGATACAGGAGCTACCCAACACAGGCACAGAGTGCCCAGGCAGGACATGCTTATCTTGATATAGAAGGGGCACAGATATGTCTCCTTGTTGACACTTGTAATTATCTTTTTAGACTCCATCCTTTCTGGAGAATTCCTCTGCTTTCCATAACCTAGATCTACCTGTCTTCATTCCTTTAAAATGCCTCACAGAAGGGAGACTAGTGATCTATTTTCCAGATCCTGGAGAGGTTTTTTTTTTTTTTAAGAAATTATCATACCTGAACTCTCTTTGGTATTTGATTCTGAAAACTGTTGACTATCTTTTTCACTTGGCATCTATGACACCTTGCTTAAGAATATTTTGAATTATAGTATTTTGTATTAAAGAGTAGGGAATACATTTTGGGGGTGTTTTCCCTTTAATATGAAAAATATTTATAAATTGTTACATGGCCTCTAACATTTCCTGAAATCAATAGTTAATTGTTCCTTAGCTGTAGTGACTGAGTCCAATCTTATGTAATGGACTTACTGTCTTTTAAAAGTTTCTAAAGAAGTTAAATAAAAATTCTTAAGCTAAGTCACATTGATAACTAATGCAAAAAGGCCCATTCTATTCCTTAAAATATTAAATTCATATGAGTTTTATTTGCTAATTATATATTAATAAATATGGACTTTTTTAAGGTAATGAAGCAATTTGCTTTATCGCACTCATATTGTTAACATCATTGATCATATTCATAACCTCAGTGGAATCACCAGTATTTTCATTGTACCAAAGAAGGATGAGTCAGAGAAATAAAGAATGATTTTGTCATAATGAAAACTCTCCAAATATAAGGAAGCTGAGCTAGAAACAATTAGCCTGCACCTATAAAAATGCCTTAGATAAAATGTTGCTGTTTCCTCAAATAGAACAAATACCAAAAAAAAAAAAAAAAAAAAAAGGATGCGGAAATGTAATTTAGTCAGGCTTGCACGTTGCAAGAGAAAGCCTGGTTTTGTCATTTGTTCCATCCTTTTAGAAACACCATCCATTCTATTTCTGGTTGATTGTTCGGATTCACCGTTTACCATGTTCTCCCAGTCTACAAGTCCATGTAGATACTGGGCTGTGCAAACCTCAAACCCAAAGGAAAACAGATGTCAGACCAAACCTAATGTCGTCTCCTAGATGCTCAATAAATGTTCATAGGACAACACGGAACCTATTGACTACACATGCTTAGTTTAATTTCTTTTAAATGCTTTTTAAAATTGGTGTGTTTAAGTAAAGTTTTAAATACTTTTTACTCTTCGGGGTCTTTTGTGGTTCCGTATGAATTTTAAGATAGTTTGTTTTAGCTTCAAGAAGAATGCTGGTGCAACTTTGATGGGGATCGCATTGAATGTGTAAGTTGCTTTGGGTAATAATGACATTTTAACAATGTTTATTCTTCCAATCCATGAGCACGGAATGTTTTTCCATTTCTTTGTGTCTTCTTCAATTTCCTTCATAAGTCTTCTATAGTTTTCCGCATACAGGTCTTTTACGTCTTTGGTTAGGTTTATTCCTAGGTATTTTATGGTTTTTCGTGCAATTGTGAATGGGATCTGTTTCTTGCTTTCTCTTTCTATTGCTTCATTTTTGATGTATAAGAATGCAACTGATTTCTGTACATTGACTTTGTACCCTGCAAAATTACTGAATTCACTGATCAGTTCTAGAAGGCTTCTGTGGAGTCGATTGGGTTTTCCATGTAGAGTATCATGTCATCTGCAAAAAGGGAAAGTGACTTCTTCTTTGCCGATTCTGATGCCTTTTATTTCCTTTTGATGTCTGATTGCTGATGGACCTTGAGGATGTCATGCTAAGCGAAATAAGTCAGGCAGAGAAGAATAGATACCATATGTTTGCATTCATAGGTCTAACAGGAGAGACCTGGCAGGGGACCATGGGGAGAGGAAGGGGGAAAGAGAGACGGGGAGAGGGGGAGAGTGAGGGACACAGATCAAGGGAGACTACTGAATACTGAAAATGAACCATGAACTGAAGGGGGAGGGGGAGGGAGAGGGGGTGATGGTCATGGTGGGGGGCACTTGTGGGGAGAAGCACTGGGTGTTATATGGAATCCAATTTGACAATAAACTGTTATAAAAAATAAATACTTTTTACTCTATTCAGCTGGGTCTGCTCATTGGAATTTTCAAGGAGTCCCCCGACCTTGGCAAGACACATCAAATTTCCAGCACAAGAATATCCCTCCTGCTTTCTCAACAGTCACCTATTAGATGACAAATCTTTGGAATTTACTTGTTTAGTATTTTCATCCTCTGTCTCCATTCCATCATGTCTTGAGGGTTGGTCTTATTGTTCATCTACTATTTATATTTTCCTTTTACTCTTTACCTACCTGTAGTTGTTTTTGTGTGTTTTTTTCCCTTTCCTTTTACTTGCTATTTCCTCTCCTTTTCATTCTGGGTGTGCCTCAACTCTCTGAGATGTGCACTCCAGCCTGTGCCCCAAGAACTGGCCAAGGAATAAGCAGTGTGGTTAGAGCATAAGGCAGAAGAAGTAATGGAGATCTCGCTGGGACGGGAACCAACCCAGTGATCTTTTCCCTAGGACTCAGCTATCGGAAAGATGGCTTCTGCCTATTTAGAGTCCAGAGTTCTGACTTACAACCTCCCTTTTGGGGCCGTGGGGCTGTCAGTCCAGGAGAGAGAGTAGGGCTGTTGCTTTGTCAGGATTCCTGCAGCCACAGCAGAGACCTGGGAGAAGCTGGTACTGAGGAACCAGGAGGTTCTGCTTCTGCCAGTGCTGTCTGAGCAGAAGTCTGGGGTCTTAGATCATCAACACTGTAGCTGATGTGCCACCTTCCAGTGCATGGGATGGTGTGTCTTTCTGTATATTCCATACCTATATATGCGGGCATTGAGTGGCTGTGTATATATGTGTGTATGCAGCAATGTGTACAAACGCACTTCTGTGTGGGTGGCTATGGGGACATGTATGCATGAGTTGCACAGATGTGAGGATCTAAGGACGCATTTTGGGGAAACTGTTATGTATGCAGAGAGCACTCCGTAAATATTTGTAGAGTGAATACATTATTCCGTGTATTCAATTCCATAAATATTTATGGAATAGTTTGATGCTAATTAGAATCATAATAAGTGGTAATAATGTAGACAGGGGAAAACTTCCACAAGAATATTTGTGGAAAGAGGGGCTTTCCCTAATACGCATTCAGGAATTATCCGTGAGGCAGTTACTTCTTTGTAGAACTCTAAGGCGTTCCTTGCTCTTGTCACTTTGGACCTATGCTCACTTTCTACTGCTCACTACCTGGAACTCTAGACCTTTGTTTTCTTTCCATTAAATGTTGCTACTGGCCTCATTAGAGGTATTTGGTGTAGAAGACCACCTTTCTTAATTCCTGGGACCTTAATTTTGTATAATTCTACTAATATAATTATGTTGTGTTGCCTAAGACTTTTTTTTTCTCTAAGGTTTGGTGATAACTGAAGGGAATTACAGCATTGGGAGTAAGACTCTGAATATTAGATGTTAAATAGAATGTTAGATATTAAATAGATTTCAAGAAGCAGTATGAAAATAAAAAAGCAGCTGTAATTATACATGAGTTCACGGTTCCCAAAGCCTGAGTTGCGTGCTCTCCAAGACCAACTGCATATTGGACTTGTGTAGAGAAGCTCAAGGCTGGCCACTTCTCACATCTCTCCTCCACTGTGAAATAAACGTACACAACCCTGGGAGGCCTGGGTGGTTCAGTCGGTTGAGCATCTGACTCCTGGTTTTGGCTCGGGTCATGATCTCACAGTGCATGAGTTCAACCCCCACATTGGTCTCTGTGCTGACAGTGCAGAGGCTGCTTGGAATTCTTTCTCCCTCCCTCTCTCTGCACCTCCCCTGCTCATATTCGTTCTCTCTCGCTCGCTCTATCAAAATAAATAAATAAATGTAAACAATACCCTTAAAAATACATACCCCCAATCTTCTTGGGGGATTCTGGTCCTTTGTGGACAAACCCTGGGTTGAACACGCATTCCTACCCACACCATGCACACATCACTCCCAGGTCAGACAATGATTCTCAGAGGCAGTACATCTGAAGTAAACACAAAAGAAACTTTTCCCTAAAGAATATACAATCTCCAGGGACTTTTCCTGGTCTTGAGGGGGATGGTGTTTCCCACTGTGTGTTTTCCTTCTTACCCTCTCCCTTTTCCTGTCACACGTGTCATCCATGGCAAGGGACCCACTTAAGCTTATGAAATGGGGCTCATCAGAGTCTGATTCCAAAGAGCTGTCTTTTATCTCCAAGCACTCCCAGCTAGCTCTGCAAAGACCAGGAGCATGCTTTCAGTGTCTAGTTTCTGCTTTTCCTTGGGCCAGATCGAGTTCTCCTTGTGTGCTACCGTCCCTCCCCACCTGAGACCTATGAGGGTAAGTGAGAGGCATAAAGATAGATTCCCTCTCTGTGCCGCAAGCCCTGGGGAACAGTGGGGAGCAGAAGCACTTCCCATTATGATCATAATTTCATCTTAATTCATATAACAGCTTGTAATTTACAAAGAACGTTTATCATCCTTGCACCTAAGGTTAAAATTTACCAATAAAAAATAAATAATCCCAATAAAATAACTAAGTAGTTTCACATACTTTGTCTCACGTAATGAATTATCTGGGACCTACATAGCATAGCATTGGCAACTCTCCTTCCAAAAGAGCCAAGGAAGACTCATTTAAGGCTTTTGGAGTGTGACTTGGCGGAGAGAGATTTGAGAGGTTACCGCCTTTCCCATCCACTTCTGAGGACAGTCACATAATTTCTCATCAAGCTGTCTGTCCCTTTATTGGCAGTGTGGACTTGACCTTACAGCTGCGCATCCCAATGATCTCTAATCCATATGCTGTTAAGATGCTAATGGGGAGAAAAAATGTCATTACCTGAGGAAAAATCCTACAATCCTCAATTTTCATTCTGTGCAATGATCTTGCTTGCTTTCCTTCTGAGCCATGTGGAAAGGTAAAGGGAACTGGCTGCCCTTGTTTTACTTCATAGAAGGTCACCGGTTAGATACATAAAAGGATGCATTTCCCCCTTTAAAACTGAGGCTTTAAAGATATTTAAATCATCCATGTTGCTTTCTACAAGGCTCCATTATGCAAAGCAGCGTTAATGATTGTGTAGTATGCACAAGACTGTAGCAAGCCAGACACACAGGGAGCAGAAATGGGAAGGTTTTTTATGAGTTTTATAAATTTTGTACCTTTATATATTTAATAAAAAGCTTGCGTCTAAATTATGGGAATGTTCTTAAGAATGAGGCATGGGTTTTGGAACCTTTACTATCTTAGGCTATTTTAACTGCGAAATAATAACTTGGCTGGAACTTCTCTTTGAGTGGATAAGTAGTAAAAATGACAAGGGGCATTCCAAGATGTTTTCATTGTATCCATCCATCATCTGAAACTTTAATACAGTCAGGATTTACTGAAAGAATAACATACTCCTATATATTAAATGCTGAGAGTGTTATAACTTTGAATGTTCTTGGAAACTATCTATCCAATTACATATGTTCCTTCAGAAATTCAGTGGAGATTACTGGCATTGCACTTGATAGAAGTGATTTCAGACTGTTCCTTTTTGCAGATAATGACTTCTGTGTTTCCTTTCCCTTTCATTCCAGTACAGCTTCTGGGTTAGTTATAGCTCTGAATCATGATTTTGGGGGATTTTCTGAGGTTGGCTAAAAGCTTCAAGTGAGAAGAAAAAGATCAGAAGTCATTCGATGGGTGGCAGGTGTATCTGAATAACACGACCATGTCAAATTCAGCTAAATAAATACATCATTGTGTAATGAAAAGACCGTCAAGTTTGAACTCAAAGCAACAACGACAACAACAACAAACATAGCAACATGTGTGTAAGGATCTTGGCCACATCCTTAGTTCTGTAGCTTTGACAAGCCCTGTTCCTTCCCTGAGTCTCAGGGTCTTCAGCGGGAGAGATGGAAGATTATGTCACAGCATCATTTTGAAAATAATTAAGGCAGTGAATATACAAAATGTCTATGTATTATAAATGACTATAATTACTATAAGCATAATTTATTAACTCTAATAGTATTCATTGAGGTCTTTCTGGGTATCATGTTTTAAGTACTGCATCAAAATAAAAAGATGAAAAAATACACCCATTTGCTTTCAAGGATTTTCTGGGCTGTACTATTAATGGTCAGCATTTATGGCGCATTGTGTGCCCGACAGTGGGTAAAGCATAATTTAGCAAATAAACAGGAATAAAAAGACACACACAGAGCCTTTGTGTAGGCTAATTATAGGAGCTAAGTTTGCGTCTGGACTTACCAGGGTCCTTGAGGGATGCTTCCGAAACCCCTAAAGCACATTCCTCTATGGAGGTCCTCTAAGGGTCACATTCTTCTGTTCCCTAAAAAGGAGACCCTAGCAAGAACCTATGAGTTTATATTGCCAGCCACTTGAATACATTTCAGGGCCCCACAGTGGCTATGGTTAGGTCTGCCTGGATGTAGCCAAACTTTATTGTGACACATGTTTCCTCACAAGGTCTAAGTGAGCATCTGCATTGTCTGCTAAGCATTGTGCAACCTGCAAATCCCAAAGGCAAAGATGGCCATGATAGGGACTGGTAAGACTTGGTGCCTTGCAGGAGAGGCATGATGATGGCTTCCTGAAAATAATATCTCATCTAAGATTCGTTAGAAACTAGGTATCTTAATCTAGAAGCCAGATACGTTAGACTCTGGTTAGATGCCATTAAGATGGTGATTGATTCAGTCTACTTTCCTGAGAAAAACATGGATTCAAGGGTGGGAGTAATTTAAATGTTTACAACAAACAGTGTGTTGGGCATTATCATTATCATTTTAAAGACTACAACCTAGAAGCTTAGAGAAACTCCATGCATATGTTTTTATGATTTGTGCAGTGGGGGTTCTAGTACAGGCTCAGTTCTTAACCACAACATAAATACTTACATTTGAGGATGAAGTCAAGAGCACCAGATTCTGCCTTGGGAAGTTCTGCTGGGGAGTTGATTTGCTGAAACAAACACTGAAGAATGAGGAGGCATCCTTTAGGATTGAGAATGACCTAATCAGGGGGAGGTACTCCCCCCCACACCCGTGGGTGGGGCTGCGAACAGGTGAGGAATGCAGTCAAGTCCACAGGCTACCCAGAGGTGAGCAGCGCAGGTTATGCAGAACAGCCTAGGAAGACCTTGGTTCACCATGTTAAAGAGTCTTCCCTTTATCCTGTAGAAGGTAGGGATTCATCGGAAGATTTTCAGTAGAAGGAAGGACTGTAAAAGAGTAAGACTTGAAGTAGAGCCTCCCACTGGGGAGTTGAGCACTGGAGGTTAAATGAAGAAATGGTTGAAGACTGTAATTCCTCCTCACTAACACTTAGGCAATGGCATAACCATTAGTAAATAGGTATAGGATGTTTAAATAGCAGGGAGGGGGGCTAATGGAAGTGAGAGGGACTCTGTTTTTGACCATCAGGAGGGGTTTGTATCAACCATGATACTACTCTTCTATCAGAAGGAGTGTGATTCACCATTGCATTTTCCCATGTGTGAACATGCAACGCATGTGGGCACCCTTGCCTCCCACCCAGAGGCGGGGCATGGGTGTCCGTGTACACGGAGACAGAAGGGTCCAAGGCCTCTGAAATAAGTATGCCTGGCATTTCAAAGATCACATTTATATAAACAAATGAAGACAGCTCTATATTAAAGCGAGAACTTGATACAATTACAGATAGAAACAAAATTCTATTGTTATTAAGTGCTTTCTTAAAGAGAAATCATAATTCCCTCGTAGGTTATGTGGGACACAAGTGGTGTGTAATACACACGTCACCTCAGGAGCTAAACAATAAAAAGGGAGAGCTTTTTTTTTTTTTTCTTTCCAGTTAAAGATTTTCAATGTAACTTAGAATTATTAAGGTTGCTTCGACCACAGTAAAATCAGCTGGAAGCCTAAACACCAACTATATGAAACAATGGAATTGTTCTCACTAATTCCATTGTTGTAATTGGAAATACCTATAATGCTTTAAAATGGCTTATTAATGGCAATCACAAGATATGGGAGGCCCTAGGTGAAATCACGGACAACCCAACCCAGACTACTTTATGGAGTAGTTGACTAGTTTACCATGGAATGACCAATTGGCTCAGCTCCAGTTCTACAGCAGTGGTTAGCAAATGCCCAAGAGGGCAATTTGCTAAAGGACCCATTCACCTAATGCTTAGTTAACCAAAAAAGAAACAAAAGAGCACTTTTTTATTAACCACTTAGAAAATACATAGCAATTATTTGTGTTTCATGGAGACTAGCTTAATATGTTATGCAATTTTTGCATTCTATCTTGTGAATTATGAATTTCACTGAAATGCATAGCATGAATGTCAAGGATTTTAATGAATGCATGGGCTCATTCTCTAAGTGAGTTTTAAATCCAGTCTTCTGCCTTCTCTGCTTCTCTTAGTTCATGCATTTACTTTCTTGAATAGGGGGAAAATTAGGGAGTTGTGCAGTATACATCAGGATGTAGAGCTTAAGAAAGGTTTTGCACTAGCGCCTTTACATGCTCATAGTGCTATGCATTCATCACTCAGGCACATACACATCCATGCCAAGCAGACAAGCCCATGAGGCTTTTCTTTATTCTTGGAGAGGTTTTGCACATCATTCATTATAGAGTAAAACAACCCTGTGCTTCGCCTCTCAAATGACCCTTATCAAGATAGGATACAAAAGTGTATCTCCGTCTCTGCCTCCATCGGTACTGTATAATTTCTGTATCATTAAAAGACGAGAAATTGGGTTACATGGCCTGATGTAAGCTTTTAGACAGAATCTATATATTTCAGAGCACAGACAAAAATTAAGATATATTTCTAATTTCAGAAGCCTAGTCTCTTCTGAAGTCCTTAGTGCTTTGTAGGCAAATGTATGGTCTATTCCTTTCACACAGTCTACAGTGCCGTAATATATTTGTCAGCCTGACTAAGCAGTCAGGTCTGTGTGGATGGGGCTTGAGCGTATATGTTTGTGCAAGATGTGTGTATGTGTCCTGATTGCTGGGAATGTGATATATATATAGAGATAAATGTGTAGAATATTGCCAATCTTGGCACGCTATTGAAATGGAACCACCCCTTTTCTCTCACTCATGTGACTAATTCAAGAAATCAACTCAGTTGAAAAGGTCTTAACCTGGATTGAAAATGCACTGGGTGAAGGAAACCTTCCCTATCGTTTATGAAATATTTAACGTTTGTGACCTGGCTGAGAGGTGGAATTCGGAATATAAAAAATTAGAAACCAAAGTACATTTCTCCTTAGCTCTCCTCTGGGACACTAAGAAGGACTGCTGTAAATTTTATAATTGGGTTAAAGAAAACTTTTTTTTTTTTTGATTCAGCAATTCAATGATTGGTCATTCGATTAAGTCACTAGTGATTCTTGGCAAATTGGAGATTTTGAGGGATGATCACAATAGTGAGGTCACAGTGATCTTCCTAGCAACACTTTAGATGTATGTTTACTAGTATTTAAATATGTGAGTAGATAACTCCTTAAAAGCATTTGTGGGTACTATGGATTGGAAATTTAGAAATACATCTTGTGCAGGAAGAAAAGCTAAGGAACAAGAAAGAGAGAGAGATAACAGTTGAATTAGGAAAGCAAAATTTACTAGAAATCATCAACCCACTTCTGCTTATGTCTCGCTGGGCAGAATTTTGGCACATGGTCAATCTTAATGCAAGAGAGTCCAAGAAATGCATTTTTTTTTAAATCTTGTCCCCTTACCCTCCTCAAATATAACTGGAGAAAAGATCCAAAGGAAGGAAAGGAACTTGGGTATTGGAAGAGCAACTAGTAGTGTCTGTTTGCCAGAATGGACTTCCTTAATTGCCTCACTTTTTAGTTCATTACTCTGTTGGATTTTTTTTTTAAGTTGTTGTCCCCTTTTCTCCCCCACTGAGTTCTGTTTTACTTGGAACTGTAGCAGCTCAGAGGGGAAGGACTCAGGGTCATCTGATTCCACCTCCTTTATTTCACGGATGAGAAAATTGGGGCTCAAGAGTCCAGTTACTTGCGCAAGGCAGCCCAGTGAGTGACAGCAGCGGGGACAGGCACAGAGCCAAGGCAGCTGTTTGTCACTCAGGGCAGTGCTGCCTCTGGGGGGTGAGGAAAAAAGCCAAATAGACAGATTTTTGCTTTTATTTTTCCTGGTCTTTAAATTTTAAATTATCTACACTTCCGGAATTCAATTTCTAGCTAACCAAGCACAATTGCAACTTATTGCCAGTCTTTTTATTTTTTTTTTAAGCTTCCTACGCACTTTGTTATAGGATCATGCAGCTGCCATATGGGAAGGCAAGTTCAGAGGGATTTCTCTTCACCTGCTAATCGAAAAGATTAAAGGCTAGGGAACCAAGGTGGCTCAGTTGGTTAAGCATCGGACTGTAGATTTTGGCTCAGGTCATGATCTCACAGTTTCTGAGTTGAAGCCCCACATTGGGCTCCATGCTGGCAGTGTGGACCCTCCTTAGGATTCTCTCTCTCCCTCTCTCTGCCCCTCCTCAGCTTGTTCTCTCTCTAAGTAAATAAATAAATTAAAAACAATTAAAGGCCAATATTAAGAATAATATCACGGAATACTACCCAAGACCTTTGCCAGAAAAATACCCCAAATAAGATTTGCACCCTTCTGTTCAAAATATAAGATTTTTTTTAACTTTAAAGATTATTGCATAAAGGCTGCCTGATAGAGTCGGAAATCTCTTACAGTGCCTTCCATGAAATGAGTGATCTTACACAGGTCACTTCCTTGCTCTCTCTTTCTTCTAAAGGTAGGAGAGGTTGCACTGGAATTAGGACATCAGCTTTGGTTGCACATTGTAGTCACAGCTGGGCATTTAAAATTATTAATGTCTCTATCTCCTCCCCACCCCTGCCAACTATTTTGATTTTATTGGTTTTCAGTCTAGGGCACACTTATTAGCAGTCTTTGTAAAGCTGTCTAGGTGATGCTGACATATAGCCAAGTTGAAACCCACAGGGCTGGAATAAGCGTGAATCTTGTCACTCCAAGTGTGGTCTCCTGACCCGTAGCCTCCTATAACCTGGGATCTTATTAGAAATGCCAGGATTTGGGGGTCCCTCTCCAGACCTGCTGAATCAGAGTTTGCAAGAGTCTCAAGTGATTCAATACACTGTGAAATTTGCAAAGTGCTGTGGATTTCATGATTCTATAATATTGGGTTGCTTCCTTGCTCAAAATCCTTCAGTTGCTCCCATGCTATCTAAATTCCTCAACCCAGTGTTCAAGGCTCATCTTATTCTAACCCAGCTGACATCTCTCCAGCCATTTCTCCTTTTACCTGATCTCTAGAGACCTGTTTTCTCATTGCCTACCCAAGCAGTCCTCAGTTGGGTTTCTGCCTGGCTGACGTGGCCCCCCAGTTCTTGCCCAGCCATACACTTCAAAGTGCAGCCAACGTTGGCTTGCTTGACATGCCATGCATCACTCACACTTTTTCTTTCTGGTCTGATTTGTGAGTTGTTGGAGGTTTCTGAAATTGCTACTGATAGTGTTTGGGAGTGGTGGTGGGGATTTGGAGCTGATGGCCAAGAAAGAATTCTTGATGATGTCTTTGGTGCAAAAAAGATGATTGTATTAAAATATGGGGACAGACCCGTGGGCAGAAAGAGCTGCACCGATGGGGAGAGGGTTAAGGACTGACTGGTTTTATACTGTGGAGGTGGGGAGATAAAGTCATGAGGAAGTTCCTTAAAGGGATTTTCATATACTCAGGAGGAGTCACAGATTACTGGAGGCCTAGATGTTGTCAAGCTAAGGTTCTTTTTCCCTCTAGAAATGCATTAACATTAAGACAGTAGGGAGTTCTGGAGATTAGGCTTTTAATAAGACTGCCCTTTTCTTGTAATATTACTAAGATATTTGTAAACTGATGGAGACTCTATCAGTTTAACCATTTGTTTTCTGTCCTTTCCTTTGTCCTTGGGCAGCCAGGAGTGCCCGAGGAATGTCATACATATCCCCCCTGGGGAGGGGGGTGTGCTGGTTGGTGCTTGGCTCTCAGCTTGCCTTATGATCCCTCATCAGTTACTATCAGATTTCTTTTCCTTACCTCCCTGCTTAAACTGAAAGGCCCTTTAAGAGAAGGATTATATCCTGTTCATCTTTGAATCTCAAGTGCATGCTTAAAAAAACATGATGGTGGGTATCCAAAATGTTTACTATCAGGCCTTCTGGAGGGAAAAGACCAGTGATATGGAAGTCAAATGGGGTGGATTTTATAACCTGTGTTGGTGTGACCTTCTCTGGGTCTCATTTTTCTTATATAAAAGTATTTAGGTGACTTCCATCTCCGACAGTCTGAGTCCAGGACTTTGGTGGGAACTGGTATTATCTAGATCATGGTCTCTGATGATTGAATCCTTCTGTATTTACCAGGAACAGCACAGGCATGTGAAGAGTTTTTAATTCATTCAGTCCTTCACGTAGGCTTTAAATACAGGATCTTATCTTGTCCTTGAAAATAAGCACTGCCCCTAGGTCTGTAGCTGAAAGAAATCAGCATAAATTCAATAAGAATGGGGCAGCTGGATGAGTGAGAAACTAAAAAACCTTGGCTTTTTACCTTGTTTGGTTTTCAAAGGAATTGTGATCTGTTGTCTCTTATGGATATGGTTTGGAATCAGTTGGAAATGGGTGGATTTTGCCCTGCAGACCTTTCTGCCCTCATGCAGCTATCTGGTTAAGGGGAATAAGCCTGCTTTGAGGCCCTTTTGCAGTTTACAAATTACCATTCTCATTTGAACCCCATAGTAGAGCTGATGAAGCAGGCTCAGAGAGGTGAAGTGATTTGTCAGTAATTTGCAGTAGTTTTCAAGAGGCTGGTTTCAGTTCCATCTGCTTCAGAAGCACCTGGGGTATTTATCAGCCCTGCTCCTTGGCTCTACGTGGGTCAGAATCTTTCACATGGGGTCCAGGATCCTGCCAGTGACAGTCCCTGAGACAATTCTTAAGCATATTGAAATATGAGAACCACCTTGCTAGGAAATGTTCTCTGTCCTTTTAGAGAATGAATCCAAGACTCGGGATGATCACTTGTCTCCCTTCTCCTGGAAAGACTCAGAAATTGGGTGTGTTATCACAGTCACCTGAGGAGGTTTTAAGAAAGGTCACCTGACTGAGTGCCACACTAGGCCAAGCGACACAAATTCTCCAGGAGCAGCCTGGGAATCTTATTTTTAAATAGTTGTGTAGGTGACTTTGGTACTCAGCAAGGCTTGAAACCAGACTGGAATGTTCGCAAAAGGCTGCAGTCAGCACGGAGAATAGTTTGTCACCGGATAACCAGATGCATTTAAAATGGAGTCTTCTACAGGCCGTCTCTCTGCCTACCTTCCACTCTATCTCCTCTGGAAAAAAGCCTTTTCCCTGGTCAGCAGAAGTACACTGAAGTCTTTACAGGAGATAGAAATGCTGGAGAAGTTTTCCACATTCTGGTTTTCTGTCTGAGGCTCTGTCACTCAAGTCACGTTGGGGCCCGAGCTACACGCAGGCTGTGGCCTTGGCCAGTGGCTTCTGAGATAGACCCACCAGTATCTACCAGGAACAGCATGAGATAAAAGTAGAAATAACAAGCCCCCACATTTTCTAGCACTTTCCATTCACAAAGCACATTCACATTTTTACATCTCCTTATTCCCCACAACAGACCAGTGAGGTCAATGTCCTCAACACATGCACGTGTTACAGAGGCTGAGATGAAGCCTGGAGAGGGGAAGGGCCCTGCTCAGTGCCAGCTGCTGAGTCACAGAGCTGAGCAGACAGCCCAGAGCTCTGGTTTCAGCCCCACCACTCTCTCCACCGTGCACATCAGCCGCCATGTTCCCTCAATAACCCGAGGAAGCAGGTGCTTCATTCTCATTGGCAGATGGTAGGGCTGCAGTTGGAAGTGACAAGTCCCACATCACACAACTGCTACATGGGAGGGCCAGGATTCAAACCCAGCTCTCTCTCTCCAGCTCTAAAGTGAACTGTTTTTGTTTAGGACTCTGCCATTTTCTTTGAAGGCTTAAATCATCTGTTGTGTTCATCAAACATTTTTGGTATCCATTATGGTAAGGAATCCTCATGGTTCACAGTGTGCACCCACACATGCATCCTTATGTCTGCCTGTACACACGAAACCAAAAGGTTTTTTTTTGTTGTTGTTGTTTCAACCAATACTCTACTGCTCTATACTCTATCTTCTCTTTTATTCTAAAATGCTGATCATGACCCATTAAACATGTTTCATAGTGTGCTAAAGGGCCATGACTTACACTTTGAAAAAAAAAAAACATTCATCAGGGTACCCAACATTTGCTCTGGTGTTTATTTACACTTTTCCTATGTGGTCAAAAGCACATGTGGAGAAACTGAATCAAATATGTTGGTGGTCAGCCTTGGACTTGATCAGCTTGGGCACCCCTGCCCAGCTCCTTGCGGGTTGACCCTGGACCCTTGCACAAATGTTGAGCCTCTGGCTGCCTCCCAGGTCACAGAGGTGGGGTTCCAAGGCTGGTGGTGAGAGCCAGCAACACAGGGGTGCCCCCCGTCCCCCTTCCCGATAATGAGCGCATTCTTCAAAGCTTTGCCTTTCTTGACGACTGTGAGCAGTAATACACGTGTGAGCAAACAGGGAGAGTTTAGTGTGTTTATTGCTGCTATTGAGAAAATAATGTGATAATAAACAGGGTTGGTAATGGAAATTGCTTCTAAGAATAAAATTATGTTATTATGAGTTACAGGCGGCCCTGAGGAAGGGTGTCATGTCTCTGAGCAGGAAGCTCCTGGCTGCTTGGAGCTGTTCTGCAGGGACCTCCCGCCTGGGATCCCCACTTCTCACTCTCTTGGCCAATTTGAACTTTTAGCCTCATTGACTTCTTGGCATTGCTGATCTTTAGAAACTGGGCGGCTTGGCCAGCGTTGCATTTTAATTAGTGCATTTAATCCCCTGGCCTGTGTGCTGCTGCCTGTTACCTTTCTTTGCAGAGTCTCATTAGGTGTGGATGAGGAAACTCTTCTTCAGTGTATGATGAAGGAATTAACCCTGGACACAGTTTAAAGGGCCTGTGCAGAAGAGAAGCACCTTTTTTTATCAGCTAATAGCCTCGCCTGTCATTAACGCAGCCTGATGAGTAAAATGAAGGTTGGAGAGCTTAGCTCCTATACTAATTAGAAAGAAAATGACAGGAAAAATGTCAGCTTTGAAGGGCTGAGTTGGCTTTGATGATACGCAGACTTTCGCAGGCTAAGAACAAAATGCCTTTTCAACCTTTTCCGTCAGACTTTATACATACTGTTACCTTACACCCTGTCTCTTCATGCCCTGCCTGTTCAGCTGGGGACCTCTCGGCATCCAGCCCTCCCCTATTGGATTCCTACTCCTCTCTTAGGGTTTCTCCCAATGGTGATATCCTATAAGAAGGCACGCCAAATGCCAGGGAGGATTTTCTCCCCCATGCAATTCTCATATTCTGTCGACCCTTTGGCTCATGGATGTATCGTGGTCTCCAGTTATTAAGCTGATTGCATCATATCCCTTATTAGATCGCACGCTCGCCAATGCGGACGCAAGCTCCTCTCACTCATCCCTATTCCCTTTACAGGGCCTGGTCCAAGGTGCAGCATAAGACAGCTGGGTCCGCGATGTGGCAGTAGATCCAAACGGAGTGGAGCTGACCACAGGGTCTCCACCGTGTGCTGGGGCTGGCGCTGGGGTGCGGATAGAGAGGCTCCTAGCGTGCCCCTGCGGGCCCCCGAGAGTGAGTCTCTCTCACAAGTGTGCACCTTAGGCACCTCGCTTGGCCTTCAGAAGCCCTGGCCTTGGTGAAGGGACTGAGAAAAGATTGAGGGTTTCCCTTAAAGAGATATTTGCTGGATTCCTTTTGTGAGGACAGTTTAGTCTTCTATGATCAGGATTTTTATAATCAGCACCAAAGAACCTCTTAGGCTCTGCCATTGTCCTCTTAAAGGGCACTATTTCTGCAGCTTCCCTCTTTACCCAACCCAGCAGGGCTCCTGTCCTCTATTGATGTACATGGGGTTTCATTGGTACATCTCTGTGCCTGCTCATCCTCAGCGCTCTGGTTGGCCCCTTCAGTGATCCCTTACCTGGGCTACCCAGTCTTCAGGGTCTCTTGGCTGCATACATTCTGCATTTCATGGTGTGTCAAGAAGCCCCTCTGGGTCACTTCTTTGCTCTTTGTCCTTGTTCTCCTCTTTTCCTCACCCCATGGCAGGGGGAGACCAAGTTCCCAGAGACTGCAAAGGAGGCAATCACTGGGTCATTTGCAGATTTTACAGTGACTCCCCATTTAAGCTGTGATGGCAAATCAGAGTAACCAGAATTATAAATTAGATTCTTTAAAGATCAGGATGCATACATCATGATAACATGTCAGAATATTTGATGGCGGTCTGTGTTTAAGGTAAGGGAAAATTCATTCAGTCATTTGTTTATTCAGCAGTTCATGGGTCCAGTCTAGATGCATCAGGATGCAAGGCTGATACCATCCCTGTCTATATACTCCTTATGGGGAGGAGGCAGAGTCAATCAGGACACAACAAGGTCCTGGTGAATTGTAGAAGTGTCATGAGGAACACCAACAGGGTAGGGAAATGAAGGGCTGCGGATGAGCTCTCAGAGGTGATGACATTTGTGCTAAGACCTGAAGATTGGATGAAGCTGCTAAGGGAAATGCCAGGGCTGAGCAAGGGTGACAGGTGCAGACTGAGACATTTTTGATGGGTTTGAGGAGTAGGCGAAGGTTGTGGGACAGCTGGAGGACTGTGAGTGAGGGCAAGAGCGGCACCAGTAGGTGTTGGTGAGGCAGGCAGAGGCCAGATTCAGCATTGGCTTTGGACTTTACTCCTCGTACAATTGGAAATACTTGAAGGGCATTGCCCAGGAGAGTAGTGTGATTTGATTTACTATTTCAAAGATTTCTCTGTCTTATGTACAGGCTGGATTTTAAGGGCCCAAGATTCCCCATGGCCACCCACACAGGTAACTACCCTTTTAGACAAAACTCTAGGTTCTGTAACAAAGAGAATATATAGAAGACTCTCTGATTTGTAAATATTCTTTTTATGTTTCTTCTTGGCAGGAAAGTTACCTTTAAGTTAAAAAAAAATTCCTGCTTCTTGTTTGGAATAAATATTTATGGTGCTCTTAAAAATAGTTGTAATTTTTTTCTTTTTCCTCTTTGTCATCACATTCACGACACTCCTATCCTGTTCTACAGGAACATGATATATACTTGAATTTTGTCCCATGTTCTTTTCCAAGAGAATTGAATGTAAGTCAAGTGGCTGAAGGAGTAATACCATTTCTTTGAATTTGTCACAGAGAACATGTTATTTACTGATGCCCAATTTTATTTGGTGTTTGGAATAGCAAACATCTTTAGAGATGGGAACAAATTTTCACAGATCTTGAATACCATCTACTAAGAGACACTCTCTTGGTGAAAATAATTCCTGTGTCCTGCTGTAGTCACCAGTGGAGAGGTACTAAAAATAGCCCTTGATGTCCTATTGGGTATGTTTTATAATAACCTTCCATAGACCCCCCACCCCCACCACTATGCCCTTAAGTTACTTCTTTCTCTTTGGTTTGTGAAAAATGAGTTCAGGGAAACAAAGATGGGGTCTTTGGGGAGAGAGTGGGTAAAAGAAGGTGTGTATATGTGTGTGTGTTGTTGTAGCTTCATCCTATGAAGGGTATGGGTTTGTCCTAGAGTGATACCTGTACCATAAATCAGTGGTTTTCTTTTTTTTTTTTTAATGTTTTATTTATTTTTGAGACAGAGAGAGACAGAGCATGAGCAGGGAGGGGAAGAGAGAGAGGGAGACACAGAATCAGAAGCAGGCTCCAGGCACAGAATCAGAAGCAGATTCCAGACTTTGAGCTGTCAGCACAGAGCCTGACGTGTGGCTCGAACCCACAAACATGAGATCCTGACCTGAGCTGAAGATGGAGGCTTAACTGACTGAGCCACCCAGGTGCCCCAAATCAGTGGTTTTCTACAGAGGCTGAAGGAGCTTATCTGGGCAGTTGGAACAGAAGGACATTCCCATCCTGTTGAGGGTTGCACTGTCCTCCCCCACCCCCGCTGCATTACTATATCAAAGTCCTCATCTTTAGTATCTCAGATGTGACCTCATTTGGAAATACATTCACTGCAGAAATAGATGGTTAAGTAAGGATAGGATCATGCTAGATTAAGGTGGGTTTCTGTTCCAGTTAGACTGGTGTCCTTATTAAGCAAAAGAAATTTGGACACAGAGACACACGCACAGGGAGACTGCTCTATGAAGATGAAGGCAGAGATTGGGGTGATGCATCTACAAGTCAGAGAATGCCAAACATGGCCAAAGACTGGTAGAATCCAGGAGAGAGTCCTGGAACAGACTCTTCCTCACAGCTCTTAGAATGAACCAACCCTGCTAACATTTTGACCTTGGACTTGTAGTTTCCACAACTGTGAAATGATAAGTTTCGGTCGTTTATGCCAACGGGTTTATGGTACTTTGTTAGAGCTGCCCTAGGAAACTACTACACAGTCCCATCCAGCTCCTACTGAACACCATCTCTGAGGAAAGGTCCATGAAAGTGGATTTTCACAGCCCTTTAGTGACTTCTGAGGAGGAGGTGAGGCTGGAAAGCACAGTTGTAGCTCCTTACCCATTGCTGGGCATCCACAGATGCTCTCACATCTGAGCTCCTGCCATCCCTGCTGACTTGCTCAGTGGTTTTCAGGACTCTTGTGGGATGTGCGGACGTATTGCAACCATGGATGAATCCGTCAGGATGAGACCGTTCACCTATTAAAGCAGACATTTGTTGACATTTCCTCTAGTTAAAAAATGCAGGTATACTGTACTCTTATTTTGAATCTCATACAGAAAAGCCAGACTTACAAGTGCATTCTCAGCACCTAGCCTTGCGCTGACCACACACTAGTGCAAAGGCTGTTAAAGATGACAGCATTTCTAAATTCGAAGCATTTGAATAATGTGCTTTGAAAACTATGGTTCCGAGCCTGCTAGCTGACTAGAAAAAGATTGCTCTTCATTCTAAATGTCTATGGCACTCAGTATTCTCTCTGACAAACAACAGAAGAAACTTCTTCCCAGACAAGTCTGGGTAGCAGTGTATATATAGAAACCAAAGGCTGGAGAGAACTTTTCATTTTTTTCTTTCAGCCAATCTGACCTTCAAGACAAGCCTGCTCGTATACCAGCACCACCTTTACTAGAGTTACCATCACAGAGTTGTTTTTATTAGAATCTGGGTCTCAGGAACCTGTAGCATTCTTCAGCTCACCCTTTGGGTTGGAATTTATCAGGCTTGTTCTGAGCCCAAAGGTGGTTTCTTTTTTCTTCCTACAAGTTTGGTAAATTTCTGCTCAGCCATTTTTATACTGTTGAAGCATGAAGCATAGTTATTGTGCTCTGAAAATTGTTTAGATGCTTTCCACCCACCTCCAGCCAAATAACAGGAGCTAGTTTTTTTTCAAGTAAAAATTTTCCATGGCCTCCTTTGAGTGCAAGAACTGATTCTTTGTCACAGTGGGAGATTTTCTCCTTAGCCTGTGGTGATACAGAAGAAGGCACGTGGGCTGGAAAAGACAGGCTCAAGTTTGAATCACACTTTTCCAATCACTGTTGTGTGATCTTGGGTGAGATTCTTAACCTTCTTCCCTGACCTTGTTTACCTTACCTATAATATGGGACAACGCCTCTCAAGTTCATGGTGAGGATTGGCATTTACATATAAAACAATGAGCTATGATATAGGCTGGTGGTTCTCAAACCTGGATGCTTATTAGAATCACCAAGGAGCTTTTGAAACAAAACTACCCCTCACCCCAGACAAAATGAATATAATTCTCTGGGGGAGGGGTGAGGCCACACAGCCATATAATTTTAAATGCTCCAGGACAGGATGTTTGGAAGCCCAGGGAGGGTTAAGAACAGGTAGGTCTAGCAAATATGGACTTCAGAAGCATCTCCTAAGTGAAAGAGGCCACACAAAAGACCACATACAGTGGGGTTTCATTGATATGATGTTCTAGAAATGGCAAAACTCCAGTGACATAGATCAGATCAGTGATTGTCAGGGTCAGAGAGCCGGGGAAGGGGACAAATACTGCAGAGAACCATAGAGCAGTGTTTTGGGGTGAAACTGATATATTGACTTGTTGTACTCATTCAATTGTGTCCTTCAATAAGTAAATTTTATTGCCATGTGAATCATACCTCAGTAAAATCAAAAAGGAAGAGAGAGAACTAGTGGGGTAGGTCCACAATAGCCATTACTTTGATGATGAGGTGATGATGATGATGATGATGATATAGCAGGAAGAAGGTAGTTTGTGTTTGAAAACAATTTCCTAAAGTTGTATTTGTTGTTGTTGTTGTTGATGAGGACTAGCTTGAAACTCTTGAGGCATTACAAGATACGTAGTGACAAATCCATAATTTGAAATGTACATATTAAAATGAATGCATTTGACATGCTTTTAGTTCCAGATGTTCAGATAAGCATGCCGAATGAGGCTTGCTGAGTCTTTCATTACTGATGAAGAATAAATACCAGATGATCGGAGAGGGTATTAACATGGGGATGAACACTGGGAGCATTTTTGAGCCGACTTATCCAAACTCTTTGAGACTTTCAAGGAAAGAAAAAAAATCACAGAGAAACAGAGACTCCTGGGAATTTCTTCCTGAGTCCCTCTTCTGTTAGGGCTGGCAGAATGGTGTTTTCTTTTACTCAGACTTGCAAAGGAGGCCTCAAGAACATGAAATATCTGAAAAGCAAATATGTAGGAAGTAGATATGAGCAAAAACCTCCAGTGGAGGTTTCAGTTGAGATGGGTCAGAACCATTGCTCATGTGCGGGGGACCAGCCCATGCACCGGGGACCAGCCCATGCACCACAGTCGAAAGGTCCTGAGTAGGGGGTTGGTGTCGGCGAAAATATCTCTAAGAAAGAAGACAGACAAGATGAACAAGACAAGACAGACGAGAGAGAGAGCGCGTGGATGGCGGTTGGTAAAAAAGGACACTTCTTTATTGAGATAGCCAGGGTCTTATATACCCTGGGTGATTACATCATTCTTATCAGTAAGTAACAGGTTTAAGTCATTGCAAAAAGAATCCCCTAATGATAGTCTGGTTTTAAACATATGATAGGTCTGAAGAATTCTATGAGGAGATATGCATTCCTTAACGCCCTGCATTAATTATTCAAGGGTGGGATGCTTATCCTTAAGCAAATCTTTTGGGAGAGGTTTATATTCACTCCCAGAAAATAAAGTAAATCATAGGATGAACAGAAGCCATATGTGTGGCCCAAGAGGCAAAATATTGTTCGAGGGTTATTATTGCCTACTGGGCCCCAACACTCATGTGTCCTGTTCTGCAGATAATCAGAACTCAAGTGGAATGGCTTAATTCTTTGGGATTGTGGGTCTCTAGCATAGAACGGGGCAAACATTCCTCCCCCTTTCTTCCAGTTGTTTAACCTTTGATGAGTAGTTTAAGCTTTCAGAGTGTTAGCTTTCTCTCCTAAAATATGAGAATGATGCTACTTACTCTAGAGGGCTGTCAGATGAAGTAGAGCCAATGTATGCAGAATGCCTGCTCCGTCCCTGCTGGGAGCTTAGGAGTCCAATTATGTCCCAAGCACCACTCTCATAGGTTGATCTGTTTTAATGCATTTGCTTTTTATCTATGAAGTAGATACCATTGCTGTAATCCCATTTTGTGAACAGGGAAACTGAGCGAAAGGAGGTTGGTGATTTGGCAAAGGATAGATGGAAGCAGCCAGGTTCCACATCCTCTGCCTTAACCACTTGGCTCTGCTAGCCCCAGTGCGTGTAGTGGGCTTGCCACAAAATGTAGGAATCTGCAGAAAGTTCAGTGTCCTTCATGAATCCTTGGATAGGATTGATTCCCCAGAATTGTCTGGTACTGTGCTAATCTGTGCACCTGTATTTCTCAGGGGATGTTTGCACAAATGCAAAGCAGTGAGTGTTGCAGTATGGCCTAAAGACCTAGGTTAGAATTCTCATTTTTCCTTTACTAGGTGTAACGTTCATCAGCCCACGTGCTCTCTTTTGGCCTTTAGTTCACATTGGCAAAATAGAATATTTCTGTCTACCTTACCAGGGGTTTTGAAAGTTAAATAAAATAATGGATGTAAATGTACCTAGTATTGCTCAATATGTATTGGATCTTAATAAATTTTTTTAAGTTTAAAAAATGAAGAAACTCTCAAGAGAATCTTGCAGCCTAACAGGGTCAGGAGTTTGTATTGCTGGCTTGGCCTCACATTTTCCATTTTATTGCTGATGGTTCCCAGCCATAGCCCTGGTCAGTGCCCTGCCTTCTGCCATGTCAAGTCAGGGAGAATAGCGCCCATTTCTGGGGAGAGCCTTGGGCTTGCACACACAGAATGACCTGGTGTTTGGCAACCGAGGTTCTGGATCCATTGCTCTGAGTCCAGGATGGTGCCTGACCCTGTCTGGCATGCCACGGATGGAGGAGGCTTATTATCTCTGTTCTCAAGGAACTCACCAACCAGTTGTGGTTGAGGATGGTTAGGTGGGGTCTGTAATTGTTCCTCTTTGGAACTCTAGCACCTGATTGAGCACTCAACATATAGAAAGGGTGTCAGGGGATGCCTGGGTGGCTCAGTCAGTTAAGCGTCAACTCAACTCTTGGTTTCAGCTCAGGTCATGATTGCACAGTTTGTGGGTTCACGTCCCACATTGGGCTCCCTGCTGACAGTGCAGAGCCTGCTTGGGATTCTCTCTCTCCCTCTCACTCTGCCCCTCCAATGCTCACTTTCTCTGTTTCTCTCTCAAAAATAATTAAATAAAATTTAAAAATCTAAAAAAAAAAGGGGGTGTCAGGAATGCTGAACAACGGGTTGTGGAGGCTGTCAGGGAGGGCCAGAAGTGCTACAAACCAAAGGCACAGAAATGCCAGGAGTGCAGACAACTGAGCACTTCTGGGCCTGGGCCTTCTCTCCTTATGGAAATCAATTAAGCCTCTCCTTTCCCCGCCAGATGCTCTGGGATGCTGCTTTCTGCTCTGGGAAATGTTGACAATCTTCTCTAACTGATGGTTCCTTGACAGTGGGAGACAGTTTCCCTTCATGCTGGAAGAGCATCTGTTAGGGAACAGAGAAACATCACCCGAGCTGGTGACATCTGATTTCATAGCAGCCTTGGAAGGCTGTGCCAGTGGTGTCTGGGAAGGGCCAGTAGGCCAGGAATCAACCTGCCCTCAGAAAACCCGTGTCTGTCATTATGTGGCCTTGTGGCCTTAGGGATGTCACACTTTGCGAAGCTTCAAATTTCTTGCCTCCTCTGGTATTATCGATGAGGGAGCACAAGGCAAGCTGGCAGGCTACAAACCCCCACCCCACCCCAGGTGGGATACATGTGTGACATACCTCAGGCACGCCTGGCTGCCCAAGCACAAAGGAAAGGGGAAGAACAAAGCATTAACTATAGAGATCATAGTCCTGGAGGACCTGCGTCTTCATCTATTTACAGATATTTTAGTAAAACACAAGAAAAAGGCAATCTTATCAATTGCCAAATCTCCAGAAGCCTATAAACCCCTGTTGGGAGCCCCAGCATCACCCCTCCATAGTAATGTGGGAAACAAATGCAGAAGGAAATGGCAGATAGAACTCAATTTCCTTATAACCTGCAGCCCATTGACAAATACTGGAGGCAGGCAGAGTAAAACATAGGAACTCCCTACTGTCTTAATGCTAATGTTTTGTCAGAGGGAAAAACAACCTTAACTTAACAACAGCTAGGCCTCCACTATCCTGGAGACTTCTTTAGCTTATGAAAATCTCACTGGAAACTTCCCCTGGACTTTACCTACCCCCCGAACTTCATAGTCTAAAACCTATCTCTTCTCATGGGTCCGGGCCAGCTCTTTCTGCCCCTGGTTCTGGTCCTTGTGCTTTAATAGAATCACCTTTTTGCACCAAAGATATCTCCAAGAATTCTTTCTTGGTTGTCAGCTCCAGACCCTACGAACCCCACTGTCACCTCAAAAACCTCATCATTATGACCAGTTACCATATCCTGTGTGCCTGTTGGGTTCCAGGTCCTGTCCCAGGGAGTAAAATGTGCCACGTAGAAAGGCTCCAGGATCAGCCAAGGAAACAATTGTGGGGTATTGGCTACAGGCCTAGGTCACCCTCTGGCTCCAGTGTGCTTGCTGTGTGACCTTGGGTGAAACATTGTTCTCTCTGGGCCTTGGGCTCCTCATTTATAAAGTGGTGATGGTGATCCTCGCCTAGTCCTTAGGATTGTATAGTCAGAAAAACTGAGAAAGAGCTTCTTCCAAAAGGGTTTGTTCTTTTTGTTTTTTAATTTAATTTTTAGAGTGTGAGTCGGGGAGAGGGGCAGAGGGGTAGAGAGAGTGAGAGAGAGAATGAGAATGAATCCCAACCAGGCTCCATGTTCAGTGCAGAGCCCTGATGCAGGACTCGATCCCACAACCCTGAGATCAAGACTCGAGCTGAAATCAAGAGTCAGATGCTCAACTGACTGAGTCACCTGGGCACCCCAATTTTGGGGTTTACACTGTGAACAGGGAGACTTCGGTGGCCTGAAGAAGAGTACTCGCCTCTCATTCATTCTCTGTGCAGTTGGAACTCACTCCCACAGAACCCGGTGCTGGACGAATCAGGCTTTGAATGCCTGTCTGGAGCATCCATGGTGGACTTGGAGGTGAGGATCCCTGGAGGAGGTATTCCAGAAGTAGATTCCAGTCCCCTGTGTGGCCTGGAGCAGGGGACAGATGTCCTTTCCCATACAGTGGATTTGAAATTTGTTAAGAAGCCATTCTTTTGTAAACTAGGGATATCCTGGCTCTGGTGATTAGGATTTCAACTCCTAGGGGGTTTGAATGGGTGTCACTCATTTCTGTATCCTCAGCCCCTCGCTTAGTTCCCTGCACACAGTAGGGATTTTATAAAAATCCACTGAAAGACATTAAGTGCAATTGAATCACTGAAATACCAAGATACCTGCTGGACTGAACTTTAACAAAAGCCCTGCCAGGCCTGGTAGAGGTCATTCTTGAAAGCTGGTGTGGGGTGAGGGGGAGGTGGAGGCCGACTTACGCTCTCTGACAAATAGACAGAGACTGTTTTCCTGTACCCTTGGGGTTTAATCTTTTCTTCTGAATCTTGAAAGCCCATGGCGTTGAATGCTGAAACCCATTACAGAGTAATTGTCCTTGGAGCTCAAGTTCCCTTACAATTCTTTTCCTGGGAGGCTCATATGACGGGCTCTGACATGACTCCATGAATCATAGACGCTTCTGCCTCAGGCTCTGAGAAGTGTTTTTCACTGGGCCGGGTCTACCAAGAAATAGAACTTCATTCCCCTTTCTGCACTGTGAATATGTTCATCTTCAAGGAAGGGCTTTCTCCCAGACCTTCCCTCCACCTTTACCTGAGACAGATGTATCATTAGATACAGAGAAGGCCACAGAGAGGAGATAGAAACACCATGGGCATGGATCTCGTTGAAGCCGGGCCAGCTTATGATTCGAAGAATCCCACATTAAAAGAATGTGAGGTCTGGAGGCACCGGGGATGGGAGTCCTAGGGAGTTGAAAGCCACACTTTTAGGAACAGATCTGTACCAGTTGTGGCCTGAGGTGTGGCCACAGCAATCTTGGAATCATGTGATCATAAAAGTTCGTAAGCCCGATCAGTGATGTTGTTTACCAACCTCGTTAGCACCTGCCTCAGTGTTTTTAGGTGCACGGGGGTGCTTGCTGGCCCCAAGTCCCTTCTCCTGCTGTTTCCTATTGAGAACACCCTTCCTGGCTGTCCTTTCCCCCATACTTCTCCATTATGTAGACCAGCCATTGATTTGACTGGAAATTCTCTGGGACTTCCAGCCTGTCTATGGAGAATTCTGTGCCTACCCCTCTACCAGAACACACCGACCTTGTTTATTAGTTATTTGTGTCCAGTAGGGACTCCTAAAGGGGCTTTCCATTGGAAAATGACTTGGCCAAGACTGATGATCAGAAAGGTCACTCACCCAGCTTCTTAGGAAGTGTGGCTGCCAGAGTGGAGAGCCCAGGCAGGATTGGAGACAGGGAACTGTGCGAGGGCCTGTGGGGGTGAAAGGAAGGTTTGGGGTGACACTCCAGGACGAGCACTGATAATTGTTCAGAGGCCGTGCAGGGCGCAGGAAGGACCCAGAGCTCCACTGATGCCAGGGATGGCCAGATGCTTGCAGGAAGCCTGTAATGAGTGGAATCAAATGGAGCAGGAGACCTTTTGGGGTTTTCTACCAGCTGGTGGTCTGGCTGCACAAGTTCTCAGCAAACAAGGTAAAAACAGTTGCTCTGGGTTCTTTCCCAAGCCAGGTGTCCAATGCCAGCAGGGGGATGCCCGATCTCTTCAAGGGCAGCATGGCTCCAGACCTCCAGGCGCTCTGGGTGTGCACGCCAGGCAGAGGTAGTTCGCGGGAGCAGGCGGTCTCGCTGCTTTATGTTTTCTACCAGGAGCCTTTGCTCCCACTCTTCCTGGGGCCTCTCTGGGTCCAGGCCAGTTCCTGACTTAAACATGCAGCCCACAGGCCCCCTTTTCAGGAATGTCACATGTGCTCTTGCTCCCTCTTTGATATCCTCAAAGCTAATAGTAAGGAAAGTATATGCTTTTGTAAGTTTATTTATTTATTTTTTTGAGAGAGACAGGGACAGCACCAGTTGAGGAGGGGCAGAGAGAGGAGGAGAGAGAGACACCTAAGCAGGCTATGCATAGTCAGCACAGCACTGAATTGGGCCTTGAACCCACAAAGCTGTGAGATCATGACCCCAGCTGAAACCAAGAGTCCAACATCCAACTGACTGAGTCACTCAGGCGGCCCAAGTGTCATGTGTTTTTTTTTTTTTTTTTAGTGTATTGGAGCTGAGTAGGCATATAGTTTGATTTTTTCCTTGCCCTTTGATAAATACTTTTTAAAAAGATGTTTTATTTTTGAGAGAGAGAGAGAATAAGAGAGAGAGAGAGAGAGAGAGAGAGAGAGAGAGAGAGAGAGAGAGAGAGAAAGAGAGAGAGGAGGGGCAGAAGGAGAGGGAGACAGAGAATCCCAAGCAGATTCTGCACTGTCAGTGCAGAGCCCGATGTGGGGCTTGATCTCACAGATAACCTGAGCTGAAATCAAGAGTCAGATGCTTAACCAACTGAGCCACCCAGTGCCTCACTAATAAACCCTT
>NC_043703.1:154702786-154704898 GCF_006229205.1 Suricata suricatta
TTTGATGACAACTGTACTGTCATCTAAATATCTTCAGCACGTTAATGTCCAATGACTCTGGTAACCAAGAGTTCACGGTTGCCTTTGTGAAAGCTGTTTTGCAGAGCAGCCAGGACAAAAGCCAGGTACAGACAGTCTCGGAGTGAAGGTGCAGAACTTCAGATGGTGAATCTAGAGCCCAGGCCCACACCATCTCTGAGGATTTGGGTAGAGATGTGAAGGAGGAAAATGAGGCACAAGGTAGAGAAGAACATGGCTGGTGGAGAAGAGAGGCTTGTGTGTTTGCCAAGACAGAAATACTTGCAATGCAAAGCATAAACACAAAGCATGAGGCTCAGAAACAGGAGAGGAATGGATGCTGATGGAGTGAGATACCAGAGGTTGGAGAGGGAGATGTAGGATCTCAGATCCTCTCACCAGGAATCAGTGGATTCCATATTGGCAACATGATGGCTTAATTGAGTCTCTGATTTCAGGGATGCCCACAAAAGGGATAAGCACATGTTAAAGTCTAAGCTATCCCCAGTTGATTTCTGTATGGCAATTGGTGAAGAAATAAAAGCAAAATGACAGAGATTGATTTCAGGCCTCTCAGAAGGTCTGGCTGGCACTGATCATGCAGTTAGTACTATAATTACTCTGGGAGTCTTTGGGCCAGAGTCCATGGAACTGATTTCTGAGTAATCTTACAGGACTGTCACTCCCCACAGAGCTCGAGCCATCCCACCACCTGTAGGAAACATGCTCACCAGGCAGATCTTCAATCCCTGCAAGGCTGCAAGCCTCTTAATAGAGCACTTCTAAAAAGGATTTGATTAACAGGTGCTACCTCTGAAAATATTAATTCCAAGATAGCCCTTCTGACTGTAGGTTCCATAATGTCCCAATTCCTTCAGTGTCTCTCCAGCTCACTGTGTCATCAGAGAGAACTGAGTTGTGTCACTCTGGCCACTAGTGTCTTGAACTTGGCAGCTGATTGCTCCAGTGTTGCTCACTGCTATCTTTTCAAAACTCTTCTCATACCTGCTGCTCTGCATGGCCTGGATTGATAAGAGATCCATTCTCTGATTGATTCACCCTCAAGGCGTGCTGCTGGGCACTAGGGATGCACAGATGAAGAAGACATGGAGTCCTCAAGGAGCTCAATGTCCCATGATCACTCCCCCTGGAAGAATGAGTTACCTAGACCTAGAACCACTGACAGTTTCCCAAAAAGCACCACTGCCTCCTTGTCTTTCGTACACTTTTCTCTCTGCTCGGAAATTCCTTCAAGTTCTCGGGTAACCTCATGACGAAGAAACCTTGACTTTACCCACTGTTCCGCCAAGTTTATAACCCCTTCCTTATATCAGTTAGCCTATTTTATGTTGCAAACAATATAAAAACCAATATAGCTCATTTAAATAGTGTATAAAGGATTTGGTTCATATAATCCGAAGCCGAGAGGTAAAGGAGACCTCCAGGTTGCCTGAATCCAATGCTGTAGGCTGTCTGTCAGTTGCTCGGCTCTGTCCTTCTCTATGTACTGAGTTCATTTGCAAGCTTAAAGAAGCAAAATGACTATAGTATTTTTCAAAGAATCAGAGAGAATGGGAAGGTACTTCCCACATTTTCCACCAAATTCTTCCTAACATATCACTGAACTGAAATGTACCATGAGGCCATTACACCACCAATCCTCCTGGCCAGAAGACAGCCAAGTATTCATCAATTTAGCCCTGAGTAGCCCACACCAATTATTGTGGTAAGGCAATACAATTTTTCTTATTAATTAGACAAATCAAAGCCCATTACTGGAACTGAGGATGAAGGCAATCCTCAAAATTTCATGACTTCCCTGGAAAGGGAAGAGTGCAGAAGGAACATCAGCGGATCACTGGCTAAGGACACGACCACAGTGTGAGGTTGGGCCTTGACCCGAATGAGAAATACCTGTCACATCTGGATGCAAAATCTCCACAGGATCCAGGCTCTAGACCCTGGTCAGAGGACCTCAGGATGGGCCTCGGGATGCTAGACCCACTGTCCTCAGGAATCCTTCCCTTCTCTTGCACCCTCCATTCTCAAAGATATCTGGGATATTTGTTTCAAGCACTGCTAATAGGCACACCC
>NC_043703.1:154704998-154718062 GCF_006229205.1 Suricata suricatta
ATGAGCTTGGAAAAAAATTAATCCTGAAAAATAATAATCTCAAAAACTTCTAGTTTATCCATTGATGCATCTGCCTGGTTATTCTTTGAGGGCTCTTAAGGGAGTGGGGCTTACTGGGGCTGCTGTCACAAACAATCACAAACTTGCTTAACACAACTGAAGCTCTCTTAGTTTGAGAGAGAATGGTGTCTGCAAAGCCTGCTTCCTCCGAAAGCTCTAGAATGGATCCCTCCTTCTTTCTAGCTCTTGGTGGTTGCAGGTGATCCTGATTTACAGATATGTCACTCTGATCTTTGCCTCCATCTTCACATGGCATTGTCCCTGTGTTGTCTCTGTGTGAAAATTTTCCTCTTATACGGACGCTGGTCATTGCATTAGAATCTACCTTAATCCTGTATAAATTCCTCTTGACTTGATTATATCTAGAGAGATCCTGTTTCCAAATAAGGTCACCTGAGCAGGTACCCAAGTTTGGGACTTCAACATATCATTTTAGGCACAGGGACTGTCAGACCAACTGAGACTAAGTCACTGCAGACTTCTCTATGTGACAATTTGAGAGGGGCTGTGATTGTGATGAATGTGATCAACTTGATTTCTGTTGTCCAGTGACCCAAGTTAATACTCCGTCTCCATACACCCAGCCAGGTCAGGCCTTGGAAGCTGCTGGCTTTGCAGCAAGACTCCAGCATCATGCCAATGGCTTCCTTTCTCTGGTGAGGCATCAGGAGCAATCTTGTGTTTAGACAAAGGAGGTTTGGAAAAAGTGATGGTGGAAGCATTAAAAGGCTCAAAGGGGGAAAGACAAAAGAAAAAGTCTGTAAAGTGGGTACTGCTCATGAGAAGTCCAGTTCTTCTAGTCCAGTGCCTCCTCCCCCAAGGCCTGTGTCTGGAGCTGCTATGAGCCAGCACCTGCCACCAGCCCTCACGAGAAAGCACGCGATGTTTGAGATTAGCAGTGTGGCCTCCTCCTTTTCCTCTTCAATATCAGGAAACCAATCCTGTATCAGGTCAGATCTCCTAAAGCTAGAGGTCTCACTGCCATTATTCTTACACCCATAAAAATGTCTCTGGAGAGTGGCTATTTAAGAGGATGCCCTTTCCTTTTATCGAGGGGCCATAGAAGAAATGACTAGATAAAGCATGTTTCTGTATCTTCTATAAAAATGCTATGGAAGGGTACCCCGTCCATTGTCCCACGTCCCTTACATAAGGCTCTCTGTAATGATTGCCTCTTAAAAGTTGCTGCTAGAAAAAGGTTTGTCTTTCCTGTCACCCTGTTTTTCTTGTTAGTGGGGAAAAATATTACTGACAGTTGGGGGAGTTTTATGGTGGTTTGATTTTTGGCTTTGTTTTCTGGAAACAATGAGGGTCTGAGCTTATACTCTCTACCAGGTGTTATGTTAGTTGCTTTTGTAATGCAACCCACCTGTCAGAATACAAGCATCATCTTATAAGATGGCTGGTGTAGGCTGACCTATGGTATTGTCTGCCCAAACGGGCTCCTGGGACACCAGAACTTCACTCTGACAGCCAGCTGGGGGCTACTTAGCCCAGAAACCTCAATATGACAACACCCAGAGGGGCTCCTCAGTATTCTGAATGTCGCTGTAGAATTGGTTGAAAATGGCCAGCCCCATGCTGTGGGATGGAGAGTATATCCTGTTTGGCACTTACATAATTACATGAATTATAGAGGATTTAAAATGATGTATAATTAATAAATATATGACTGAATAGGCCAGATGCATTTTGGCCAGATGCCCTTATGATAGAGCTGCCAAATGACCAGTGTTTTGTGATTTCTTTCCATGTCCTAATGATTTCATGTCCTCCAGCCCATCCCCTGCCGTTTAATGATTTTAGGTCTTCTCGCAGGCAACGTTATGGCCACAAAAGCTGGGGTATCTGCATTTCAGGACAGCCCCATATGGTCATATACTCTGTGTAGAGGAGTCTGCAGAGAGATGCTTAGAGACCACAGGAAGACAGCCCAGTGCCCGAGGCAGGACATAAATCTGGCATCTCCACTCACCTTCCCCTTTATAAATTATAGAGGAAGCTTGTATTTGTATGTGTGCGTGTGTGTGTGTGTGTGTGTGTGTGTGTGTGTGTGTGTGTCTGCACGCGTGCTTGGATGCTATTCTATTCCCTGTAAGGAAACATCTTCAGAGTTTTCTGCATACAAATTCATTACCTCCACCTCAGCTCACACGCTCCATGGTATGTAAACAACATTTCACTCTGTCTGGAAAATGAATGAATATGTGCCTAGGTCCTCTGGGTTTGAAAGCATGTGTTTTGAAAAGCAGTCTTTGGAAAATATCAGTGGAGCGCTCAGTGACGGGATGCTGAAGAAGAAGAAAAAAACATCAGATGCCTTTAGAACGGAGGCAGTGAGGATGGCCTAGAGCATATTCATTCATTCATTCATTCATTCACTCACTCACTCAGCAGTAATTCTGTTAAGCATGTACAAGGCACCAAGCACTATGGTAATAGTGAAGCATACATGGACATTTAGTGGGGGTGGCCGGACATCATAAAATATGATTAATCACACACATATGAAACTCCATCTGTGACTAAGTGGCATAAATAAGGAAATGGTGCTACCAGTACCCACGAAGGAGAGGAGTGACCTGCAAAGTGAGTGAAGGTCTACTGGGAATGCCCTTCATTCACAAGAGTTTATTCATTCTCAAGCACCTCCCGCAAGCATTTCACAGTGAGCCAGGTCATCAGTCCGCAAGCAGACAGAGCCTGAACAGTGTCAGAGCACGTCAGCCGTGGAAGAGCCTGGCATAGACCCTTCATCTTACAGATAGGGGCGCTGAGGCCAGAGGCCACCACCATGAGGAGTGTCACCCCCACTCCATCAGCCCCTCCTGATGGCATTTTTCTCACAGTGTTGCCACTCCCCCGAAACCCTCTAATACGCATGTGTGTGTGTGTGTGAATATACAACCACTTGGCTGTCTGTTTACTTTCACTCCCCGACTAGAAGATGAACTCCATGAGGACAGAGATTTGTGCTGCTTGCCCGTGTTGCCTGGGACACCCTTGGTACGCTCTAGGCCCTGCTGCAAATACCGAACCTGGCTTGCAGTGGGTGTTTATCAATTGTTACTTCCTTGCCGTCTGTCACTCTTTGCTGAGGTGTGAAGGCAAGACCTGTGTTGTCCTTGGTTATCTGGTTATCCCAGTACAGGGAGGATTGAGGCTTCCTAGGATGAGTCACCTGTTCCCTCCACCTCCTGGTTTGGAAACCAGTTTAACCAGTCATGTTTTGAGCCTAGGAGGAGGAGGCTGACCATTCCTGTGTCAGTAAATACAAAACACAGCATCAGAGTAAGGAGTGTTCTTACATGAACAAAAAAGCTTAAGGAAGAACAAAGTGGTCAGAGCCCAGAGTGAGATCTCCAAGTTAGTCCTGGTTCTGGAAGTGGACATGTGGGCTGACCATAATGGGGCACTCACAATAATCAGTTAGTATTTGGGCTTCTGTCTGGACTTATGTTTGGCTGTGAGGTACAAAAACGAAGCCCTACCATGGCATACAAAAGTCCATTTTCCTTATGCAGTGCAGAGTCTAGACCTGGGACCCTGTGCAGTGAAGTCGCCAAAGATGCAGGTTACTTCCATTTTTCTTCTCTGCCACTTGAAGAATGTTGGCTTTTCTTTCACACATCCTGACTCATGATTATAAGCTGGCCACTGCACCTCATGGCATCATGGTTACATTCTCAGCAGGAAGAAGAAGGAAGGGCAAATAAGTGAAGGGGCCACGTCAGACACACCTGTCCCACTTTTAGAAGGAAAGCAAAGCCTTCCCAGAAGGTCTACCTAGTGAATTTCTTGTTATATCCCCATGACCATGAATTTGTCATGGCCACTCCCAGCCAATTACTAACCAAGGGGAATGAGAAATCCACCATTAATTAGTCAGGATTCATTGCTCAATAGGAATGGAGTATGTCTACTCTTCTGAGGATCAATGGATCTTTCCAGTTATCTGAACAAATCATGGCTCTATTAGAAGGGAAGAAAGGAACACAAGGCTCCAGCCTCAGCCACCCCATATCTCTGTTCGTTTCAGGATCTGCCCCTCAACTGGGTCCATGCAAAACTCCTGGGAACCTCTGGACCAACTTCTGTTACTTGTTGGATAACAGTAACAGGGACCAACTGGGTACCAGTTTGGGTTTTCTCATCCTTCCCCATAACTTCTGATACTGGCCCAGGAATCTGTCAGAAGGTCTCATTCTGAATGTCTGCACTGTGTGTATGATCCCATATATTATCACAGTCAAGTTCCAGTTTATGGAAGTGAATCTATGGAGACAATGGGGTGCTCATTAGACTGGGGTAAGAAGCAAACAAACAAACCTGAGGAAGAATTGTGCATTGGCCCCTTGTTAGCTCTGTGGTACAACCAACCTTCTCTCTGATTCTGTTTCCCCTCATCAAATGGTGATGATATGAAGGATCTTTTGGGGTAACAAGCTTGAAAGTGTCTTACCAACCAAAAATACCATTATACAGATAAGCACATATCTTACCTAAGCGAAGACTTCTATGTTTTGTGCTGCATTTTTGTTTTGAAAGTGGAGTAGAGTGTGATACTGGGGAGACGTGCCATTACAGCTTGAAGAGTTTGGAAACAGAATGGAGTTATGAAGCAGATGGAGCCCTGGACTTCTCAAGTAACCAAGATTCAAGGCCCAGGATCACCATTTGCTAATGATGTGACCCTGAACACATCTATTACCCTCTCTGGGTCTGTTTTCTCATTTGCAAGATACCTATGTCATAAATTGGTGACAATGATGAAGTAAAGTGACCATGTGAAAGCACTTGCATAGGTGCTTGCACACAGCAGGTGACCAATAAGTAGTTGCTAAACTGCTGCTTGATTAATATGCTAGCACACAGTTGTCAATGGCTCTGGAAGTTGTACAAAATCATTTCAGGACCATTTAGGAAATCCCAGCAAACAAAGAGACCAGTCTGAGGCAGTGGGAGGAGAGGTGGTCTGTCCTGTACTGCAAAGGAAAATCCTCAGTGTCCTGTGCGGTTTGATAATACATCACTCTCTGCTCAGCTCAAGTCAACTCAACGAGCATGAATAGTCTCTATTTTTTTGTGCAGTAAATATGAGAACAATACTATTTGGTCCCTGCACTTGAAAGGGTTGCAGTCTATTGGGGACAGCGAAGAAGTCTTAGGGTTTTATCTTCTTCCCTAAGAAGGAGAGAATTTCCTCACTGCTATAGTCCCAGTGCCCAGAATAATGCTTGGGACATAGTAGTCACTTATTATTAAATGTTTGTTGACTGGGTCATATTAGGTTTGAATTGGGTTGTCACCTTCAACCATCTCCATATTCACCCTTCTCCCATTGGAGATGATCAAAAGGATGTTTTCTTTCTTTTTTTTTTCCCCCATTGGCAACTATGACCATGATTTTTCAAGCAAGCCTTGGATTATAGTATTGACATTTGGGATCCGAATTAAATAGTGATTATTTTAGAAGACCTGCTATATTTCAGGCATTGGCTAAATGATTTATAGTTGTTCCCCTTTCCTTACTTCACAGTAACAGATGCAGTAGCTTCTCCTCCTTTTACATGAAATTGAGGCTCAGAAGTTAAAGTTCAAAGCCATGCATGTGCAAAATCCTATTCTCAATATTATATTCTGCTTAGTTTTAGGCAGGTTTTGTCTCATTCAGATGTCAGGAAGAATCGTGATCTCTGTAGGAGCTCCAGTCTACATTTCTTCCATTGGAATGAAGATGCAGATAGTTTCTTCAGTACCTCCTAAATTGGATTAAACCAACCCGGAGTCTACTTTATCCCCCTCATGAGGTTGTACAACAGATAAGAGTCTTGCAATAGCCATAAACCTACCAAATTTAGAGAATATTAGGAAAAAACAACTTCCCAGCTCTTACAGAAGCAATCTCAAGCAAGATTATGTTTCCAAAATTAGATACAAAATAAAAACCACATCTACATAGCTTTTGCCAGGCAGAGACCATAACAAAGATTTAGCAGTATCTAGAGGAAGAAAATGACTCAGAGACACCGAGATGAGAACAACACAACCATGGCACATTTCCATCTTGCCAGGAGGCCATTCAAACTGTGCCAGTGGTCCAGGAATCATCTTACGCATAGATTAAATTCAGTAGGAAGAAGTGTTTCATCCAGAGCTTGCAGCAATGTTTATATTTGAGATTGAATCTACCCATTGCATACAGCCTGCTCTTTAAGAGACTAACACTGGAAATGGAAACATTCCTAACTTCCTGAAAAACTGCAGGTTTTATTTGGTGGCACCCCAAATAAACTGTCATTAGGATTTACCTGGGGTCCTTCCTCCCTCTCCACCCCCTTACAATTCATCTAGTGCCTTTAAATATCTAAATGCCTAAATCTCCACCTTCTCTTTGAACCCTGGGCTTCTCAATTCCCAGGTTTGAGCTGAACATGGGTTTGGCCAGAGATAAGGCTCTGCCCTGTTTTGAGCAGACACACACAGGGGTAAGGGTGAGGTTCTCACATCCTCCACTCTGTCTTCATCCTTTTCTCTGCCCCGACCTCAGTCCATTTATAACTCTGTATCCTAGAGGTTGCTGCTTCTGCTCCCCTCTCTAAAAACTTCAACTTGCCCTGCTCAGTTCTGTTTTGTTCTCACATTTGTCTCAGCTAAAGAGTCATGCTCAACAGATCTGGGACTCACATTTTGTTGCCCTCAGGGTCCAGCAAAGCCCTCTGGCACCTGCTCCTTATCTTCAGCTTTTGAATTGTCCACTTTGAATGACTTCTGTTCCTTCAATAGCAGCGGGCAGTCTTCCTGGCCTTCACTCTCCCTGCTGTGTTTCATTTCTGTTTTGCTCCTGTTCCTTTCAGGCAGGCCTTGCTGAGTGTTAGAAATGTGACCCCGTTCATCTTCTTTCATAAATCGTTCACCTTCTTTCTCTGCTACATATAGAATTTGACTTCTTTTCCTTTTTGGACCCATTGTCTGGTTTTCTGACATGTTCCTCTAGATTCTATTTGTGGGTGGGTTCTCCCGCACTGAGATATGTTAAGTGACTGAACTCTGAGTTTATTAAGCATCTGCTCCTCTCCCTGGATAAATCTTATTTCCTCTTGTCTTCGTGAATTAAATGTCTTTGCTCAGGACCCATCTTTCCTTCAGTCAAACATATAACTTAAGACAACACTAAATATATATATATTATTAAGCATACCTCGTCTTTTCTAACTAACTGAAGTAGTATGACTGTCCTGGGAATTCTCTTCAGCGGCATGTAGAGTGACTGCAATACCACCCACAGAGGAGGCTAGAGGATGCGAGAGGAACTAGATGTTGTAATTTTAAAATGTACCTAATGATGCCTGACATTTTCTGCACTGGCACTCACCATCTTCTTGGCTAAACTCTGTTTCAAGTGTTACACCTCTACCTGGCAGAGCTGTCCTAGTATTAAAAGGTTCATGGGACACCTGGGTGGCTCAGTAGGTTATCCAACTCTTTGTTTCAGCTCAGGTCATGATGTCATGGTTTGTGAGTTTGAGCCCCACACTGGGCTCCGTGCTGACAGCGAGGGGCCTGCTTGGGATTCTCTCTCTTTCCCTCTCTCTGTGCCCCTCCCCTGCTTGTGCATGCTCGCGCTCTCTCTCTCTCTCTCAAAATAAATAAATAAACCCTCAAAAAAGGTTGGTTTCATAATTGTGTTTCCTGTGAACACTCTGACAGCTTTAAGCGGCATCCCTCCCACAGTTTGGGCTCCCTCTGGAATTGGCACATTCCAATGTGCTGCTAGAGTTCCTCCTTCTAGGGAGAGGGTATTCTCCTGTCCTATGTGTCCAGGAAGGAATGGCTCCCAGACATATTGTTAGAACAGCACTTACAGCCCCTTATCCCCTTATGCCTCTCTGAATGGGAAAAGAAGATTTAGCTTATGAGCTGAATGTTAGGAGTTGAACATCATTGGCCCATCTTTCTCATTTAGGCAAGATTAAGATGATAAATAATGCTATTCCCAATGCCCAAGGCTGACCCTTTCCTGAGGAGCTGCCTTTACTGTAATGAATTTCTGTTCATCCATGTAACAAACCTTTCAAGAGGCAGATTCTGTCCCTTCAAGGGAAGGAAGGGGCAGGAATAAGGACATGGATTTATTTAGATGTTCTACCTGTGTCTGAGTAGGTTAAGTTCAACTACTTACAGGGTGGAGGGGTAATGTATGGGGTAGGGATGTAACAAAAACTATATGTG
Organism: Suricata suricatta; assembly: GCF_006229205.1. NCBI lineage: Eukaryota > Metazoa > Chordata > Mammalia > Carnivora > Herpestidae > Suricata > Suricata suricatta. Next base: position 154,713,291 of record NC_043703.1, read on the forward strand.
GCCAAGACTAAAACTATGTTCTCCAAACCAGAGCCTCTAGAGATAATGCGAACATATTTTTATCCTGAATGGATACATGTTTCAGTTTCTCAGTAGGATCTGTAGCCCAGAAAAGGAGTGGGGTGGAATTTATTTACCCCTTCAACTCCAACTGCCTTTGTACCGCCTTTGTATCTCTCTGGACTCGAGTCTCCCATGCTGGTGGGATAATGGCTGAAATGCCTCCTTTTCGGTCTTTAAAAGAAGTGCCATTCAGACATGTCTCTTTTCCCTTTTCATGTCTGTTCAGCCTAACCTCAAAGTTCACAACCTTTCTTGGAGGGAAATCCCTATCTTCCTCCAGCTCAATCAAGATGTCATTCTTCATTTTTCATGTGCTCACTCACAGCAATTCTTGTGAAGGAAAGATTTAGGCCTTTACCTTTTTCCTTTATGAGCCGATACTGCTCTTTCTGGAATCCCTTATTAGGTCTGATTTCTAGAGACTGAAACTTCCAAATACTTATTTCTGTTGAGTTTTTCTAGGTCTTTGCCCAATGAGGGGTTTTATTCAATTATATGATAAAGTCTCTTCCAATATTTAGAATGCTCTTGGGTGAAAGCATGGCAAAAGCTAACTAATTTGGATTAAATAAATTTATTGGTTCATGTATCTGGAAATTCAGAGGAAACATAGACTTTAGAGTGATCCAGGGATCCAGCTTCATTCTGCCTCTCTTGGCAATGCCCTTCACTTTGGGTTGGTTTCCTTCTTAGCCTGCTTTCAGCAGTTTGGCCTTCATATCCATGGATAGAAACATCTAGAAAAAGAGTCAATTGTCACTTCTGGGTATTTTCCAGAATAAGGAAGAAATTTTCGAGGCAGTCCCCTATAACCTTTTTCTTAGGTAACTGTTCTGTATTGCGTCTTGCTCCCATTCCTAAAGCAGTCATGGCAGGGACCTTTCCTGGGGCTTGGGGGCACATGAGGTCAGAGAGGAGGGATGGATAAAGCAACTAGAGAGGTATTTTGCTTGGAAGGCAGGAGGTAGGACCTGGATATAAGAACATCAAAAATTCCTGCCTCAGCTCATTCCTCTAAAACAATTCATTGATAAAATCTGTATCTCTAGGGTCAAACCCATGGTCTAGATCACTGAAATCCATGACCGTGGCCAGGGGTAACTTGCTACTGGGTACTGGCCAGCTGATTCTAAAAGGTTACGGACAAATGAAATGCATTCTAGAAATCCCAAAATACCTTCCCTAGCTTTGGACGTTGTTTAGCATAAGAAGAAGTAAAGTCTATTTGAAATTGCTGATCTAGAGCCACTTACTTACTTGTAGCACTAGTATTTTAAAGGTAAAATATTCATGTTAATGATAAGCTGGTAATTAATATGGATATTCATGGTTTATAGTCCTGGCTTAAAAATGCATTTCATTCATCAGTGAATAAAACATAAAAGCTCTGCTTGAAGAAAGCTTTAATTACCCAGAAGGTACAACCATTTGAAACTTACATGTACAATACGCACATGGGTATGCAGAAGTGTACATGCACACGCGCACACACACATGCACACACACAGCTCAGGGCTCAGGCCCTGACACAAGAATGCCTGCTTCTATATGGAGGAGAAAGAGAATATTGACCCCTTAGGGTAGGCAGGTTGCCAGGATTCTGCTGGGAGGTAAACTTTATTTCAATCCTGCCATTCAGAGAAAAAGAAATCCTCTTTCATATTAGTCTGAGTTACCTAAGAAATAGACACTAAGACAGGATTAAATACACAAAGATTTTATTAGAGCAAACACATATGTGGAAATGGATAGAGCCAGGGCAGGCCTCAAGACCAGTCAGCCCTCGGTGTAAATCTGCCCCAGGATGAAGAACAGGACAGAAGTTTGGGGAGGAATGCCCAAGATTGCTGAGCTACCTGAGGAAGCTTCAGCAAAGCTTATTGTGAGGCCTTGAGCTGAATGAAGTCAGCTGATAGACGTGTCCCCAGAACTGTCCACGGTGGCTTCCCTGCTGTGCCCTGTCGTTGGAGCCAGAGCCTTGCTGAATCCTGTGTGACCCTGAGGCAAAGGGAAATCAGTAATGCTGATCCTGACTTTATTTCCAGTTTTGATATTTTGTTCAGGACTTTTTTTGCATTAATTTTTTTATTAAGAATATTACATCAGGGGGGCTTGGGTGACTCAGTTGATTAAGCATCCGACTTTGGCTCAGGTCATGATCTCACAGTTCATGAGTTTGAGCCCTGTGTCAGGCTCTGTGCTGACAGCTCAAAGCCTGAACCCTGCTTCAGATTCTGTGTCTCCCTCTCTCTCTCTGACCCTCCCCCTATTCTCTCTCTCTCCCTCTCTCTCAACCTCTTTCTCTCTCTCTCAAAAATAAATAAAAATTAAAAATTAAAAAAATAATATTACATCAAGTATCATATATATTGACTACCAAGTTCTTTGGTACCTCTTAAACTGTGCACCCAAGGCAACGTGCCTGCTGCTGGTCCAGGCCTTGACTGGCTCATAGCAGCCGCTGTGGCCTGAGTACAGGTGCTGGTGCTGCCACTGGGTGCCCATCAGTAATGCTCCTGGCAGCAGGAGGTGTGGGAGATGCAGGGAGATCACAGATGGGAGATGCAGTCTGGTGGTCACCAAGCCTTCCCTTGTGGGGAAGAGTGAGGGGCCAGGAGAAAATGCCTGTTCTGTGAGATGCTGGTGCAGTAAAGAGCTGAAAGAACAAAGTCATTATGTTCATTCTATTGAGAGAAGTCCAGAACCAGTAAATCTTGTTGGTCTGTGTATTGTGAGGATGGTCAGCCACTCCCCTCTCATCCACCCTGGAGGTTGCTGGTACTCAAGTGACGTCCCCAAAGCTTCTTCTGTCTCCACTCTCCCTGTTTAGCAATCAGTTCAGATACTTCTGTCCTGTGTCTCTGCTTTCAGTTCAGCTGATAGGCCAGCTATGTGGATGGTGTGCTTAAGCCTTTGCATTTGGCTTCTCTACACAGCACTTCTTTCCAGAGTATACCCTTGGCTTCATGGTCAGTGGACAGGTGATCTGTGACCTCCCATGTTTTTAGGGATCTGTGACATGACATCTAAGACATGACAAGCTGGTTTAATCCTCAGGCTCTCCAGACCTTTCTCATCTGATAAGAGGATTTTAAAAATTAAAATGAAGAAAGATTGGTCACACAAACCTTAATTTCCAGATTAATTAAAAATTTAAACTGTTTCTTGGTACACAATATGAAAGTACACAATGTGTTATAAACCATCTTCCTGATGATCCCACTGGTTCATAGAGCAATCATTTCCTGCCTCTGATTCTGGCTCAGCTCTGTCAGGGGATACTCTGTGTCAGACAGTGGGTAGTAGGGCATATCTTCATTCTACTCCCACCGACGGAGGAGGATGGTAGTACCGCTTCCAGTTCACAACTATGAGAGTTGAGGTTCAGGAAGACTGTGACTTGGCCCATGTCACTCAACTGGGAGATTGTGGTTCTAGAATCCCAAGTCTGTATGTTTGGCTTCTGTGGTTGGCTCTGTGCTGTATTTCTTCCCACTGATTGACAATGAGGGGCTTATTTCTAGGGAGATCACTGCAGTGTATTGATCTAGGTACAACTGTCTTGTAATCTGATTAGTCACTGGGCATCTGTTGCGGTGACAGTCCCTGGCAGAGGAGCCTACCTGAACAGTGTTGATGGTGCTTTCCACCAGGACAGACCAGCATTTGCTCCAACTTTATTGACCAGACCATTCAACCAAGTTTTATAATTAGTTCTAATTAGTACTCCTGTAGCTGTGAATTCTTCTGTTTTTTTTTCTTTCAGAAACTGCAGCTGAATTGGTATCTAAAAAGATTCAAAGTTTTCCTAGACTTTGAAAGAATCAAAGTAATGTCCAATGTGATTATTGCTATAAAAACTCCACGAAAAAGGCAAAGAGGGAAACCAACCTTGCAGATGACATGGAAAATTATATTTGCGTGACATAAACTGAGTCTCTATAGCTTCTTGCAGCGAGGGATGATAGGTTCACCTTGAATTAAAATTATTTAGCTCTGGGGTCTTTCAAAATGGACTATTTTTCCATTTCAGAATGTCACTCTTACGAGCATTCCAGGTACAGGCAATGATGTCTTTCCTTGGGCTTCATGTAACCCCTGGGTAGTATCATTTAATACAAGCTCACCACTGTGTAATATCTGGTGCTATTAAAACCTATGTGCTCTTAAATATTTATAATGAGAAAAGTCATATTCAGCATTTTACATGCATTATTAACAGTCTCTAAATACATCTTCTAAATCAGTTACACTATGTATTGTACCCATGCCATGAAATTTACCTTCCCGTTTCAGTTTGTACATTTGTGGCCAAGGACTGATGGGTCTCCAAGGAGTATTGTGACTCAGATTCAGTTTCCATACATTCAGTGCTTCCCAGGGTTTTCACATCCGTTCACTTGCTGACACTCATATGTATATTCATATTCATTTGAAATTAAAATGTCTCATTATTGAGATTTCAAGAACATGTTAAAAGAAAGAGAATACTTGACTGTGCTTTGGTCAACCTGAATTCCAGTCCTCGCCTTGGTGTGGACCTCCATGGATGCCTGGGGCAAGTCCGTTCTGGCCTCATTTTCCTCATCTGTGAAAGGAGGACTTTGTATAGGTGACTTGTTTCCTGCAGAGCATGGGAGGCTCAGGCCACACACCTCTCAGTCTGGAGGACAACCATAGGAACTGGACAGAGCTCAGCCAATAAGACA
>NC_043703.1:154718162-154720900 GCF_006229205.1 Suricata suricatta
AGAGAGAGAGAGAGAGAGAGAGAGTGCCCACATGCCTGGGGGCCCATGTGCCTGTCCATGTGTGTGTATACCCAAACATGTGTGCACTGATTAGATTTTTAACATGATACCCCAAGTGCGTGATGAGAAACCAGGAGTCGGAACACCTGTGCTCCTATACTGGTCTTGTGCCAATCAGCTGTTTAACTCCGGGTGGATCACAATGGACCTGGGATTCTGTTTCCTGCTCTGTCAAATGGAGAGGGGGAGTGAACTAGACTTCGAAAAGGCTTATCAGCTGTACCATTTTTATGTTATAAATAACACCTTCCCTCATATCTTAGAGACTGTACACACTTTACAGATATCGTGCATTGTTGAAATTCCATGCTGTGCTATATATTTTAAGTGGGAAATAATAAATAACAGAAAAAGAGGGAAGACTATATTAGATTTGACCTTGGCAGTTTCACTTTTAAAAATGTTTTCCACATGGCATGAACAAGCAACAAATAATCTAAGGCAACAACAGATAAACCTTTTACCATGGAAACCATGAGGCAATAGATGTTGTGCTGTGGAAATGAGTGAAACCGACAGGATGAACATGGAACACACAGTGTGGGGAGATTTGTACCTTGCAGAAGACTTGGAAAAATATCTTTTGGTATCTGCACATCAATAAGGAATGAAGGCCTGAGTTCAGAAATATGATATTACAGTCACTTATATTAAAATAAGACAAATTTTGATAAATTCCAGAGCAGGATTTCTCAGCAGCAGCACTACTGAGACTTGGGGTCAGATAATTCTTTGTCATACAAGACTGTCCCATATACTGGAGAGTATTTAGAAACACCCTAGGCTACGAATATGATGACCATAGCATCACCTCCCCTTATCTTTAAGCTGCAGAAATTAAAATGATCTCTAGACATTGTTGAATGTCCCAAGGAGGACAAAATTACTCCCATTTGAGAACCACTGTCCTAGGGTCAAGATTTTTAAAAAGAGGAAGTAAAGCATAGGCTTTAGAGAAAAAAACCAGAAAGCCAGAAAGACCTGGTTTCCTTCTCAGCTCTTTTGTTTGCTAGTTGTTTGACCTCAGACAAGCTATCCATCCTTTGTAAGCCTTGGTTTCTTCTTCTGTTAGAAAGAGATAATATTGGGGCACCTGGATGGCTCTGTCGGTTAAGTGTCCAACTCTCTCTCTCCCTCTCTCTGCCCTTCCCTTTCTTGCCCACTCTCTCTCTCTCTCAAAATAAATAATATTAAAAAAAAGAGAGATAATATTGACAATCTTACAGGTCAGTGTAAGGATCAGATTCTATAAAATAACAAATATAATGGTCTGGACTATAGGTGCCCAGCATGGGAAAGCAGTTCTGGTGATGAACAGGAAAAAAGGAGAAAACAAGCCCTACTCTAGGTTAAGAAAAGGCCCACACTGTGAATAGTTGTTCCCATTTACATGTGGATGAAAGAACCAATATCATAATCCCCAAATGTTCCTCATACCTTTAACCAGAAAGAGGTGATATTTACTGAGTACCTACTGAGTATCCATCAGACACTATGCTAACCCCTTTATATTTATCATCTCCTTTAATTTCTCAATACCCAACTGTGGTACTCATTTATGACCATCTTCAGAAGAGATAACTGAGGTTCCAAGAGATCCAATATCCCACCCAGTGCCATATAATAATGTCAGGTTTGGTCAGTTTCAAAGGCCATGATTTCAGAAGAGCCTGATGATGTCCATGGATACTGAAGCCGAAATCATTATGTTTTTATAAGAGGAGAATTATCATGAATTTGAAAGCATATGACTTTTGCCAGCAACATATCTTGCTTGAACATAGATAATTATGGCTAAGTGAGTTTGATTCAAGGTGCTGAGTTACAGGGACCGTTACACGTGTCCAGAGAAGTATGTGACTCAGTTTGAAGAATACGGAATATACTCATTGCATGAGAAAAGCTAATGGCATGCATTTGATTTATTCTAATATTTAATTAGAAATCCAGGCAACTAGATTCTCCTTTGTCAGCTTTCTTTTGTAAAAGCTGTGCCTAAGAGAAATCTTGCTTCCAGTGCTCCCTGGCCCCAATCTTTCATGCTGGTAGAAGGGAAAGCCCTGATTCATGGGTCAGAGAATTGGGTTGTATTGCTTTTGAAATATTGGTGCATGGTAGAAATGGTTTCCAATTACAGCGGACTGAGTGCACAATCCCCGTACTGTTCTATTTAAATAACTGCTGAATCGCCAGGGCTGCTTTCCTGTTTCTAGCTCCCTGAACAAGTAAATAATGGAAAGAGGAAAAAAATCAGCATTTGTAATAAATAACCACACGATCTGGTATTGGAATCTCAGTCCTTGGCCATATTTTCTCCCCTCCACCATGTTTTTCCTAATGGCGCCTCTGAAACAAAAGTTACCTTATATATATATATATATATAAAATTTAGAACCCAAGCATACCTTTTGTTTGCACCTTTAGCATGAGGCAAGGGAAAACAACACCGAGTTTGGAGTCAGACAGACTTAGGGTTGAATCTCAGTTCTATCATCAGCCAGTGTTGTCAATGGAAATTGCTCTTACTTTTTTGGAATTTGAATTGCATAGGCTTTGAAGTCAGACCAGCCAGGTCAGGGAACTTAATCTCTGTGAGCATCTATAAAATGGATAGGTCCTCATATGACTTGCAGGGTGAAAATCAGGGTAATGTATGTGACGTCTCCAGCATAGTTCCT
>NC_043703.1:154721000-154722286 GCF_006229205.1 Suricata suricatta
ACTGCCTGAATGGATCTAAAGGGGTCATCTGGTCCAGGCCCAGCTGATGCTTGAGTCCCTGATACAGCTTGCCAGCAGACAGCTCCCATTCCCTACCTGGGTACCTCAGCGGTGGGGAGCTCACCACTTCTGAAAGTGATCATTTGTACATATCAGAGAAGAAGAGAGTTCTCTGGGTGGAGCCTGGCGCTGTCTACCTGTTACTCATTCCTGGATTCTTGTTCTGACCTCTGGGGTGACACAGAGTATGTCCATTTTCCCCTTCCTGTAAGGCCTTCTAGATCTTGAGAACACTTGTCATTTCCCTTGGATCTCAGCATCCCCACTGTCCTTGATTTTCAGGGACTGAGCTGGAAGGGACATTGATACTTGTACACAGAAGAGTTAGTGACACTGTAGCATGGGGGGAATTGAGGGTTTCTTATATGTGCCTGTGTACACAGAGAGGTGTCCCAGTTGGCAGAAAGAGCCTGGAATGTGGACCTGCACGACCTTGTACCATCCCATCGCCTGATATGTCTATGTGTCACTTCCTATGAAATGGAGATAATGACATTCCCCATACTTGTGAAGCCCAAATGAAAAAGTGTGTGAAAAAACTCTGTAAGTCGTGAACCTCTGCACATGTGATAGTGTGCAGTGATGACAATGACTGAAAAGTTTTATGTTTTTAATTTTTTTTAATGTTTGTTTATTGTTGAGAGACAGAGAGACAGTGTGAGTGGGAGAGAGGCATAGAGAGAGGGAGACACAGAATCCAAAGCAGGCTCCAAGCTGAGCTGTCAGAAACAAAACAAGGTATGTTTTCTTCTTGTCATCGATGTTGGATCATTTTGCTAACTATTATTGCTAATTCAAGCATGACAGCTTTGATGTTGACCTGGACACTGACTGTAGCCAAGCACCAGTGACATCTCGATTACTTAGGATAGAATGTTCTGCACTATCTCATGCTCGGGGACAGACAGCAAACACCAAGGGTTGCCATATCTGTGAGTGAGTGAGCCAAACACACAATCACAGCAGCCATGTAAGTGCTAAAGGCAGCTTATAAGATGCTATGGGAAAGGGGTGACCCTTTCTGTGGGCAGCCCAGACAGTTTGCTCTGCTCTGGACTCCACCAGAATAATCTGTATATGCATCTGTCCTCTGTCATGGTCTTTGCTTTGTGGCATTTATAGAGGACCCCATATTCCTATTTCCCATCAGACTCTCAGCACTCTTAAAAGCCAAAACTACCCCTGAGCTTTCTGATTAGCAAGCTTGGTTTCTAACACAGTAGACA
>NC_043703.1:154722386-154723671 GCF_006229205.1 Suricata suricatta
ACTGCCTGAATGGATCTAAAGGGGTCATCTGGTCCAGGCCCAGCTGATGCTTGAGTCCCTGATACAGCTTGCCAGCAGACAGCTCCCATTCCCTACCTGGGTACCTCAGCGGTGGGGAGCTCACCACTTCTGAAAGTGATCATTTGTACATATCAGAGAAGAAGAGAGTTCTCTGGGTGGAGCCTGGTGTTGTCTACCTGTTACTCATTCCTGGATTCTTGTTCTGACCTCTGGGGTGACACAGAGTAAGTCCATTTTCCCCTTCCTGTAAGGCCTTCTAGATCTTGAGAACACTTGTCATTTCCCTTGGATCTCAGCATCCCCACTGTCCTTGATTTTCAGGGACTGAGCTGGAAGGGACATTGATACTTGTACACAGAAGAGTTAGTGACACTGTAGCATGGGGGGAATTGAGGGTTTCTTATATGTGCCTGTGTACACAGAGAGGTGTCCCAGTTGGCAGAAAGAGCCTGGAATGTGGACCTGCACGACCTTGTACCATCCCATCGCCTGATATGTCTATGTGTCACTTCCTATGAAATGGAGATAATGACATTCCCCATACTTGTGAAGCCCAAATGAAAAAGTGTGTGAAAAAACTCTGTAAGTCGTGAACCTCTGCACACATGATAGTGTGCAGTGATGACAATGACTGAAAAGTTTTATGTTTTTAATTTTTTTAATGTTTGTTTATTGTTGAGAGACAGAGAGACAGTGTGAGTGGGAGAGAGGCATAGAGAGAGGGAGACACAGAATCCAAAGCAGGCTCCAAGCTGAGCTGTCAGAAACAAAACAAGGTATGTTTTCTTCTTGTCATCGATGTTGGATCATTTTGCTAACTATTATTGCTAATTCAAGCATGACAGCTTTGATGTTGACCTGGACACTGACTGTAGCCAAGCACCAGTGACATCTCGATTACTTAGGATAGAATGTTCTGCACTATCTCATGCTCGGGGACAGACAGCAAACACCAAGGGTTGCCATATCTGTGAGTGAGTGAGCCAAACACACAATCACAGCAACCACGTAAGTGCTAAAGGCAGCTTATAAGATGCTATGGGAAAGGGGTGACCCTTTCTATGGGCAGCCCAGACAGTTTGCTCTGCTCTGGACTCCACCAGAATAATCTGTATATGCGTCTGTCCTCTGTCATGGTCTTTGCTTTGTGGCATTTATAGAGGACCCCATATTCCTATTTCCCATCAGACTCTCAGCACTCTTAAAAGCCAAAACTACCCCTGAGCTTTCTGATTAGCAAGCTTGGTTTCTAACACAGTAGACA
>NC_043703.1:154723771-154726624 GCF_006229205.1 Suricata suricatta
ATATTTCTTAAACATACTTCTTTTTTTTTAAAATTAATGTTCATTTGAGAGAGAGAGAGAGAGAGAGAGAGAGAGAGAGAGAGAGAGAGAGAGAAAGTGAGAGTAGGGGAGGGGCAGAGAGAGAGGGAGACACAGAATCCAAAGCAGGCTCCAGGCTCACTCATGAACTATGAGATCATGGCCTCATGGCCTGAACAGAAGTCAGATGCTTAACCGACTGTGCCACCAGGTGCCCCATTTTGAAGCTATTTCTTGAAGAAGTAGGACTTCTATGAGTTACAAAGGACAGTGATGACAGTCCAGATGTGAGCACTTTGAGCAAAGGCTGGGAAATGGGAGAGCCTCACTTCTTTAGGGAAGGAATGATTCAGAGAGGCTGGAATTCAGGTTCTTTATTATTTGTTGAATGCCTGTCATAGGGTGTTAGGGCATCATTCAGAACCCAGTGATCATTACAAAATTCTTAGAAGGCAGCTTTATATTATGCCTATTTTGAACAGGAGTTTACTGAGACTCAGAGAGTAAATACATTGCTGAAGTTCACATAGTGAATAAATGGCTAGGCTGGGATTTGAACCCAGATCCACATGGCTCTGAAGGCCACATGTCACATGATCACTGACAGGGCATCTGAGCTGAATTCATTGGAAGTTCACTGTCAACCCAAACCTCACGTGCTTCTGAAGCCTACCTCCCCTGAGTCTACACATCCCCCACCCCGCACTCCCCTGCTGAGGTGCCATTCTAAGGGAGTCTTTCCCTGAAAAGTGTTCTGTTCTTCAGCTTCCTCTTTATGCATATTTTAGTCTGTGATCAAATAGGCAGACTGTGGGAGAGATCACTGACTCACTCCCTTTGCTCACAACCAAGGAAATGAGGCCCAGATAGAGAGTACCCTGCTGACCCCCTGAGGGCGTGAGACTTGGGTGAGAGAATGCAGGTCTCCTTACTGCCTTAATTCCAATTGCCTGTACATAGCAAAGGATTCTGGAGAATTTCTAGTTTCACTTCAGAGCTGCTGCAAAATATTTTAACATATGGCAGGTATTTTTAATTGTAGAAATTAAGGGCCCTATCCTTAGATGGGAAACTCACTTTGGAAAAGTGATTTCTATGTTGACAAAATATCTAACTCCACCCATCTGTTACTAAAGTTATTTACAAAACACCCATGCCTGGTTTTCTCTAGATTCTCTCCTTCAGAGGCAAGCAGGGTATTGGTATCCTGTTCCAATAGGTTCCAGGTCACACATGCAGAAGAAGCAATGGCTTGAGTGAATATTTAAGCATCTCTCTGTGGGTTGGGGCAGATGATCAAGAGTCATGGAATCTGTGTAACTCACCCAGGACCTTTTCTGCCCTCCAGGACCGCATTGCATGCAGGGAGCATCTACGGAGGGCCAGACATTGTGATGGACATTCTCATATTTATTATCTAATTTAAGTAACTGAGCGACCCTGTGTGAGAGAGATTAGTTCCTCAATTTGAAGATGAGCACAATGGCATTAAGGGAAACTAAGAGATGTGCCCAAAGTGAAAAATCTAGCATCTGGTACCTTTTAGCAGTTTGAAACAGAGTGAACAGAAGGTAAAAAGTATTAAGATGGAATAGGAAGTATAAGAAAGAGTAGGCAGGGGGTAAATTCAACTTCAGCTAGAAACAGGGTATCAGGCTGCTTCTCCGTGCTGCATTTCCTAAAGAGTCACTGAGGGTGCTGTTTCTATTGCACAATTACTGACAAAGTTTGCGAGAGGGGAGGTGGTCAGGTGTGTGGCCAAGCAGGTAGTGGGAAGAGAAGGCAGGAGCTTTGCTGGGGGGTCATCGTTTCAGTGGGTTGGATATCATGAGGGTTCTGATGCCAGGCTTTGAGGGGTAGAACCTAGACTTTCTTGGTACATTCAAAAATAGCTAATGCTTGGGGTCAAACACTGACAGACATACCTAGAAAGTAGTGCACAGAACAGATGCCATGGGACACCTGGATGAGTTAGTCTGTTAGTGTCTGACTCTTGATTTTAGCTCAGGGCATGATCTCACTGTTCATGAATTCCAGCCCCATGTCAGGCTCTTTGCTATCAGTGCAGGATTCTGTTTGGGACTCTCTCTCTTCCACTCTCTCTCACTCTCACTCTCACTCTCACTCTCACTCTCACTCTCTCACTCTCCCCCTCCCTCCCTCCCAACTCCACCCCACAGCTCGTGCATGCTCATTTTCTCTCTCTCAAAATAAATAAATATTTAAAAAATATGCCAGTTTTTAAACTGACAACCAGAGATGTCCTTTTCCAATGAGATGACGCCCGTGTACCCAACCCAGTTTACCCTTTATCTAATGTCCATGTAATCTGGGAGATGTAACTGGCAACAAAAGCGTGTTTGGTGAGCTTCGAATTAAAGCAAAATAAGGCGATCTGTAGAGCCCAGGAATGGAAAGTTATGGTTCTCAGGCTAAATCTGATCTGCCACCTGGTTTTGTAAATAAAGTTTTATTGGAACACAGACATTCCCATTTATTTACATATGTCCCCAGCTGCTTTCATGTTGCAGCAGCAAAACTGAGAAATTGTAAGAGAGGCCATATGGCGTGCAAAGCCTAAAATATTTACTATCTTGTCTTATAGAAAAAGTTTGCCAACTCCTGATCTAGTCCATATTAAGACTCAATGCACCTGTGTTTTGTTTCCTAGTGCCATAGTTCCATTTCTCCAGAGCTCGCAATTCTGTCTCTGTTCCTCACATTCCCACTGTTCTACTTAAGAACCTTGGAGAGTTCCAAATAACTAACCCCCAAACAAAGAAACCTGAGCAGAAAAGGAAGGGATAACTGGCCCATAAAGCACTTTCAAGGCTG
>NC_043703.1:154726724-154728833 GCF_006229205.1 Suricata suricatta
CCCCTGTGGGTGTGGGCTGATTGCCAAGTAGGAGCCCAGAAGTAGTGGGCCTTGGGGATGGGCAGCAAACTACAGGAACAGTTACATGTCGTTTGTTTCTTCCAACTCCAGACCAGCCAGATTACTTCAAGTTCTTTAGCGCTTGCCGGCAGGCCAATTGCAAATCATCTAATCTCACCCCCCTCTGGTCACCCTGGGTAATGTGGCTGGAGGGCCGTCCTGAGTGCTGTCTGATCATGTCCCTAACATGTTGAGACCATTTCTCTTACTCCTTTCCCCCACCATGGTGAACTTCATCTAGTGACTCTGTAACTCCTAGTGTCCACCTTACATCCTTGGAACGCCCCAGTGGAATTGCCATCCCTTTCTGGCTTCACACAGTCTTTTGAGCATTCGACTGTTGCAGACTTACCAACTGCACCATATGGTCGGTCTATTGCCTTCACTTACTGTGAGCTCCGGGAGAGTAATCTTGAGCCTTGTTCACCTGTGTACTCAGACGCCATAAAAGGCCCCCCACAGTTACTTGCTGGATCACGAATTTCTGCTCACACTTCCCTCTGAGGAAGAGTCCTTTAGTGATCAATTCCTCCCCACCTAGGGTTGTGGCAATACTCAATTCCTCTTTCTATACTCACCATTCATTTACAATAACATATTCTTTTTTTACATGTGCCAACATCATTGAGTAAGGTCTGGTTGAATAGCAGCTACACTGGACCTGGTCTTTTCTGTATCTCTTAGTTCTTAGAGCCAAACATACCCCACCTTCATTCCCAAGTACGATCCATATTCCCAACTTGTCTGAGAGTCTGTTACAGTTTTGTTTGAGCAAGTCAAAAAGCCCAGTAGTTTAATCCACATACATAGTCACACACATACGTATGAGTATATTCATGTATTTATGTAATATGTACACACACTGTATAATATGCAGACCTCAGTAAGCCTCAAAAACTGCCATGGTCCAAATTAGGTATTTTCAGGTGAATCTTTGGGGCAGAATGCAAGGCCTAACACAGAGTCTGGGTAGGCCCATTACAGAGCTGTGTGTTCTACTTGCTTAAAATGTATACATTTCAAGATTCAAAGAGAATAACATTTGGAATCACCGGTCTAGGATTTAATTAAGTCTCATGTTTCCCCTTTCTAATTAATCACAGAGAAATTGTACTTAATGGCAGTGAGCCTTTACTTCTACATTTATGTCACAGTCCTCTCTCCTGGGTTAGAGACCACATTGAAAAAGAATGCATAGGGAAGTGATTTATAGGCTGTGAAATGCCATAAAAGCATCAGTTATTACACAAATAGAAACTTAAGAATTCAGACCTGAAATATTTAATGTGAACTTCATGGGAAGAAGTATTTGAAACAGTCCTGCTGCAGTCTAATATTTCCCCCAACAATATGGTGTGGAGCATCCTAGGTAACTTTAATTACCTAGTGGAATGACAGCTTTAGCCATGCTTAACGACTCCGTCGGAGGACTCTGGCAGGCTTAATACAGAAAGCAACCAGGAGCTAACAGATGTGTCTGCCTCTTCCTGGGTCCCATCACTAGGGAGGTGCAGCTGCAGCTTTGCCTTTGTTCCAGGTAGTTTGGCTTTGAAATGTGGCTGTGCTTTTGTGAAACTCCCTCTACTGAAGCTTTCTTATTTCTTATCTTTTCCTAAGGATGGCCCTTTTCCTTGATGACTCCATGCTGGTGGGTAGTGACAGAGATTCTCTGCAGAGGACTCTGCGGAGTGGTTGGTAGGGTGGAGGTGCAGGTTTCAGAGGTGTGTGCACACCTCAAACCGACTGAGCCAAGAGGCCCTAACAGTGAAGCCAGTGGGTGAGACTAGTCATGCAGTTTCAGCAGTGACCCTGGAAAATTGGCTGAACTGCTCAGAAGCCTTCCTTTTCCCCAGTTTGGAAAAAAAAAAAACAGTTTTGGCAGTGGAAGAAGATGACAGGAGGGAGGTGGCAAGAGAGAAAGCCAAAATTTACAAGATGTTTTGGGGCCTTGACTTTTACTCTTTGCCTTGATCATATCACTATTTATAAATAATTCTTGGTTTTTCTTCAGCTTTATAAAGCATGTCCACATTGGCTATACACAGACTG
>NC_043703.1:154728933-154733413 GCF_006229205.1 Suricata suricatta
TATTTTTCAATTGGCCTTGGTTCTGAATTGAACCTGAGCAAAAAACCCACAAAAACAACAACAACAAAAAAACCCCATACCAAACCCTCCTGACCCCCAAAACAGGCTTTGCTATGACAATAAAATATTGGTTCAGTTTTCTATTACTAGGTGATTTCAATTCATTGTATGAAGAGTATTAGTGGTTTTGCTGAATGTGTTCCAATTTATGATTAATGTTTTAAAGGAGTAGAAGTGTTTTAAATGAAGTGTTTAAGGTTTAAATCCTATCCAACTTAAAAACAACCAAGAAAATGGCAAGACCAGCCAGATCCTATTAGAAACACCATTATAGTACAGGTCTTCAAAATTTTGTCCTTTTTGACTCTGTAGAAGACACTAAAGGAAAATAGAAGCCCTTAAAAATTTAGGACAGGCAGTATATATGTGATACATCAGAGTACTTAAAGATGCGAAGAGGGAGTCTATTGGGAAATTGACAACCAGGAAAAATGTAGAACAGTTTTGGGGTTGGTCTTTGGCAAAAGGGTGAAATGTCTAGGAGTCAGGTCCTTCAAATACATGGCTTTATCTTTAGACTTTTCTGTAAGGTCAGGGGAACCCTCAGCAGGAATAGGGAATAAAGGGAGAGATGAGGAGGTGAGTGATAGGTTATTGGAATCACTCTGATTCCTGGGGAGAGTTGGGGAGAGCTATGGGGCAGAAATGAGAAAGGTTGGCCCCTAAACATCACATTTTCCCCATAATGTCGCGAAATTGGCCATCTTCCCTGCTACTGTTCCATCACCTGGAATTGTCCGTGCATGGTGAGTGCTTTTAAAGCGTCTGTATACTCATTGTTTCACTTGGTCCTCATGTACACTCATTCACACACAGAACCATGGTAAGTGTCTATACTCCTATTTATGTGAGACTCTGAGAATTTAAAGAAGTTTCCCTGAATCACATAGAGAGTAAGTAAATGAGCTGAAAATCAACTCTTAATCTGATTCCAGACTGTAGCTTTTATTGAACAAACTCTGCTACCCTCTTGGAAAATCCCTGGAAAACTACTTCTCTGACTATTCTGAGAGGCTGACCAGTCCAAATCTTATCTCTGAGCTGGTCATTAATAATACTAGGTATAGAAATTGCATTTCTCCTAACAGATATCAAGTTTATAACTTTTCTCCTTTGAGTATCAATAACACATTTTAATTCCCAAGGAAGTCTCCCCCTTCCTCCAAACAGGTACATTTCTTTAAATGGATCTTTTAGGGAATACAGAATAATTTCTAGTGACTATTTCACTGAAGATGTTCATATGGGAATGAGGGATACAAGCAGAGTACTCTAAATTTCCTTGGAGTTAAAGATTGCACATTTCTTCATGTAATTGAACTCAAGATGAAAGCAATGGTGTCAAAATCACAAAATGTCAAGCCAGCTTCCGATGTATATTGTTGAACTTGTCTGTAACTCAAGAATTTGGAAGGTGAATCCTGGCTCACCACTTTGAGTTGACCAAGCGCTTTGTTAGTATCAGGGGAATTTCATTAGCATCTCGTGAAGATTAAAGAAAAGAAGAAATAGCAGCCATGATAATAACCAAAAATAATGTTGCCGTGTGCCAGGTACTCTGTATGAATTATGGCTTTCAATTCTCACAAAATTTTATGAAGTAAGATTGGTTTTACTCAGACAGTTTTTTTAATCAGAAAAACTTGAAATAAGGAACTGTTAACTTAGAAAAATTAAGAAAGGTGTACAAGATCCCAAGACTACTCCCAAACTTTCATCTGACTCAAAGTCCATGCTCTTAACCCAGTTATAAATCCAAACATGGAAGACTCAGCATTTTGATTCCTCCTTAATCGATAAAATGGTAGGTTAGAGAGGCATGTGACATATTCAAAGCCATGTGTTACTGCTCATCAGCTGTCATCCAACAAATATTTATTGAGTAATTATTAAATGCCATATACTATGCCATTTGCCGATTATACAAAAGAGAACATGACACATGTGATCTCTTACTTTTAGAAGAAAGAAACATCCTAAAAGTTAACCCTCTAAAACTGAAGTATGAATAGTGATAAGTACTCTGAGAAAAACAAACCAAAGGCTGAAATTGAGAATGCGGTTGGGGTAAGGATGGGGTGTTACCTCAGTGAGGTGACACTTAAGATATAGGATTAGCGGACCCAGATGTATGGAAAGTTAGGATAGAACATTGTCCTCAAAGCAGAGAGAACAGCATGTGCAAAGGCCCTGGGCCAGGAAGAGTTGGACATGTTGCAGGAACAAAGGAGACCTAGTGTGAGTGGAACACAGTAAGGGTAGGAGTGAGGCCCGACCTGGAGTTGAGAAACAAGCAGTTCAGAGAGATATTATTCTTTAATGACTGGGTAAGTCAGTCAGCAGTGAAAGAGGTATGAGCAGAGAAAGGAGTTGAGACTGGGTGTCCCTGAAGCTGAACCATACTAATTTCCATCGTGTTAGAAGACCCATGGACTTGTACTGCCACTTATAAAGAGCCATTTTAATTCTGTTCCTCACTAAAGCTGTCCTTCAACACTTTCCAGGACTCTTGCGTCTTTACTAAAATCTCTGCCACCAACTGTGTTATAGACTTCTTAGGATTTTCCATATAAACAATTATGTAATCTGCAAATAGAGATGGTGTTACTTCTTTCTTCCCTATGCATATGTCATTTAATTATTTTTCTTGTGTTATTGAAATCTTTAGTATGCTCAACATAGTTCTGAACACAAGTGGTGGGAGTAGGCATCTTTGTGTTTCAGATCCTGAGGGAAAGCATTTGAAATTTCATCAAGTAATCTGTTATAACTAAGTTTTCCAAAGATGCCTTATATCATATAAATAAAGTTTCTCTCCATTCTTATTTTGATGAGGGTTTATAACATAAACTTTATATCATGAATGGGTGACATATTTGTCAATTGCCTTTTCTGCATCTATTAATCATACTACTTTTCCTCCTTTCTGGTGTTATATTATCATAGTAATCTTAGGATAAATCCTACTTGGCACAGATGTATTATACGTCACTAGGCTTTACTTTTTAAAAATTTCGCTGAGGATTTTTTACATCAGTATTCATAAAGAATGTAATTTATAATTCTTATGAAGTTTTTGACAGGATTTAGTATTAGGGTTATGCTATTATCATATAATGATTAAAAATGTTTTCTTCTCTATATTCTGAGTTTGTATATGACTGATGTCATTTCTTCCTTCATTGTTTGATAGAATTTACTAGTCAAACGATCTTGGCCTAGAGAAGGCTTTATGAGAAGGCTTTTGATAAGTAATTTAATGTTTTTAATTGATACTAGGGTTTTCAATTTTTCTGTTTCATTTTGTGTCAGTTTTGATAAGTTGTATTTTTTTCTGGAATTTTTTTCCATTTCATAGTTTAATAAATTTTATGCATAAAGTTGTTCATAATATTCCCTAAAAACTCTAGTGGAGAACTCTTTTTTATTTTTGATATTGGTCATTTGTGTTTGCTCTCTCTCATTTAGTCTTGAGAAATTAACAGGTTTTTTTTTCAATCTTCACAAAGAAAAATCTTTTGGCTTTGTACATTTTCTCTATTTTCTGTCTTTTAAAAAAAAACATTCATTTTGGCTCATACTTTTTAAAACTTATTTTGTGTTTACATATTTTTTTCTAGCTCTAGTCTATTAGGTCACTGATTTTGAACCTTTCTTCTTGTCTAAAACAAGCAGTTAAAGCTGTAAAATTCCTTTGAATCACTGTATCACTTACATCTTCTTAATATGATATTTTGTTTTGCATTATCATTCAGTGAAAAACATTTAAAGATTTTTCTTGTGGTATCTTTTGTCACCCATGGATTATTTGAAAGTGTGTTATTTAATTTCCAGGTATTTGGGAATATTCCAGAAAATGTTCTATTGATTTCTAATTTAATTATTTTGGGGGCAAGGAACATAGGTTTTAAATTTATTAAGAATTGTTTTGTGGTTTAGCATGTGATCTGAGTTGTTGAATCAGGCACATTTGAAGAGAATGTTTATTTCACAATTGGCAAGTATAGTGTTTTATAAATATCAGTTGGGTCAAGGCACTTAATACTGGTTCAGTATCTATACGGGTTCAGATCTTCTACGGATTTTTCTCTTGTTATATCCTTTTATGATAACGGGTACTTAAGTCTCCAGCTATAACTGTGTAATTATCTGTTTTTCCCATCAATTCTGTCACTTGTTGCTTCCTGAATTTTAAAGCTTTATTATTAGGAGCACATTTAAGAACTGCTATATCTTTCCGATGGTTTGATCCTTTAATCATTATGCAAAGTTCCTCTTAATCTCTAGTACTGCTCTTTGCCTTGAGTAATATTGATATTAATATGAGACTTCTTATTCTTATGTTTACAGTAGCATAGTATGTCCTTTTGCTTCCTATTTACTTTCAACTCATCTGTCTTCATACTTGAAGTGTGTACTT
>NC_043703.1:154733513-154736907 GCF_006229205.1 Suricata suricatta
TCATTCCTGTACTTTATTGAGCTTCTTAAATTTATATTTTTCTTCAATACTGGGATATAGCAGTCATCATTTCTTCTCCTGCTCCTCCTCTTTGTTGCAATCTCTTTCCTTTACTTGGGAACTCTAATTTCTTGTTAGAATTTTTGATATTGGCTTATTTGGTACCTGAGCCTCTAATTTATTTCTTCTAACCTTTTTTCCCCTCTGTTATTTATATTGGCTAATTTGTACTGAGCTACCTTTAACCTTAATGACTCTGTCCCCTGTCATTTCTATTCTGCTATTAAGCACACGAAATTCTTTTTTTTTCATTTTTTTTTAAATTTCAGATACTGCCTTTGGAAGTCCCAGCATTTCCAGTTTCTTAGTGGTTTCTTCTTCTTGGCTAAGATTTCTTGTTTCATTTCTTATGTCCATGTTTCCTTTATGGAAATGTGACCAATTATAATAACTGCTTTAAAATCCTTGTTTGCTAATTTTAACATAAAAAGCGTCACCCAAGAGATAGTCTTTATTCCTTTAAAGCAGGGATTTGCAAACTTTTCCTGTAAAGGGACAGATAGTAAGGAGTTGGCTTTCTAGGAGCCTCACACAGGCTCTGTCTTTTTTTTTAATGTTTTATTTATTTTTGATACACAGAG
Source organism: Suricata suricatta (assembly GCF_006229205.1). Taxonomy (NCBI): domain Eukaryota; kingdom Metazoa; phylum Chordata; class Mammalia; order Carnivora; family Herpestidae; genus Suricata; species Suricata suricatta. Next base: position 154,734,155 of record NC_043703.1, read on the forward strand.
AGACAGAGCATGAGAGGCAGAGGGGCAGAGAGAGAAGGAGACACAGAACCGGAAGCAAGCTTCAGGCTCTGAGCTAGCTGTCAGCACAGAGCCTGATGCAGGGCTTGAACCCACGAACGTGAGATCTGACCTGAGCTGAAGCCGGAGGCTTCACTGACTGAGCCACCCAGGCGCCCCACACAGGCTCTGTCTTACATTATTCTTCTTATTTATATTTTTAACAAACTCTTGAAAAAGGTTAAAACCATTCTTAGCTACCAAGCTATACCAAAACAGGCCAAGGGCTAGATTTGGCTCATGGACCATAGTTTGCTGACCCCTCCTCTAAAGAATGTATCATATTTCTATGGTTTTTTTTTTTTTTTTGTACATCAACTACTTTTGGATTATATTATGGAAATGTGATTTTTATGTTGTAAAAATCACAATTATGTTAAATTATGTTATAGTCTTCCAAAGAATGTTATTCATTTATGTTAAATTATGTTATAGTCTTCTAAGGAATGTTATTCATTCATTTTGGGGACCTGGCTTTATTTTAGCTGGCAATTAACTTGGTTGGACTCAAGCTATCTTTTTTTTTTAATTTTTAATGTTGTTTATTTTTGAGAGAGAGAGAGAGAGAGAGAGAGAGACAGGAACGAAGACACAGAGTGTGAGCAGGAGAGGGTCAGAGAGAGGGAGACATGGAATCCAAAGCAGGGTACGGCTCCGAGCTGTCAGCACAGAGCCCAATGCAGGGCTCGAATCTACAAACCGTGAGATCATGACTTGAGTCAAAGTCCGATGCTTAACCCACTAAGCAACCCAGGTGCCCCTCTCTTTTTGCTGGCAGCTGAAAGAGTTCAGCTCATGTGTTCATAGTTTTAAGTGCTTAGAGTCTTCCCTGAACATTTAAAATTTAGGGTGCAGCCAGAGATTTGGGTTAGGGTCTCCACCCAGAATTCAGGGCTCTGCCTCTCCTTTCTGGAAGTTTCCCTTCACTTTTCCAGCTGCTGGGAATGTGCCAGGCACCTTCATCCTCCATTTCTGTAGTCAGAAAGGCTGCAGATTTTTATCTTAGTGAACAGGCCGAGGTCTTCTGTCAGGCTAAATGCCAACAAATTCATCCAGTGCGATTATGTGTTTCCTAAGGTCAGCTCCTCTCTAGAATATTCCTGCTTTTTTAAATGGTTTTATATTAATTCTCCAATATTGTTATTGTTGTTGTTTACGTTATTTTCTGAAGCCTATATTTGTCATCTCCTAGAGGATTGTTCTGATAGGACCTCATTCAGCTGTATCAGAAAGGAAGCTGACATATATTTAATATCGTATATTTATAAATATGTTATATGGGTATGTAAGCTAATGGTTTGGTTACATAATTCCAAAAATTCTTCACATTCACAGTTCAGAATCAGTTTCTGATCACTCTTTGACTTATTTGTGGATGTCTATGTTTTTTCATATAGTCTCATCTTTTATGCCATCAGAAGTATTGATGCAACTTTTTTTTTTAAATGGCCCTCTACTATTGTCCCCAAGATTTTGTTTCTAGCTGGTAATAAGCATTCTATAAATTTTGATGCTGGTACTTTTGATTTTTATTTTTAATCTTACAAGAGGTTGACTTCCTGTCAATAGAAACATTCAGACAACAACCATTTTTCATATTTCTTCCTTAAATGGTCATTAATGGTTTATTAATTGAAACATTTAAGGGATGCTGTTATCCAGTAAAACAGAGATGTAAGCACTAAGTTTGCATCTGTACAGGAAATGACAAGTCTATCACAGTTGTTCCCTGGCTGACAGCAACTGCGAAATGACAGGTATTATAAAGCACATCCCAATTTCAGAGACATTAAAATATGAAAAGTATGCATCTTATAACTGATTACATGTAAAATTTTAGAACTAGTACAGTTGGCTTTTCTAACCCTGTATCCTCTCAGATCTCTGAACTTCCTCCCTTCATTTGATTTCCACTTATAAACCAGCCAATCCTTCCCTGAGTTCTTGTATCATAATACCTTGTTAAGGGTGGTCAACATTTGCTAATAGCCACTACCAGTATGACTCAGCTAGTTACAGCAAACATCACTTCTGCCCATTGTCCATTGGCTGGAACTCAGTCTGATGGCCAATCCCAATTACAATGGAAGCTGAGAAACATAGTCTACAGCTGGGTGCAGGTGGTAGAGGAAGTGGGCAAAGAAACTAGCCCCCAGAGGCTAATGTTTGCCAAGGTAACACTGCAAGTAAATACCACAGCTGGTATGTGACATCTCTAGAGTTCAGCTTTCTCCTGTGTAAGATGGAGTATTAATAATAGTTCCTATACCATAGATCTGTTCTAGAGATTATATGATATGCTATAGTACATAACGAAGACTTTGTACCAACACCAGCATTCAGTAAGTCCTACACGATATTAACCCAACTTAACTCAGACCTCTCCAATATTTTAGTATATCTCAAGTCTACTCTTGCCATTTGGCTAAATACCATTGATTAAGAAACTGTTATGGGCTAGGCACCATGGTTATCTTTTTACATACATTTAGTCAATTACTCCTAACAATCTACATAAGGTGGGCTTTATGATCCACTGCATTTCATTGACAAGAAATTGACAAGAAATTTAGCAAGGTTAGGTATCTAGATTTCTCTTCTCTCATTAGCTTGATGTTTCTTGTTTCTTTACAGCCCAGCTCAATTTGTTCCTTCCTTATGAAGCTTTTTTTCTGACTAGTCCAGCCCTCATTGAG
>NC_043703.1:154737007-154748856 GCF_006229205.1 Suricata suricatta
TAAAATGTGAAGAGAGTCTGGAAAGGCCCATATAGGGCACAGTACAGTTAGAGGATGGACAGACTTCAGAGTCATTGGGAAAGTAGAATCATCCAGAGCTAGGGGCTGATTGAGTCTCAAGGAATGTTATGGGCTGAATTGTATCCTCCCCCACTCCCCAAGTCATATATTGAAGTTCTAAAATCTAGTACCTCAGAATGTGACTGTATTTGTAGATAAAGTCTTTAAGGAGGTAATTAAATTTAGATGAGGGCATTAGGGTAGACCCAAATCTGACTGATGTCCCGATAAGAAGAGGAAATTAGAGCACAGACACACAGAGGGACAGCCATGTGAGGACACAGGGAGAAGACAGCCACCTACAAGCCAAGATGAGAGACCTCAGGAGAAGCCAATCCTACCAACACCTTGATCTCAGACTTCTGGTCTTCACAATTGTGAGAAAATAAATGTCTGTTGTTTAAACATTTAAGCCCCTGAGTCTGTGGTATTTGGTTGTGGCAGCTCTAGCAAACTAATAAAAGGAGTGATGGAGAGAAGGGGGTCCATGATATATCTAAATTTATATAGATTTAGAGACAGATACAGATATATAGATAATATGAGAGTAGGTGGTTGGGAAAGAAAAGACAATGAGTTTTGTAAAGGGATAAATATTTGTTAATTGATCTCTTCATTGATTATGCATGGAGACTGGCCAATTCCAAGAACTCAAGTGAGGCCATTTCTTAAGCTACTAGCAACATATAGTTTCATGTGTGACAGGGCATCTTGTAGATGGACCTGGACTGATCTGTGTTCCTCCTTCCCTCTGACCAGATTGAGAAGGAAATTTTACTGCTGTGATGTCAGCTCACGGTTGAAATATGACTTGGCCCTTCACCTTCCCCAGTGTTTTAATAAAAGTGCTAAGGCTGATCAGAGATTGGAATCCTGCTTAGCAGACCTGCGGCTGCTTTTAACTCTGCAGAAGTAATTGAGATTTATGAACTCCTTATTAGCTCCTTAAAACAAAATGAGGAACTTGAAATTCCCATCTGTCAAGATTAAGGAGGGAAGAATTTATTTTTGCTCTTAAAATCTTACTTTAATGAAAGTGATTCCTTTTCACCTCTCCCCTTTTATATCACCTGGGAGCAATATCCCTATGAAGAGATAAGAGGGGCTAGGAGTAGAAAAATGGAAAGCCCAAATCATTATTTTCAATTCGATGAATATGTTGTGCATTCAGTATGTGCCAGAAATCCTGTCAGGCTTTGGGGATACAAAGATGAATAAAACAAGGTGCCTGATTTAAGTTCTGTGAAAACTTCTTCTGACTTAAATGCATTATATTGTGCACCCACTATGTGTCAAGAGATTTAGACCATTTTTCTCACCTAGTCTTCAAAATTATTCTTCAAGGTCATTTTATAGAAATATTAATTAGATTGCCCAAGGTCAAACGATGATCCTCACAATTTGATCTGAATTCCGAATTCAAATTTCTAGAAGACCGGACTGTTCTTTGGTTCAGCCATCACAGATGGCTTCCAGGAACCTTTGGATTCTGGCTTCCAGTCAAAAATCAAGCAGCACTGGCTGCCCACCAAGAGGAAGCCAGCAGTGTTTGGAGTTCACCTGGGATTTGGTGCCTGGTCAGATCTGCAGAGGGATAGGCACAGGTGTGTGTGCATAGTTGTGTGTGCGTGTGTATGTGGAGATTTGTCTCCACTCTCATCTTGCAGTGGGTTGTGGTCTTGCTTGTGTAATTTTTTCCCTAGAGTCTATTTTGTGAAATATAATTGAAATCGAAACGCCAGTGATTTTTAATCATACTTCCAATTTATATCTCATGTAACCATATGCCAGTGTTCTCAGAGTGTTACAGGGATATGAATTATGCTGAAATTGGATTAGGCAAATACACATTTTCCTTAAAAAATAGATACCCAAAGCCGTAATTTAATTCCACCAACTCTAAAGATTCTCTCAGAAATACCCAGTGTATCTTATCAGCAGCTCTTTGTGAATTTTCTTCTGGGCTACGTTCTCTGCCTTTTCATTTTCTTCCCAAATCCACTGTATTTAACAAACATTAGCGACCATAGGAAGTCATTTTATATCAAAAGCATCCCTAAATGTAAGGAAATCAGGTTTTCAAACCCTTCTTCCATTCTTCCATCTTGGGGGAAGCAATTAAGAACCTTTTCTCTTCGAGTAGATCCTTTAAGCTGTATCAAAACTTGAGTATTTAAACAGTTGTTAGGCCCGGGCTTCAGAGCCTACTTGGCTGCGAGTCAGGCATTATCTTATTGTTCTGTAATAGCTTTACGGTTTGCTGAGGACACGAATGTGAGCCAACAACACTGAAAGGGTGCTTATTCTGGGGTATTGTCACTCTACATTCTGTCGGAGTAATGTCACTACTAATAAAGGCAGAGGTTTAAATATATAACAGGAAAGGAAATAAAATTGAATAAGAGCAGTGATTCTTTCTCAGACTTTCAAATTACATCAGAGATGACATTATGGGGTGATTCCAAGTGAGGGAACCAGATGGTCTGACTTTATATCCCTGTCCCATTCTTTCCCAGCTATAACCCTGGCCAACCAGTTTAAATTCTCTGTGTCTCACATCCCTCAAAAAGGTGCTCCGAGGACTAAGTGAACTAAAGTGCTGAGAATAATGCTTTGTATGTCATCCATATGAAACAAATCTTTCTATTAATGTTATCTGGGCTCCACTTAATTAGATGTAATTGGGGATGGGAGGCAAAACAATGGACTTAAGATCCTAATTCTTGGATCTTGTGAATGTTACCTTATGTAGCAAGAGACTTTGCAGATGGGATTCAGTTAAGGATTTTGAGGTAGGGAGGTTATCCTGGGTTATCAGGGTGGGCTCAGTATAATCATCAATAAAAGAAAGAGAGAAGCAGGAGGCTTGCTCACAAAAGAGGTGCACAGAGGGAAGCAGAGATGGGAGTTCTGTGATTGCTGACCTTGAAGGTGGAAGAGAGGACGAGTCAAGGAAAGCAGGCTGCCTCCAGAGGCTGGAGAAAGCAAGGAAATAGCTTCTCCTCTAGAGCTTCCTGAGGGAATGCAGCTTTGCCAGTGCCCTGATTTAGTGAGACTTTGGGTCTCCAGAACTGTGAGATAATAAATCAGAAAATGTTGGTCAAGCCACTAACTTTGTGGTAGGAAACTAATACATCAGGCCAGTCACCACCATTCAGGGATTCCTGAGTGTCTCCAACATGAAGCACAGGCTCGCAAGCCTGAAGTCCAAGCTTCCCACAGTGTCACTCCTAGGCCACATGTTCTGTTGCTCCCATAGTGAGTGTTCTTCTGCTGCAAAATGGATTTCTTTTCTTTTTCTAGTTTACCTCTGGCTATATGCACCACATACACACTTTCTCTATGTCACCACAGAGGTGTTTTTGGTTGCCTAGAAAGTCCGTTTTCTCCTCTCCCTATACAAAAGTACTTCCCAGTCTTTAATGTCAAGACCAAATGTCTCCTAATCCCGGTGGGCCATTCACCGTGGCTGTGCTCCAGGGGGGAGCCATGTGCAGATCAGGCTGATTGGTAGAAAATATTTAAATAACCAAACCATAAGTAGATTCAATATCAAACCCCTGGTTTTTTCTTCTTCCAAGATTTTATTTAAATTCAAGTTAGTAAACATATGGTGTAGTATTGGTTTCAGGAGAATTTAGTGATTCATCACTGAGACCCAGCGCTCAACACAACAAGGGCCCTCCTTAATACGCATCACCCACCTAGCCCACTCCCACCCCTCCCTCCATCAATCCAGTTTGTTCTCTATAGTTAAGAGTTTTGTATGGTTTCCCTTCCTCTTTGTTTTTGTCTTATTTTATTTTTCCTTCCCTTCCTCTGTGTTCATTTGTTTTGTTTCTTAAATTCCACAAATGAGTAAAATTATATGGTATTTATCTTTCTGTGACTTATTTCACTTAGCATAGTACACTTTAATTCCTTCCATGTTGTTGCAAATGGCAAGATTTCATTCTTTTTTATGGCTGAGTAATATTCCATTGTAAATATATACTACATCTTTTTTTATCCATTTGTCAGTTGATAGACCTTTGGGCTCTATCCATAGTTTGGCTATTACTGATAGTGCTGTATAAACATAGGGGTGCATGTGCCCCTTTGAATCAGTATTTTTGTGTCCTTTGGATAAAAATCTAGTAGTGTAATTGTTGGGTCATAGGGTAGCTCTATCTTTAACTTTTTGAGGAACCTTCACACTGTTTTCCAGAGTGGCTGCACCCGTTTGCATTCCCATCAACAGGGTAAGAGGGTCCATCTTCCTCCACATCTTCACCATCATCCGTTATTTCCTGAGTTGTTAATTTTAGCCATTCTGACAGGTGTGAGGTGGATCACATTGTGGTTTGATTTGTATTTCCCTGATGATGAGTGATGATGAGCAAACATCGACCTAGTGTTACTGCCAGTTATGTAGATACTGGGAGCACATTGGCCTCAAGCTTCTGGAGTATTCTCTTTTCTCAGGACACATGAAGAAACTGGTGCATACTTCATCAATGGAATTATAACGCAACAAATCTCTTAAGATGAGAAGTTCCAACATTATCTTTTACCAGAGAATTTATGTTTTGCATTCCATATGCTGGCTGAAGTGCATCAAGGGGGATATATATTTTTTTCTAGATGTTTCTAGTCTGACTAGACTGGACTACTGGAGAGCACAAAAAAAACCTACTAGAGACATTTAAGCCAGAGATATCTTCACTTGTCAAGAACTTCTAGACTCTCATTAAACTAGCAGTAAACAGACAGTTATAACATGAGTAATAATGATAATGGTATTGGTACTAGAGATAAAGTTGAACTAGGATATTTTCTTCAAAGAAATGAATTTTCTTTTCTTACTAAAATTCCTTTAGGCATCTTTCAAATTAAAAAACATATGTGGAACCAAGCCAGTTTTATTTCCTCTGAAAGCATTTTTAACCTTGGTAGTTGAGGTGGTGGTATCTGGATAGAATTAATGGACAATTTGGAATTTTAATTCAGATTCCTAGTTATCCAGTGGGTTATCAATGACTGAGTCAGTCTTGGAAGATTTCTCTCGGATAATCTGTTTTCTGAAGTGGAATCATCTTAGATAGGTGTCTTCAAGTTGGTTAGCATTTACCCTAACCTGTCTCTTTTTCTTAATATTTAATATTCCTTTCTAGAAGTAGAGGCTGAGAGAAAAAAACTCTGTCTTTCTTTATCTTCTCTAGTTTATCTTATTCCTGCCGTTTGGGAGTGTAGACACCTCAACACAAGTTCATCTTCTTGCACATCATTTCAGGATATGATATATGAACAAAGTTGGGCATGTGTTAGCCCTATTCTGATAATAATATAGGACCGCCACATGTCAAAGTCAATTACATTGTTAAAGTTGTCTTTCTATGACTGAAGCATCAACTTAACTATTATTGGGTGATTTTACTTTAATCTCATAAAAGTATTGCTCATGGCCATTAGATTTAACTTGACTACCTGAGATAAATTTCTTTTATATTCTAACCTTATTTTTCTTAACTTCTATTCAGTTCCACCTATTTTTTTCTAGGAAATATCCAGATCCTAATTCACATAGAATTTAGTTAAACAATTTGTGTATATAACTTGTTGAAGGAAGAACTGGGTGAAACAATATTTTTATTATGCTTATTAGTCACTATTTCCCCCTTTTAAAAGTTTATTTATTTATTTTGAGAGAGAGAGGTGGGAGGGGGAGGGGCAGAGAGAAACAGAGGGAGAGAAAGAGAATCTGGGGCAGGCTCCACACTGTCAGCACAGAGCCGGATGCAGGACTCGAATCTATGAATCCTGAGATCATCACCTGAGCTGAAATCAAGAGCCAGAAGCTCAATCAAATGAGCCACCCAGGTGCCCCTCAATATTTCCTTTTTATATTGATAATTAATTCCTATAAGATTTCTCAGTATTTTGGACAAAAATAAGGTACTTAAAACAGCTTGTGGTAAAGCATTCTCTTTATGACTGAGATTCAAAATTTTTTTTAAAGTCTTAGGAGCTTAGGGAAGTGAGTCATCCTCCTGAGTGAATAGAAGTGAAAGTTTATTTTTATGTAAATGGAGGTTTTTTTAAATGAGGAATTGAAATGTACAGGGCACATTTTTAAATCCAATGCTGCAGAAGCTGAAAGCCCTGGAAATCCATGTCCATTTTTGTCATGCAAATTCTGTAAATGGGCTTAAAGGTCCTGATTCTGTAAGTAGGACCAGCAGGTGCACTGGAAGGCACATCTCAAAATTCCTGAGGAATATTTTTCTGGGCAAAGAAAGGAATCTGGGAGAGGTTAGAAGAAATGGGCTGGAGTAAGATGACATGTGTGATGGGCCAGGGGACATATGTAAGATCGAGCTTGATTGGTGCTCTGGCATGTTCTGACACGGGAGACAATTTGGGATTTTCTCTTGGAATATGCCCTTTCATTCTCAGATGTTTTAAAAGGGATGCTTGCATTCCTTAAATACTTTGTTGCATCTGAGAGTCCCTGCTTTTTAAAAAGGGAAATATTAATTTGGACTCTTTTGTAGTTGGTTCATTCAATTCTAGGGTATTATTCCTCCTACTGACTTTTTCAAAATCAAATTCTTGAGTGACCGCATGTTTTGGACAATGGCCAGAAGCAGACTTTAATTTTGTTCTTCTGTTTAGGAGGAAACATCTTGATTATTTGCAAATGGATCCAGGAAGTGGCCAAGACAGAGTATAAATGTTTCCTTTAATTATTGTATTAGCTATAGATTGGAACTATAGCTTACCATTCTTAAAGATCTATTTATGCACTCCTTCTTACATTTAATTTGGAAGCAGAATATTACAGATATAGAAGGACATCAGATCAAACAATCTAATCTTTCCAAAGTAGTAATATCCTCTGAGAATTAAAATACAATGTGATATCCTTGTGTTTCCCAGATTTTTCGAGATTTTTGATTCTCTAAAGAGAGTTATAAGCCCTCTCCCCTGAAAAACTTTTGCATTCATAAACACAATTTTAAGGGATTCATAGGCCTCTTGGGGCTTCTGTAGGTCCCAAGTAGAGAAACTTCTCCTTGTTTTCAAATCCCCATAACGTGGTCATTCACCACACCCTCACCCTCCCATCCTTGCTCCAGGGAGAAACAACCTATGCATTCCTCAGAGAGATCATTCTGTTCTTGTTCTGTTTCTTAAAATGCTCTTCCTCTTACCTCACTGAACTGTACCTCCCTTCAAGTCTACTAGAGATCCTCTCTCTATATTTTGGATTTCTACACAATAACTGATTTGTTTTCCCCATGACATCTCTTCACATATTTGACAAGAGTTAGTAGTCAAACCTAGGTTTTGATTTACATTTACTCTGACTTTGTCCAGTCTTCATTTTACCTGGCATTCAACTTGGTGCACTAACTCTGCTTCCCTGGCACAGAAAGGATGTACAAATGCTGTGTCTGAACTTGACTAGCCAGTGGGGGGTAGACCACAGGACTTGACAGTCTTTGTGAAAAGAAGAAGTTTCCAGGGGTCTTGAAACCTAAGATAAGCAATGATCTGATTTCTCCTGAAAAGGTTTCAAGATTCCCCACTATGGAACCTTGTAAGATTGTGGGCTAGCATGGCTGTAATTTGTAAACTAGTATTTCTGGGAGATGAAGGCAAAATTCTGACAAGAGGCATGCTAAAGGTGACATGCAGGGGCGCCTGGGTGGCTTTGGTTAACCGTCCGACTTCAGCTCAGGGCATGATCTCATGATTCATTTATTTGAGCCAACATTGGGCTCTCTTCTGTCAGCACAGAGCCTGCTCTGGATCCTCTGACCCCCTTGCTCTCTGCTCCTCCCCTGCTTGCGGTCTCTCAAAAATAAATACTTAAGAAAAAAATGGTGAAATGCAAAAAAGCACTGCAATGTGTTTATAAGCATTCTTACAGATACACAGTACACATCAAATGGCAGGCATGCCAGTTGGCCCATAAAAGACTGAAAAAGACATCTTTTGAAGGCAAAGGAAAAGAGCATTTTATGTCCAAGAAAGGTAAGTTTTTAAAACCAAGCAGCATGATACAGTGTTCAGATTCTAGCTCTATCCCTTAGTAGATCTATAAAAAGAGTAAGTTGCTTTCACTCCCTCAACTGCTACATCAAGAATAATAAAACAAAAATGGGGGGATAATATTATTGGTTTCTAAGGAGGTAGTTACATGGTCTACATTAAATAATGAATGTCAATCACCATACCGTTACTGATATGTGGTGCGGACATAGAGGTGACTGCATTTTCTTTCTGCCTTCCTCAGTTTAAAGCATTTTCTTTTCCAAAGTACTATGCCACTCATCCCTTCATTTCATCAATATGTAATTCCCAAGAGATGGGTGGGGCAGGAATTATTGCCCCCATTTTTTATGGGGAATTGGAGATGTAGAGTAATGGTATGCCTAAGATCATAAAACATGTGTGTAGTGAAAACAAACTTAATCCCAGCTTTATTAGGTGAATAAATGTAAGTTTTCCATACTAATGACTTCTGATCTTTTTATAAGAAGAGTTTGAAATTAAAATTTCCCTAGACACAGGAAGATAAAATAAAATCCAGAATGTCAAAGCCAAATAACCATATGCCAAGTTTACAGATGAAGAATGAGAACTGGATTCTGGAGTCTTGAATGGATCAGTTAAATGAGACTTACAAGAAGGAGTCAGAATGGCCCCCACTCTGGCCTGTGAAAGAGTGAACCCTGGGAATTGCTCTCATACTGCAAACAACTAGAAAATTGGTCGAAATATATTTAAAAAATTGCTTCAAGACACTGGATAATAGGCTGTGTAGGACAATGGGATCTCTGAGAAGAGGGAAACAAGTTGAATGAGCCCCATGATCTCCCCATTTTCTGCCTGGAGGCCGCTTCCAGATCCCAGGCTGGGAAGAGTACAAGCAGAGCCTTCAGTTTCCATGATTTGAAAAGACAAAGATGGAAAGCTTAGGCAGCTGGAATTTTGGAGGCATGTGTGTGTGTGTGTGATCTGAGGAGTGCACGTGGCTGTAGACTGGTCTGAGAGGCCAGCATTGTGCACTATTGTGACAGTTCAGCGTCTTTGAAAATGCCATCTATTCAGATGGGTCAACACTCATGCTGTACCATTTTTAAAGTTCTGTGAAACCTTCATAATTAGGTATAGATATTGGGTCAGCTTATAGAATTGGTGGTAGGAGAACGTAGAGACTTCATGTGGCATTTCTGGTTTGTTAGCAAAATGAGTAAATGTCAGTAGCTGAGAGGGAGGAAGGAACAAAAGGTTTTTAGTTTTGAAGAAGAAAGATTAATTATGAAATAGTGACGTTGGAGAATAGGAGAGCTAGTGGAAATATCTGTGTATTTGGGAACAGCATGGAAGGCCCATTTGAAGTGTATGATAATGAACTTACATTGAGATTTATCTGCGTGAATGTGAGCTTTTTTTCCATCCAGTTTTGTTTAGCTGTTAGAATGAGAGTATACAGTAGAGTTGGGTTTAATCAGAGATTTTATGCTGTCAGGCTGGAGAGGGAGATTCAAGAGAGGCGAGAGTTTATGCAAGAGAACTAAATTGATAGACCATAAGTTGAAGTCAGAAGTAAGGACATGACCATGTTAAGATGTGAAAAGATGTGAGGTCAATTGCTAGTGTCATGGAGATTTTAGAGTCAGGCTTCTAGACGAAGGTGTGTGTGTGTGTGTGTGTGTGTGTGTGTGTGTGTGTGTGTGTGTGTGTGTTGGAAGGAAATATGTGGATAAAGGTTAGAAAAAAATGGGAATGTTGGAGGAAGTATGTTATTAACAGTGATAAGGTCTAAGGATGTACCAATGAAGGTGAGTGATAAATGAAGTAGAAGTAGATTTTTGGAGGTACGAAATTTAGAGACCATTGCATTGGTTTGATCATCCACTCAGATTTTGAAATCGTCATGAATGAAGAGAGAAATAGAGGTGTAGAGGTAGAGAGTGACCTGAGATCTTTGGTGGATAAAAGGGAGGGAGTGGAGCCCACGCGCAGGGAAGTAGAGCAGGTGAGAGAATTTGCATCAAAGGAGCTGAGGACATTTAGGCAAGATGAAGGGCCCATCCTGCATATTTTACAACCAACCTCCCTGCACCTACCTGTCAAACACTGTTTCTCTGCATCACCATTTCAGGCTCTTCTCACCTATTGATACACAAGTTATTTGTGCACTTGACTATTAAAACAATCTAGGGGCCTATTTTATGCTGCATTTTGTGGAGATAAATAAAGGTAAGACTTCCAAGCCTTCCCTGTAGTGGCCCCTGTTTTTGATGTTTATAACCCCTGACAGGCACAGAGGGATTTACACAACAGTTTCATGCCCATGCCTTCATCTGATTGTGTGTTACAGCTTTAGAAAGAGAGTTCAGAGAATCTGACTTGTCCAAGACAAGGTATGAGTCTGGGATTCAGTTATAGGGTCCTGATGCTCCAGCCATTGCCCTTTGAACCACATAGTTTTTTTTTTCTGTGTGTCTGATTATCCAGCTGTTTATGTGTTTTATGAAAATAGGCTTTCACCTTATATGTCTGCCTTCTCCCTATGCTTTCCTATGACAAAAGTCCAAGGAATAAGTTCAGCCTAAGGAGGTCTTTGGGGAAAAGTAGAAGATAAAAAATTCTGCCCAATCAGATGGATTTAGTGAGATAATATGTGAAAAAGTTTTGTGAATTGATATGTATTATAAAACTATAAGATGATTTTTTTTTTCTAACAGACTGGATGCTATAGTAGAGGTTAGAAAAACCTAAACCTATCAGTATGGCCTTTAGCTAGTCTTTCTCTGGATATCGTTTCTTGGCTCCTGCTTCCTCATCTGTAAAATAGAATCTAATATCCATTCTCTATAGGATTGTTGTGTGGCTCAAATGGAAAAGAATATTCTTTTAAAATGGAATATTCTGTCTCAAAAATAGATCTTATATTCCTGTACTTTGGAAGAAGTAGCCCAACTATCACACCTAGGGCTGCTGTGGTAGAAGTCATGGGAAAGTTGGGGAGGATCGTTCAAAGTTGGTGGCACATTTGGAATGGCTTCACATACACTGTGTTGGTTCCCATCCACAGAAGAGTTGTTTTCCTTAGTGTTTCCTCCTGGAAACTGCCGGTTCGTGCTGAGAGACGTATATCTGCCAGGCCAGGCTGTGTCTTCAGAGAGCTTAACTACAGCTTCTGGAATAGCCCTTGAGGAACGATGGGCACTATGCCCCAGGTTTTCTCTTTTCTCCACTCAATAAACCCATTGACACAAAGAGGTAACTGACAGAGATTCAAGCCTAGCTTTTGCTCTAGAGCTTTTGTGCCTGCACTTCAACATGGCATAGAACCTTGATTTAAATCATGACATTTCTATGCTGATGTGTAGGAGCACATGTATCCCAATGTTCATAGCAGCAATGTCAACAATAGCCAAAACATGGAAAGAGCCTAAATGTCCATCACCTGATGAGTGGATCAAGAAGATGTGGTATATATACACAATGGAGTACTACATGGCAATGAGAAAGAATGACATATGGCCATTTGTAGGAAAGTCGATGGACCTTTAGGGTGTCATGCTGAGCGAAATAAGTCAGGCAGAGAAGGACAGGTGCCATATGTTTGCACTCATAGGTCTAACAGGACAACAGGAGAAACCTAATGGAGGACCAGGGGGAGGGGAAGAGGGAAAGAGAGTTGGGGAGAGAGAGGGATGCAAAACTTGAGAGACTATTGAATGCTGAAAATGAACTGAGGGTTGAAGGGGAAGGGGGGGAAAGAGGTA